>NW_026732008.1:0-402500 GCF_028476545.2 Physella acuta
TATATATATATATATATATATATATATATATATATATATATATATATATATATATATATATATATATATATATATATATATATATATATATATATATATATATATATATATATATATATATATATATATATATATATATACATATATATATATATATATATATATTATACATTATATATATATATATATATATATATATATATATATATATATTTATATATATATATATATGGATATATATATATATAATCTATAATGAGAATTTCACTCGCGGTCATTTTTTAGCCCTCTTAAGGGCTTTGAGTCTGACTAACAGTTTGTCCGTACGGCCTAGTCATCTATAGAGGTGTATGCAAAACATTAACCAGATATACAGAGGTTAAGTACCCTAAAATTTGTGTTGAAATTACTATTTTTCCAATAAAATACAATGCATATATAAGGACATACGACTGGTCAGTTTTGACCCATTTCCACATTTTTCCAGGATATGGCGAGTTTTTTGTGATAGCCCTAGGCGTTCTACTACCACCTGACAAAATATCAAGGGGGGGGGGGGGGGGGGGGTCGTTCGGCAAAAGTTGTTTTTCGTATTATACTCATATAAAGACAATTTCACTTGCGGTCATTTTTTTTAACCCTCGTCGAGGGCTTTGAGTGAAACCGACAGGTTTGCCCTACGGCACGACCATTTATCTAAAGTTTTTTTTGTTATCCTCCAGGGTAGTTCTACGACCTCAAATAATATTAAGGGGATTGGTCGTCAATTTATTTATATATATCTCACATAGGGAGAATTTCACTCGCGGTCATCTTTTAGCCCTGGTCGAGGGCTTTGAGTCTGACCAACAGTTTTTCCATACGGCCTAGTCATCTATAGAAGTGTATGCAAAACATTAGCATGATGTACAGAGGTTAAGTAACCTAAAAATTGTGTTGAAAATTCCCTGTTTTTCCCATAAAATACCAACATTATATAGGGAAATACGACTGGTCAGTTTTGACCAATTTCCCGATTTTTCCCGGATATGTTGAGTTTTTTGTGACACCCTAGGCGTTCTCCTACCACCTCACAAAATTTCAAGGGGGGTCGTCGGAGGAAAAATATTTTCGTAATAGAGCTGAATTAAAGAGAATTTCACTCGCGGTCTCATTTTAGCCCTCGACGAGGGCTTTAAGTGAAACCGACAAATCTGCCATACGGCCAAGCCATTTAAATACAAGCTTGCAAAAAATTAGCCAGATGTAAAAAAGGCAAGTGCCCTAAAATCTTTTTTGAAATTACCCTCTGTTTTTCCCATAAAATACAAAGATTATACAGAAATATGACGGGTCAGTATGACCCCTTTACGAAGTTTTCCCAGATTTTCCGAGTTTTTTGTGACACCCCAAGGCGTTCTCCTACCACCTCACAAAATTTCAAGGGGGTCGTCGAAGGAATTTTTTTTTGGGTAATATAGCACATATAAGGCGCCGGTCAGTCGAAGTCAGTTTTGACCCCTTCTCCGTGGACTTTTTGGCGAACCATTAGAATCGTTAGAATTGTCCACAATTAAAGAGTATGTCATTTAATATATATATTTATATATATATATATATATATATATATATATATATATATATATATATATATATATATATATATATATATATATATATATATATACTAGGCATACTGCACAGCTTCGCTTAGGTTTTCAAAAAGAATGTTGAGAATTTAAATGATTAATTAATTGGTGTTTGGCTGTTATATGAAGTGCTTAGGGAATAAGTTTAAACAGTCTGAGTATTTTCATGTCATGGGAGCGTCATTTTATTCAAAATCTTATAACTCGCAAGTTATTTAGAACCGCAAAGGCCTCAATACAATTAAGAAGATATCTGGTAAGTACAGTAAGCCAGAGAGGCCAGTGAAAACCAAAGATGGAAAGACAATACCTGATGCGGAAGGACAGATGAAGAGATGGGTAGAACATTTTGAAGAACTACTGAATAGACCAACACCAGAGTGCACGCAAGACATACCACCAGCTGAAAGTGACCTCCCTATAGACTGCAACCCACCTTCAAAAGAAGAGATACATAAAGCTATAAAGCAGCTGAAAATTGGAAGGCTCCAGGAATAGATGGTATACCGGCAGAAGCACTGACAGCAGATATAGAAACTAGCACCACACTACTATACACACTCTTCAGGAAAATCTGGGAAGATGAACAAATACCAGAGGAATGGAAGGAGGGACTTCTCATAAAGCTTCCAAAGAAAGGCGATCTTAGTGCATGCTCTAACTATAGAGGGATAACACTTTTGTCCATCCCAGGCAAAGTCTTCAACAGAATATTATTAAACAGAATGAAGGAAGCTATAGATCCCCAGCTTCGAGATCAACAGGCGGGCTTTAGGAAGCAAAGGTCATGCATAGACCAAATTGCTACCCTGCGCATCATCATTGAACAGACCCAAGAGTGGAACTCATCTCTCTATATTAATGTCATAGACTATGAGAAGGCCTTTGCTAGCCTGGATAGGAAGTCAATGTGGAAATTGTTGAGACACTACGGGGTGCCACAGAAAATAGTCAACATTATTATGTCTTCATATGAAGGTCTCAAGTGTAGATTAGTGCATGGCCAACAGACTACAGAGGCCTTTCCAGTACGACCGTAGTAAGGCAGGGTTGCCTACTTTCACCATTCCTGTTCCTGCTGGCCATAGACTGGATTATGAAGATGTCAACAGAGAAAACGCGAAACGGAATACAGTGGACACTGTGGAACCAGCTGGATGACCTGGACTTTGCTGACGACCTGGTCCTTCTTTCTCACACACAACAGCAAATGCAGGATAAAACCAACAGGGTTGCAAATTTTTCTACATGCCTGGGCCTGAACATCCACAGAGGGAAAAGTAAAGTTCTCAAAGTCAATGCATCAAACAACAACCCTATAACACTGGGAGAAGAAGCCCTAGAAGAAGTGGATAGATTCACTTACCTTGGAAGTATTGTTGATAAGCAGGGTGGGACAGAAGCAGACATAAAAATAAGGACGGGTAAGGCAAGAGCAGTCTTCAACCAACTAAAAAATGTTTGGGGTTCGGGAGATTTAACCCTTGGAATAAAAATCAGGATCTTCAACACACTAGTAAAACCTGTTTTACTCTATGGAGCCGAGACATGGAGAATAACTGCTATAAATAAGAAGAAAATACAATCATTTATAAACGCATGCCTCAGAAAGATCCAGCGAATTCGTTGGCCTAAAACCATCAGAAATGATGTTCTATGGCAACAGACAAATCAACTGCCAGTTGAAGTAGAGATCCTCCAGAGAAAATGGAAATGGATTGGCCACACACTCAGGAAGCCTGTATCCAGCATAACAAGACAGGCCCTCACCTGGAATCCACAAGGCAAGAGGAAGAGAGGCAGACCAAGAAAGACCTGGAGACGCGACCTGGAAGAAGACACCAAGAAGATTGGATACACCTGGGGACAGTTGGAGAGACTAGCCCTGGACAGAGACGTCTGGAAAGCTCTTGTCAGCGGCCTATGTCCCAGTAGGGACGACAGGCAAACGTGAACATGAACATGATGAAAGGCCTCAATAATAGTAAAAATCACATATTATATTAAATTTACTTTTACAATTATTTTTTTATAATTTCATAAAAATAAATAACTAAAGGTGTAACGAAATATTTATTTAAATGAATGCTTAACATTGCGATTTTGGTTTTTTGTATAAAATAGTATACACATTATTTTAAAATTACTACTTTAATAAGTTACCTCCCCTATACATAGACCGAATCAGAGGCGTAGCGAGGGGGGGGGGGGGGATGCGGACCGCACAGGGTGACACCATCTAGGGGGGTGACACCAAGGCAAAAAATAGCAAAATATATAGAGAAAACCTTGAGGGGGGGGGGGGGGGTGCAAATCGAAAGTTTGAGGGGAAGGGGTGCAAATCGAAAGTTTGAGGGGAGGGGGTGCAAATCGAAAATTTGAAAGTTTGTCCCCGGGAAGGGTCGCTACGCCTCTGGGGGTGACACCGCAACGGTGACACCCGACCTCGCTACGCCACTGGACCGAATGACGTATTTTTTTATCAATTTTTCACAAACAACGATTTATATCAGAAAATATCGACTCTGGACAAATCTAACGACAGTAAGGTTTTTTTCCGGCGCTAATACAGCGTTTTTGTTCCCTTCAGGGTCGGTCTACGACCTCACAAAATATTTGGGGGGAATCGTTCGTCAATTTATTTATATATATCTCAGATAAGGAGAATTTTCGAGGGCTATGAGTCGAAACTGACAGTTTTTTCATACGGCCCAACGCTTTTTTTAGTGCTACAAAAAAATTAGCCAGATATGCAGACCGTAAGTGCTCTAAAATTCTGTGTTCAAATTACCCTCTTTTTCCCCCATAAAATACAAATATTATATAGGGAAATACAACTGGTCAGTTTTGACCACTTTAAGAAGTTTTCCCAGATATGCCGAGTTTTTTATGACACACCTAGTCTTTCTCCTACCACCTCACAAAATATCAAGGACGGTCGTTCTACAGAAACATTTTTCGTTATATAGCTCAAATAAGGAGAATTTTACACGCGGTCATATTTTAGACCTTAGTCGACGGGTATGAGTCGAAATACGGCCTAGCCATTTATCTAGGTGCTTGCAAAAAATTAGCCAGATGTGCAGACCATGAAGGCCCTAAATCGGTGTTGAAATTACCCTGTTTTTTCCAATAAAATACAAAGATTATATAGGGAAACACAACTGGTCAGTTTTGAATACTTTACGAAGTTTTCCCAGATATGCCGAGTTTTTTATGACACCCCTAGGCGTTCTGCTACCACCTAATAAAATATCAAGGGGGGTCGTTCGGCAAAAGTTGTTTTCGTAATATAGCCCATATAAGGCGCCGGTCAGTCGAGGTCTGTTTTGACCAACCGGCCAACCGGCCCTCGTGTTCTATTGCCCTAAGGCAGGATACTGCCAAATTTGAAGAGCCTACGGATAATAACTGGCTACTGATAGTGTTCTAAAGCAAAATATTTTTAGTCGCAGCATTGGTAGTGTCGAATCCACAAAATAAGAAACATATATATATATATATATATATATATATATATATATATATATATATATATATATATATATATATATATATATATATATATATATATATATATATATATAATTCTCTATAAATCCCCCCCCCGTCACATGGTCCGGTGAGCTGTGGCTCACGCTAAAAATGTTTACAAATCGTAGAGCCGGGTTTGGTGGCTGCTATTAGGGTCAGATAATTAAGGTTGAAACGATTTTAAACTTAGAGGAGGTAACTAAGAGGAGATACTTTCACGGGGGGGGGGGGGGCGGGTTAGTGTTTTAAAGCAAATATTTTCAGTGGCATCATTGGAGCTGTCGAATTCACAATTTATAGCAGCGTATTATATGCCGCGGGTCGGCTCGTGTATATATATATATATATATATATATATATATATATATATATATATATATATATATATATATATATAATTTTATATATATAATTATATATATATATATATATATATATATATATATATATATATATATAACATTTCTAAATGTTTCAACAATTTTTTCTGTGTAATAGGACCATAATAAATGGAACAACATTTAGGTGTCTAAGACCAGGGACTGGCTATGCTAAGCGTGACGATAATTATGGATGACCCAAGAGTCCTGTTAGAAGAAACAACCAATAGATATTTTTGTTGGTTAATTCATATAATAAAAATTTGAAATCAAATTATTTTTTGTATGTTTATTTGCGATAATTAGGCGATATATCATCATCAAATTATCATCATCTTCACTTTACCCTTATCAGGGTCGTTGGGGGCGCCATATTGGACACATAAATTCTCCGCCATCCAATTCAGTCCTCTAACGCTCAGTTTGTTTCTGAGACGAGAAGACTCGTCCGATCCTTTATGTCATATATAAATATTCGTCTTTGCTTTCCCCTTATTTTCTCTCTCGGTACAGTGCCTTACAACATTGCTATTTACATGTATATCAGCAGCTGTTACGTCCGGGTTAGATTCGAATTCAAGACCGACTCGGGTTAACGTTCAATACGTTTATTAGGTCTCACAAATCACATTACAGCATAGCCCTCGACCTAACCACTACCAACTAACCCCTGACAACCATTCACTCCATCTTTTATACCGCATTCGACCTTGGGATAACAATACACAAACACACCGGGGTTAACAATATTCTAGGGAAAACTCAACTCACACACTCCCTCTCCCCTAATTCTAGATCATTCTATCCTATTCTAGTCTAACCTACAAATGACCCGTAACACTACCCCCACCCAAGTATTGTAGTACATACTACAAATACTAACTAAATCCCCAAATCCTAAGTTAACCTAGAGGGCGAAAAACAAACAGAGAGACAGAAACAAAAAATAAATAAATTAATAGATAAGTAAAAAAAATAATTTAAAAAGCAAACAAAAAAAAGGTGTGACAGGTATACTACACCAAGAAGAGAGTAACTAAATAATGTAATTATACATCTATTTTTACGTGATTTCAAGACAAACAACCGAGGAAAAACAACCAAAAAAAAAACCCCCAGAAAAAACAAACAATTCTGTGGTTTAAATTACAATTTACATCTCAGACTCCTGATCTAAAATTTCTTGACAAAAAATCAGCTAGAAGATTATCCCTCCCTGGAATGTGTTCTATAGTAAATTTATATTCCTGTAGCAGTAAGGACCAGCGTGTCAGTCTGGCATTATTGAACCTACATTTATGAAGGTATTTTAGAGCACGCTGGTCCGTCTGCAGTACGAAGCTAGCGTTGTATAAATACAACGCTGGTTTGCCTGTGGCCCAGACAATTGCTAGGCACTCTCTTTCTATAGTAGAGTACCGAGTCTCTCTCGGTTGGAGTTTTCTACTGATGTATTTTACTGGTCTCAGGACCCCATTCCTCATTTGCATCAAGGCTGCCCCGATGCCTCTTGACGAGGCGTCGGTCCTGAGGATAAATTGCTCATTAATATTAGGTAAACTAAGAAATGGTTCTGAGTTCAAGTGTTTCTGGACCAGTCTTAAAGCACGGTTACATTCATCCTACCACACGACCTTTTGAGGTTTACCCTTTGCTAACAACTCTGTCAGTATTGCGTTGGCCTCGCTGAATTCTGGTATAAATTTAGCATAATACCCTATAAGACCCACTAATGATCTTACCTCTTTCTTTGTGGTGGGTATTGCTACGTTTAAGATTTTGTTTACCTTGTTTTTCTCTGGTGTCAGTAGCCCCCTCCCCACTACGTGCCCTAGGAAATTAATTTTTTCAAACCCTAGCTCTAATTTGGCAGGTTTTCCTGTCAGGCCCGCGTCCTTCAATCTATTGAACACCGCCTTTATTGCCATAAGGTGTTCCTCCCATGTCTCGCTGTAGATACAGATGTCATCAAAAAATGACACCACATTTTCCAAGTCTTTTAATACGACTCGCATTAATCTAGCGAATGTGGCGGGTGCCGTGCATAGGCCAAAGGGCAGGTAATTAAATTGGAATAGGCCCCAGGGTGTGACAAATGCGGTGAGATTTTTGCTGTCATTTTGCATGGGGATCTGCCAATACCCTTTTGTGAGGTCGAGTTTAGTAAAATATTTTGCCCTATTTAATTTAGCGAACAGCTCATCTGTATCTGGGATTGGTTCCACGTCGTAGACTGTGACTGCGTTAAGTCTCTTATAGTCTACACAGAACCTTGTCGACCCATCTTTTTTCTTAACAAGTACTACAGGTGCGCTGAAGTCGGAGTCGGACCTCTCTATTATCCCCAGTCTCTCCATTTCGTCCATCTCTTTCTTCATAAGCTCTCTTCGGGCGTGTGGTATGCAGTAGGGTTTTGTTCTTATTGCTCTAGTGTTGGTCAGTTTTATTTTATGTTCTAGTAAACTTGTTTTTCCAGGTAAGTTGCTAATTACGGCCGTGTACTCTTGGATAATTATGTTTAGGTCCGTCCGCTGTGTTTTTGTCAGGGTGTCTCCTATTTTGATATCACTTAACTTAGTTTCCTCCAGTATGTCGGGAGTTTTTATTGTGTCCAATGGGATACCCGGTTCCAAGTCCTCCTCATCTGTTAGTGATACTTTGTATTCTTCTTCTGCCTCCACCACTCCTGACACTGCCGCTAACATGGGGTGCTCCTTGCTGTCGTCTGGTTTTTGTCTGTGATGGTACAGCATCATCCGATTTACATGGACCACCTTAGTGCTATCCCCTGTTTTAATAACATAGTCCAAGTCTCCGATTTTTTTTAAGACTTCGTAAGGTCCCGCCCACCTTAACTCTAGTTTGTTTAATAGTTGGGGCTTCAATATCAGCACATGATCCCCCACTTTGATATCTTTGGTTGTGGCTGATCTATCGTAGTAGCTCTTTGCTTTATCTTTCTCATGTTCTGATTTGCGGGTTGCATAACTGCATGCCGTTTGCAACTGCTGCTTAAGGTCCAGCAGGTAGTCATATGCAGCTCTTGTCTTATATTCCCTCACTTCTCCTGTGAGGATATCCCTTAGGATGCTCATCGGGCCCCTCACTTTCCTGCCGAACATAAGTTCGAATGGCGGGTAACCAGTGCTTTCGTTTGGAACTTCTCTGTAGGCGAAAAGTGCTGCTGGGATGAACACGTCCCAATCGTCATCCTTGTCTATAGCTACTTTCTTTAGCATTTCCTTCAAAGTTCCATTCCATCGTTCTACCGCCCCATTGGCCATGGCGTGATATGCAGAAGCGTGAACGATTTTAATCCCGAACATTTTAGACACGGTGCAGAAAATTTCCGACGTGAACTGGGTCCCGTTATCTGAGAGTATGACTTCCGGGAATCCCATCCTCGTGAAGATGGAGAGTAGCGCATCTTGAATCTCTGCTGCCGTTACACTTTTCAGCGGTACGGCTTCTGGCCACCGTGTGCATATGTCTGCGGCTGTGAGTATGAATCTGTTCTTTTTTTTCGTTTGAGTTAGTGGTCCCACAATATCTATGGCGATTTTCTCAAACGGTTGTCCCACTACCTCAGTTTTACCCAGAGGCGCCTTGCCACCAACATTCTTTTTGCTTTTCTCGCAGACATCACAACTTTCGCAGTAACGCCTGATATCCTCCCCTGCCCCTGGCCAGCTAAATTGTGACAGAATTCTGGCTTTCGTTCTTGCTACACCCATGTGCCCTGCCATAGGTGTGTCGTGTCCTAATTTCAGGAAGGTGGGCCTAAGTCCCCTTGGGATTGCTAGTCTAATCTGATCTTCAGTTTTGCTGTGTTTTATGATCTTATACAATAACCCATCTATCGTTTTACATTGCTTGCCCTTTTCCGCGAGCTTCCACCACCTAGCCAATGTTTTGTCTTCGCTCTGTTGCGTTTTAAAATCTTTCGGCGTCGTTATTTGGTCTAGAATCTTAAGCCCCGACTCATTTCTCTGGTTGCCCTTTGCTCTAAGTTGTCCTCTGGTTTCTACCGCCGCTATTGTTAGCGAATCTTCCCTCGGTAGTTTCGCACCTGCTACATTCCCTATTATAAGTTCAGTTGGTGGATCATCTAACAGGACGGCAAAGAACTCTCCCGTAAGGTATGGTGTTTCTATGTTGACGACAGCTCCTGGTAATCTTTTCTTATCTCCATCCGCGGTCTTTATGGTTATCCATTCTTTTGTCCATCTATTTCTTGAGACTAGAGCTTTTCGACAAGCTACGACTACAGAGCCCGTATCCCGTAGGACGGTCACCGTCCTCCCATCCAGTTTTCCTGCAACTATAGGAAGTGACCCTCTGTCGCTTATGAATCTCCGATTAGCTCCTATGTTCCCTAAAGGGACAGCGCCCTTTACTTGACTTAGGCATTGTCTACAGTCGCCGCACTCCCCGCTGAACTCTGGGACTAGTCATATATCTTGAATGTCCCTGAAGCCTACCCTTCTCCCTCTGTACTCATGTCCAATTTGTCTAGGATTGGACCGGCACCCCGCCGCTATGTGCCCCTCAGCCCCACAGTTAAAGCATGTGATTGGGCGTCTTCTGGGACTATTATTACTACTCGGCCTAGGTTGGACCGGGCTTTGTCCTCTTCGCTCCTGTTGAAGGGTGACTTCATTTCTTGTGCCCCATTCCTCTCTAACGGGGCTCTTAGATCTAGGTCTTAGGGTTCGTTTGTCCCTGTCCTCTCTAAAGGGATTCCTAGATCCTAATGCAAGTGCCATGGGGGCAACAAATGTGTCCTCTGCCAGGTCGATCGGTTTTAGTTTTCTGTCTGGGTAGATGTCAAAGTAGTTGTCACAAGCATTTTCTACATCTGTTATTGTCCTCGGGTTTTGCCTGAGGACGTACTGTCTTACGTCTTGTCCGACTGTTCTCACTATTTTGTCTTTTAAGAGTAGGTCAAACAGTCCGTCAAATGTTTTCTCACACTTGCTAGCTTCGACCCATCTTCTCAAGTAGTGTCGCACCCTCCTAATGTAACTCCCTGCTCTATCTTGTTCTGATGGTTGGGCGCTATTAAACTTCTCACTGTATCCTTGCTCCGTCAAACCAAAGTGTTTTAGGACCTCCCTTTTCATCTTCCCATAATTCTCTTCGGCTCCCAATTCTGTTAACCACGATTCGCAGCCTAAATCTAGCAGAACTTTTCTAAACTCGTGGCACCAAAACTTATCTTCTAAACCTATTTCTCGGGCTTCCCTTTCAAAAATGTCAACCACCACCTCCATATCTGTTTGGTCCCTACTGTTTCTCAGTCCAGTCAGCTTAATTCTTGGGGTCTGTGCTTATATCTTCCTCCCTTGCTATTTCCAGTTCCTTCAATTTTAGTCTTTCTTCTGATTCGATTTTAGCCCTAGTTAGCGCCCTGTCTGCAGCCCTTTCGTCCCTTTCAACCTGCTGCCTAGCCTTAGCCTCCGCCTCTAACAATTTAGACTCAGCCCATTCCAACAGCTCCTTTCCCTCTAGTTTACATCTTTCCCCTAACGATATAAAATGCTCTAGCGTTAAGCTTTCGCTAGCCATCTCACCTTATCCACTTCGGATTGGATGCCAAAATTGTAATACCCAATATAATGTTAGGCAAATGGTAATCCCCGGTTTTGAGTACCGTGCCAAAGACTAATGCAAAAACACTCACCTCAAATACCAATCTGTTGTAGTAGTCCCTTCCCCTACTTTAGCCCTTCGAAAACAATGGTAAATCCTGTAATGGCCGGGTCATGTGAAGACAAAGACCTGGGTCGAAAAAGAAAAAAAAAGGTCCTATGATGGCAAGGCTCTGTGCTGGTAACGTCCGGTGATGGCGGCGTCCAATGACGGTGATTTCCAGTGAGGGTGACTTCCAATGATGGCAACTTTCTGTTCTGGTAAGGTCTCAGGATGGTAGAGTCCAGTTCCGTGCTGCCCGGTCTCCTCGGATTCCCGCAGCCATGTGGGTTGGAGTGGATGAACAAGAATTGGGAACGAAAGGGGTTTTAATGGCCCTACGGCAGACATTTCGACCTGAAGCTGCGGCCTCCTTGTGGCCACGGAAGGGTGCCCTACCCGGGTAGCTAACGGCAGCTAGGGATTTTAGTCTGTGCATCCGTGCCGGCCGGCGTCCCCTGGCCGACACTTGGATGTTAGTCCGGAGAGCCTGGTACGTCGGACTCCCAAGACCCCACATGGTGGAGCCGGGAGATTTGCCCGCATTGGACGGGTGAATCTCCGCTGGCACCAAATAGCGTGGTGGTGGAGAGATGCAAGACTGCCGGGAACCAAAAAGGGTGTGTTCGCGATCCCAACCAGACGGTTTGACTTTAAGCTGCGGCCTTCACACGGCTTCGGACGAACTCCACTAGCCGGACCAAACTCATGACCCCCATAGTGAGTGCGGGATGGCTGGTGGTAGTGAACAGCAGCTAGAGGGTTTTCGATCTGGTCGAGTTGAACTGCTGTATGCGTCCGGCTCTTTCCGAAGAGCCTGGTACGTCGGTCTACATAATAGCGTGGGGGAGGAGAGGTGCAAGACTACCGGGAACCAAAAGAGCCCGCCGCCAGATCTCTCTTTTGACTTTAAGCGGCGGCCTTAACGGGGCTTCGGAATAATGCCACTGGTCCGACCAAACCCATGTTAAGTGGATGCGGAATGGCCGGTGGCAGATAACAGCCGCTAGAGGGTTTTGATCTGACGGAATGCCCCCCACGATCAAGCTGGGTACCAGGCGGTAGGACGACGTCCCGCGTCTGGTGGGTGGGGAAGGAAAGCCCGGTGTGAACCGACGGAAGTAGCGACCGATGTGTGGGAAACACTGATGATCGGGGTTTGTCACACTGAGGCCTGCCTGGCTAATGGAAGTCAACCTTCTGAGCCGGTTTCCGTATAAGGAAGGAAGGTTGTTACCCCATTTGTGATATGTCCAATAAGAAACAAAATTGACATTTACTTTGATCACTACCAAGAATAGAGAATATTGGTGGTGATAAGAGAGTTTAATAAAAGCGTCTGAACAACAGCAGACTGTCAATAACCAAAATTGTTATCCCCGTTTATTTTTCTTTTTTTTTCATTTCCAATTAAATTGTATCAATTGCTATGTTCCCGATTGCACGTTCAATCTCATATTCAGAATTCATAAAGCAACAATTAACAATTTCCAATTAAGAAAAGAAGGAAAGCAACAAAAAATGGTTATCTTCTAATAACTTATTTCTCTACTTTAGAAGTAATGCACAGCGGATATAAAAGATGAGTTTAATAAAACAATAATTGCAGATAACAATAAAAAGCACTCTAAGAATAACATTTAATTTGATATCAGTATGTTAGAGATAGATAACAGCAATACATTATATCATAAACGAAAATATATCTAATGTTAATATTAAAAAGAACTAGCAACAAGTAAAGTACCTTCTATATTTTTACAACTGTGCACTGAAATATGCATAAAATGTAAATTATTCATGCTTTTGTAGGTGAATATTTTTATGCAACAAGCCAATTTTTCGATAATACACATACTTTTGTATCTTAAATATCGTTTGTAGAGGACAAAATATCAAACTCAACGATCGTTTTGTATTGATCAACGATGCTGTAGCAAACTTGTCAGAAAACGTTATGTGAAGCCTACAGTGATTAAAATGTTTTGACTGTTAGTGGGGGTTAGTGAGTTTTTAGATTGGACTTAATGCAAGTAGACGAACATGCAAAGTGTGATAATAATAATACACCCTAATTCTCAATCGTTAAAATATTACAAATATATAAAATCAAGTCTAACGATAGATCACTGGCAGATGAAGTAGTGTTTTTTTAGCATGGCAGATTCGGCGATATTGCAGTTATAACATTACACACAGTAGATTTCCCAATCTTACTTAGTGTGATGACGCAAGTTTAAGTTATAGAGGTCAAACTAAAGATAGCAGAAACAGAGTATAGGTTAGTCAGGTAGACAAATAGAATTACAGGATATGACCGGTCACGTGAGATGGTCAGATGATTATTGAAGCGTGGGTCAGCAGTTAGACTGAGGTAGCGCTAGGGGAAAGTCGTAAAAGTTTAAATTAAATGCAGCGTTAGAGTTTGACATGGAAGTGTGTAGGGAGAAGTAAGTGTTAGTGGTAGTTAGATTGTGTTAGTAGATAGTATTGTGTTGTAATTATGGTAGTAGTCTATTTGATGTATAAATTAAGAACTTTATTATATTGAGTTGGACCTATTTTTGTTGATTCCTCACTGTACTAGACGTAGAGGATATATAATATATATATATATATATATATATATATATATATATATATATATATATATATATATATATATATATATATATATATATATATATTATATATATATTGTGACCTACTTAGGTCGAGTCATTTTTATTTTGACATTGTATAATTCCTTATATGGAATGATGGTGTAACACCTGGGGTTTTTCCACTGACTTATTAAGGTGTTTGAGACATAGAAATTTTCCATTAAAATCTGATTGAATGATTCTGATCAGATAATTATCCCAACCAATGGCGACATGAGTTGAGGATAACCTCCCCTGTCACAGAAGTCTTTAATTGCACTGCACACTCGCAACACGAGGCAGTTTTTCTTGACCTGGCAGTCTACGGGGCAGTTTTACCTCGTTCAGGCAGCCGTCCATATTGTCAGGCTATAGACTCTGACCATTTGAACGTGAGAGTACTTAAGACCTGTGTGTGCCTTGCTTTCTTAAGTTGATTTAATCTTCTAGTTTAGTATTACTTGTCGCTAAGTAAGTCTTGAAGCTACAGCAGTGTTGTGTGGCCTGTAGCTGTTCTTTTGACAGTGTAGAAATCTGTGATAGTGATTTTTCCTACATTTTGTAAGTTGTGTTTTGATATTTTATACATTAAATATTTTATCTAGTTCATCTTTGTGTTGTGCCACAACTGAGTTCGCTGATTAAAAGGTCGTATGTAGATTGGATGAGTGTTAATTACAATAGTATCACTAGCTTCCCTAGACATTAAATTCGAGCCCTAGTGGGACGTTGTGTTAAGTGTTCATCCACTTAGGCCGTAAGGCATTTGCATATGACCCCGAAAAAAGAATCCGGGGACGTTCTCCTTCTATTTAGCTGATAGATAGGTTAACGTTACAAAGTGGGGGCCCGTCCGGGATTTAATCTGTCGTTCCAGTTGTTGGTTATATCAGTTGAATATTAAGGTTAGTTGGATTTAGTTGTTTTTATATCCAGTAGCGCAGTGTTCTTACAACGCGCGCTCAGGCTAGAGTATCTAGGTCAAATAAGCAGACGTGTCACGTCCTACATTTAGAGGTCAAGTACACGGCCCAACGCTGTATATTAATTTAAAGGATCTAGGCTTGTTGTGATTTGAAAGTTAGTGTTATGGAGTCTTTTTTGGCTAATCCTACTTTTGAAGGTGTAGAAAAGTTGAGTAGAAAAGTGTTGATTAGTCTTGTTAAGGAATTGAAATTGGATTATTCTGTTACGCAGAAGTCAGAAGTGTTGAGAGATAAAGTTGTTGTTCATTTTATTAATGAAGGGGTATTTGATGAAAGTTTGTTGGCTGGTGTGTTACTCCGCGAGGAGAAAGTTGCTTTAGAGAAGGCATTAAAAGAACAGGAGTTAGAGGTTAAAGTTGCTTTAGATAGGAGGAGGTTGGAATTAGAGTTTGGTCAAGTTAGTGATGTCACTTCTCCGGTAGATCCAAAAAAGTTGTCGGTAGGGCAAGTGATTGCCAAATTTGGGAAATTAGTTCCTAAATTTGATGAAACAGATTTGGTCGTTTTCTTTAACTCATTTGAGAGTTTAGCGAAGACATGTGAATGGCCCGAAACTTCCATTACTGCTTTATTGAGTTCGGTCCTTACTGGGAAAGCTGCAAAAACATACCAGGCACTCTCTCACGACGTTCAAAATAACTATAGTTTGGTCAAAACTGCCATTTTAAAGGCCTACGCACTGACGCCCGAGGCCTATCGGACAAAATTCCGAACACTCCGCAAGTTACCCACACAATCATATGTGGAATTTCTCTTTGAAAAGGAGAAAATATTCTCAAGGTGGCTACACTCTGAGGAAGTTTCTGAGTTTGAGAAACTCAGGTCACTTATCCTAAGGGAAGAATTCCTATCGTCCCTGCCTGAAGAGATACGACTACACATTCTGGATAACAAGATAACTGACATCCAGAAGGCTGCTGAGTCGGCTGACACATATATGTTGGTGCATAAGAAACCACCAGTGTCAGGAAACCGCCTCAACCCCGTGCTTCCCCTTTTTGGCAGCAATCCTCCTGTTGGCCAACACGTGAAGGCATTACAGTCCAGAGAGAAACCAAGATCAACTCTCAATCGTCGAGCAGTATGCCAGTTCTGCAAAAGACCTGGTCATCATGTCAAGGACTGTTACAAACGTCGTCAATATAACAGAGAGGTGGTGCGTACTTCTGCGCACTATGCTCTATCCCCTCAAGCAGCCAGTTCAACTATGAACTCTAGAATTCAAAAGGACTCTAACCCTAAGTGTCCGCAAGAAGGTAGTCAAGTCTCCACACATTATGTGCAGTCACATTTTGACTGTTCTCGCCACCATCCAGTTTCTTCCGAGTCTACCGATCTCGAGGGATCGAGAAAAGTTGACTTTTCATCTTTTATTGCCGAAGCCATCATTAGCAAACCAGGTGATCCGTTGTCTCAGAAGAATATCACCGTCCTAAGAGACACAGGAGCGTCCCAATCACTCCTTTTGAAAAGTTCAATGGACATTACACCAGAGACGAACACCGGAAAGATTTCCATTATCCAGGGAGTGGGGACAAAATCTACTGTCGTCCCTCTACACAAGTTTGCCCTGAAACATCATCTCGTCGAAGGTGAGGTCATTTTAGGTGTGATAGATAGTATTCCTGTCCCAGGAGTACACCTACTTCTAGGGAATGACCTTGCGGGAAGCAAAGTATACCCCTGTACGGTTTCAGACCCTTTGTCAACAGTTCCAGATAATGATAATGAACTGTATCCTGCATGTGCGGTGACAAGAAGCCAGACCAAACAATTGGCTGACACAACGTCTGAACCACACCTGCCATCATCGTCAAGAAATTCGACTCCCAAACTGGAGTCTATGCTTCCAGAAAACACAAGTCTGGGCTTACCCCTGAGGATATCTCAGGAAGACATCATTAAAGCTCAACAAGTCGACGCGGAGCTCCAAGCAACGGTCGAAAAATCTCTATCATCTGACGATGGAGAATATTTCGCCGAGAACGGCCTCTTCTTTCGTCGCGCTATACCAGTGATTGCCTCACAGGCCGAACCATGGTTGGGTAAAAACCAGCTGTGGATCCCTCCACCTTATCGGCACGAAATACTTAAGCTGGCACATGACCATCCTATGTCAGCGCACCCAGGTGTCACTAAAACGACGGCGAAGATCAAAGAACTGTTCTTTTGGCCCAAAATGAGAAAAGATGTGTCGCGTTACTGTAGAAGTTGCACGAACTGTCAGTTGGCCGGAAAGCCAAACCAGACAATTCCTAAGGCCCCTTTGAGTCCGATTCCTGTGTTAGAAGAACCTTTTTCTAAAATCGTCATGGACTGTGTAGGTCCCTTGCCCAAAACCAAGGCGGGCAACGAGTACCTACTTACCTTTATGTGTTCAAGTACCCGTTTTCCCGAGGCGATTCCCTTACGGAACATTAAGGCAAAGACTGTAGTCAGAGCCATGACCCGGTTCTTCACTACCTTTGGATTACCTAGAATCGTGCAAACAGATCAAGGCAGCAACTTCACCAGTCACCATTTTCAAGAAGCGCTAGCCAAGCTAGGCGTTACCCACATCACCAGCTCAGCCTACCACCCTCAGTCTCAAGGCGTACTTGAGAGGTTCCACCAAACCCTCAAAACCATGCTAAGGACATTCGCTAATAGTAACACCCAATGGGATGAGTCTGTTCCTTGGATTATTTTCGCCGCGAGGGACTGTGTCCAGGACTCTTTAGGCTACTCGCCGTTTCAACTTGTGTTTGGACATTCTGTCCGTGGCCCCCTGAAGCTGATACACGAACGTTGGGCAGGTACCAGCGATCATCCTGTGGAAAACTTCGACGATTTTCACGTTCGACTGAAAGCCGTGTGCGAAATGGCTCACAAGAACTTAAGAAAGGCCCAAGTGAGAATGAAAGGACTGTATGATAAGAGTTCTTGTAAACGAACATTCAATCCAGGCGACAAAGTTCTTGTGCTAGTGCCTAATCTGAACAATGCGTTATCCTTGAGATATTGTGGACCCTTTACTGTGCATTCAAAATTAAGTGATTTGAACTATGTTGTCAATACGCCCGACAGAAGAAAGAAACAAGCAGTGTATCATGTTAACTCACTGAAAAAATATTATGATAATTGTAACAATTTTCAATCCACAGCTAAAACTACTTTACCTGTATGTTCAAATGTTTCTGATGATGTGATACATGATAAATTGAAACCCCCAAAATTGGTAAATTCTTCCTTTTTAGATAATTTGAATGTCCACCTTATGCATTTGTCCACAGAGGAAAGCCATAGATTGTCTCAGTTATTTGAGACATTTCCCTCTATTTTTGGGGATGTCCCCAAAGAAGCGAAGGTTCCACCTCATGATGTAGACGTTGGTGACGCAAAACCCATTAAACAACACCCCTATAGAGTTAACCCGGAAAAAGCTGCTTTGATAAAAGATGAAATTGATTATATGCTCAAGAATGATATCATTGAGCCCAGTTTCAGCAACTGGAGTTCCCCATGTCTCCTAGTCCCGAAAGACGGTGGATCTTTCAGGTTTGTGACCGACTTTAGGAAGGTGAATGCGCTCACCAAAGCTGATTCCTATCCCTTACCTCGGATAGAAGACGTTATTGATAAAGTTGGTCAGGCTAAGATAATTTCCAAAATTGATTTACTTTCAGGATACTGGCAAATCCCCTTATCTGACCGTGCAAAAGAAATATCTGCTTTTGTAACCCCTAATGGTTTTTATAGATACAAACGCATGCCCTTTGGTATGCGAAATGCTGGTCAAACTTTCCAGAGGGTCATTAACTCTGTCATTGCTGACATAGACCAATGTGAGGCCTACATAGATGATATAGTTGTATTTTCTAATACTTTTGAAGAGCATATTGTTCAGTTGACTAACCTTTTTAGAAAATTGTCTGAAGTTAATTTTACTGTAAACTTACATAAAAGTGATTTCTGTAAAGCTTCAATTACCTATTTGGGTTATCAAGTGGGAACGAACCAAGTTCGGCCCATTGAAGCTAAAGTAGATGCTATTGTAAGGTTACCACCTCCCAAAAATTGTAAAGAAATCAAAAAGTTTCTTGGGATGGCTGGTTACTATAGACGGTTCTGTCAAAACTTTTCAGCTATTGCTGAACCTCTTACTGCATTATTGAAAAAGGGTGTTGAGTTTGAATGGTCAGATAAATGTCAAGAAGCTTTTTTAACCATTAAGTCATTTCTATCTAATGCTCCTGTTATGGCTGCACCAAATTTCAGCAAGCCCTTTAAACTTGCCATTGATGCTAGCAACTTAGCCATTGGCTCAGTCCTATTTCAAGAAGACAACATGGGAATTGACCATCCCATTGCCTTTTTTTCCAGGAAGTTAAATGAGAACCAAAAGAATTATTCTACTATTGAAAAAGAAGCTTTAGCTTTGGTTTTATCATTACAACATTTTGAAGTCTATGTCTCTTCTTCAACCAATCCAGTCAGAGTGTTTTCTGACCATGATCCCCTGAAATTTACCTCTAAGTTAGGACAGACAAATCAAAGAATATTGAGATGGTGCTTGTATTTCCAAAATTTTAATCTGGAAATTTCACACATTAAGGGTAGTGATAATGTTGTGGCTGATGGTTTGTCAAGGATGTAAAATCTTGTTACACACATTGATCATGTGACATGCTTTGTGGTGCATTAGGACCATAAACAGGTTTTGTTTGAGTGTCACTCATATGAAAATGAGTGGTGTGAGTTTTGAATTTTTTTTCAAAATTCCAATCCTGTTGAATATTTTGTTTATTTTCAGGTGAACTTTAATTAAAGGTAGTTTTTGATTATATGTAATCTTTTATAATAATATGTCTCATATGACTCAATTGATATTGTAGCTAGTCATTGAAATAAAGGTCTTACCCTGGCGGGTTTACCACTTTTAATATTCTCATGGAAAAATTGTAATACCCTTTTTTGAGGGATTTTGATGTATAATTACTTTTTGAAGGGTTACTCCCCTTTCACCAATTGTAAAAGTTGGAGTTACTTCCCTTTTATGTTCAGGGATATTTTCATCTGGTGTTATGATTTTGATTGCCTACATTTGTAAAACATTTTTGTTATTTCATTGCCAGATTGGTTCCTTATGTATGTTTTTGTGGAACCTATCTGTCACTTCCAAAAAGGGAGGGGATGTAACCTACTTAGGTCGAGTCATTTTTATTTTGACATTGTATAATTCCTTATATGGAATGATGGTGTAACACCTGGGGTTTTTCCACTGACTTATTAAGGTGTTTGAGACATAGAAATTTTCCATTAAAATCTGATTGAATGATTCTGATCAGATGATTATCCCAACCAATGGCGACATGAGTTGAGGATAACCTCCCCTGTCACAGAAGTCTTTAATTGCACTGCACACTCGCAACACGAGGCAGTTTTTCTTGACCTGGCAGTCTACGGGGCAGTTTTACCTCGTTCATATTGTCAGGCTATAGACTCTGACCATTTGAACGTGAGAGTACTTAAGACCTGTGTGTGCCTTGCTTTCTTAAGTTGATTTAGTCTTCTAGTTTAGTATTACTTGTCGCTAAGTAAGTCTTGAAGCTACAGCAGTGTTGTGTGGCCTGTAGCTGTTCTTTTGACAGTGTAGAAATCTGTGATAGTGATTTTTCCTACATTTTGTAAGTTGTGTTTTGATATTTTATACATTAAATATTTTATCTAGTTCATCTTTGTGTTGTGCCACAACTGAGTTCGCTGATTAAAAGGTCGTATGTAGATTGGATGAGTGTTAATTACAATAGTATCACTAGCTTCCCTAGACATTAAATTCGAGCCCTAGTGGGACGTTGTGTTAAGTGTTCATCCACTTAGGCCGTAAGGCATTTGCATATGACCCCGAAAAAAGAATCCGGGGACGTTCTCCTTCTATTTAGCTGATAGATAGGTTAACGTTACAATATATATATATATATATATATATATGTGGAATACAACCATCTACAACCCCACCCACGCACTAATCAGATCCAAAGTTTCTTTATAAATCTATTTTGTTCGGGGGGAGGGGGTGGGCGGAGGGCCTGTAAGAAACTCTGATCAGTTCCAGATCGAATAAGGATCGTGATAATTATTTAAGCGTTCGTGATCTCTACTAACTCGCTTACTTCACTTCATAATTTACCGCCATTACTAATCTCCATATTGGACATTCTATCTCAGCGACAAACTCCGATCTTATTTAACGTTTCTTTTTTGTGGGTAGACAAGGGACTAACTAATCAACGGATTTTTTAAATGGAATTTTGTAATGTATTTTCTAAACAGTTTTTATCAGTACTTACTTAAAACCTTATTATCCTTCTTTTTAAAAATTTAAAACTACGGACATCCTGACAAAACTTTGGTAGTAGGTATTTTAGTTACCTGAATGGGTATAAGAGTATGTGTGTTGGGGAATGTTTTATATTAACAAAAGATTTTGAATTTGACTATGCATATAAGGATGTAAAGGGGTAAAGTATGATTTTGATGTAAGGGTAGGAGATTGATGTCGCGTGAGGGTGTGGGTCTTCGTCTGTCGTCGATGTTGTCGTGTCCCGTGTATATTTAACAGTGCAATTAAACTATGAAATGAATCAACGCCGTTCTGATTTATATTGGATCGTCGACTTTAACGTAACATATAGTTTTGTTTATTTCATTATTTTAATCTAGATGATAAAATATCTGTAGTTTTGTTATCTTATTGTGAGCGCTGAGTAAGTCTTATATTTGGCGACACGAAAATTACCTAACTGTTTCTAATATTTAGCCGTCAGACCCCACATGCACACCAGTCAGCTCCGGATTTCTTCTGCTGTCTGTGGTCAAAGATGGCTTGGCTAAACAGACATCAATCGTTTAGCAAAACCGACACACAAAGCAGGTGTATCATGTCTTCTGTAAGGGGAAAAGACTGTCGGATGTTAAGATGTGGAGGGTTTCAAACATGTGATCTTAAAACTATGATGCTGGATAAAGGAACACCATGACATCAACCTTCAGTATCGACACACACCAAGATAAAATAACACCATGTCGACATCCTACAAAAATCATTACCAGACCAACTAACGTGTTCAAACTGGTAGCACCCCTGTTACATTTATTGCATTGCTCGAAAATACAAAGTGTAGTCCTACCCGAACTAAAATTTTCACAAATTTAAACAAACTTTTAATTTAACAAAATATTCACTTTGATTGTAATAAACCAGCCCGAACACAAAAGTTGTCAGTGTTAGAACATGAAGCTGACTACCAGCAATAAACTTCACTCAAGAATGTACACCAGAATACTGCCAACAACACTGATTGAGGGAACATTAGCAGCATGACAACATATTAGATATTTTACAATGAACATTCCACACACTTGGGGAAGTTTCTGAAATGATAATTGGAAACACATAACATCCCAAACGGGTAATAAACAGGTAGATATATCATGAACAATCAAGTAGATGTATCGGGTAGATATAGTATTACAGCTTACGTTGTAGTTATAAGTAATGGTAGTGTGTATTCTAAAAACAAAGGCTGTTATATGGCGACAAGACTGGAAGACGTATTGAGAAAAATCAGGTAGATGAATTTAGCTTCATCTTAGTACATATCGTAGTTCAGACCTAAAATAGACTTTGTCATAATGAAATATTGAAATATTGACGCATGTATATTCTAACCATGGCCAGATATGTCACAGAATCCTGTTTGCTAGGAAATTCACCTGTGAGTGGTAATAACCATCTACATTAGTCAGCAGAAACACAATTTTAAAAAAAGACAACTTAAAATAGCAGAATGTACCCGGCGTTTCCTGGAACTTGCTAAGTATATCAAGATTTCTGAGTTTTAATTTTACTTATACTAGGTATAATATGCATACTTAATAGAAGTGGTTGCGTATTCACATGGGTGTAATTCAACTTAGAGGGACGAGTAATACGAGTGCAGCGATAGCAACGGGATTATTCACCCGTGTACTAGACGCTTACATTGTCTCTATTTTTACCCTAACATAATGACGTGTAAATTTTTATTTACGATAACGGGTAGAATTGAGTAGTATGGGCTGGCCTGCTGTTAGTTATAATAAACTAAAGAGCTGATTTTTATGAAAAGCTCGTCAAAATTTCAATTCTCTTCAAGGTGAAGAGAGCTAGATTTGATAAATAGACTCATATGTCCATATTTGTATTCTCACGGTATCGTACAAAGCCGTCTACCTTATCATAAAGCAGGGTAAACCACAAATCATTGGGGAAACACTCATAACACCAGCTGTGATGATGAAAAAGCGACTAAAATTAAACTATTCCCAATTCCTCTCCAAATGACAACAGCGAGAGGAGAGAGGACAAGAGCAAAGACATCAAGGCTTAACCAGTCGAAGTTATAATTTCATTATAATTCTATTTATAAATAATTCTATTTAAATTTCGACTGAAACAATTTTAACGAGCCAATCGTTTCAACACAAGCCTTGAGCTTTGCAAAACATAGATCTACACTTCCAAGCTGTGCTAACAGATCCACACACCTCGTGCTTTGATACAAAAAGATCTCTACACCTAGATTTTGTGATTAGTAATAAACGATGATAGGTGCGTTACCCCTGTAAGACCTTATCTTTGATAAATTTAGATGTTGCCGTAGCTTTAGTGACGAGATAAAGATGTAAAGGCAGCTCGATACATACGCACAAACATACATACAATAAAACATTCTTCATTTTGATATAATGTGTTATTTTTACTAGGCTGTTTTTTGTTTTACAAATTTGAACAAAATTTCCACGTAATTTTTTATTGTATCACGTCGCAAATATTGTAGAGAAACACGTTATTTTATTATGAATAAAGTTGTGATGGGTGTAGTGTATTGTATGGCGTGCATTTTAATGTGATGTATCACAGTGTAATAAGGTATTTAACGATGTGAACGTGGCAACCAATAACGAACAGTGCCAAGCCACAGAAAATCGAAGCAATCCTAATAAATTACCTGACGAACCAGGTACACAATTTTACTATGCATATTCCTTGCCATACAGCTCACACCAGGTAAATCCCTTTACTTCTACATAAGTGTTGCACTCACTGACATTAGTACAAAGAGCCGGTTCTATTTTGTTTTGTGTAGTCTTCAAATCGTGTCTGACGTCTCTATCTCTTTCTGATATAGCTGATATAGCCTGTAAAATCTCCTTATGCTGGCCTAAACCTTAAGCTTAATTCGTTGGCGGCAGAGAAAAACGTGTGAAATATTTGTTTAAAAATCTGTTGTAAACTTAAAAAAAGATTGTTTGATGTCAAAGCACGCGATACCGTGTACAATAGCGTGCCTGCTTGTAGGCTACCCAGCTTGGCACTATTGTATTAATAGCCGCTTAAAAAAAATATTTCTTTATGGTTTAAAAGACACGATTTGACGCGTTTATCGGTGCTTATACGGTAGCATCACTTTTCGTATTGTTTTCATTGATGTTTGCTAAAACGTTGACAAAACAATTATGGCTATGAAATTAAATAGAAAGACAACCATGAAATTTTGTTGAATGTAAAATGTTTTTATTGTTATTTCCCTTGGACCATGACACTTTGTTCGAGCAGGGTTTATCAAATGACCATAGATAAAAAAAAAAACATTAATAAGTACATTAAGAATATGTCACATTATAAGACACAATTTATACAACATATGAATGTCCCTATAATATGATGGAGGTTAATATCTTCCATTGTTGAGAGATTAACGACATAAACTATTGACAGGAACAATAAAAAGGAAAGATAACCATTAATTTCTTTTCTTTTAAAATATTTTAAAATATTTTCATTGTTGCTTCCCTTTAGCTGACAACTTTTTAAAGTTTTCAGCTAAAACAATAAAGAAATAGCCTTTCTATCAGATCATATATGTGGTATGTGTTTTACAGCTTGTAATAACTTTGATCAATATTACATGCATCAAAAAAGCTATAAAATATATTCTATAGATAAAAAATAATCTTCACAGTTTTTGTGAGCTCATTATAAACTTTTGGTTTTGTGCATTAATCATCGTTTGTAATGTTACAAATATTTAACAAGTTCTGCCATAAAATCCAATGAAGTTACGATAACTTTAAAAAGTTAAGAGTTAATCTTTTTCTTTGAACATGACATATTTAAATTATGCCATCATAGCCGGAATTATATTTCCCGATTTTACTCAGGAACCCATTAGAGCTAGATGAACTTTGGAACGAGAGACTTACATTTCAACATGCGAGTGTTCTATCACCAGTTGGTGAAAGTATTTAGAAGAAATAAGAATAAAGAAAATGTTTACACAAGTGTTAGTCAATCAGAGCGACAAACTCCGATCTCACTTAACATTTCTATTGGAGTAGGACAAAACAAGATGTACATCTTAACGGTTGTGTATGATATAAGTTAAGTTTATTAGAACTTCACTTCATTGAAATAAATCATTACTAGACATGTATATATCCTTATTTAGGCTACATGTCGGCCTTGTCGTCACATTGAACTGGGAATGTTTTAAAATCACCGACAGTATCACGGTATACCAACATCAGTATCAAAAAGTTGTTTGATAACAATTTGCTAATTCTAATTCTAATGAAATTGACAACAAATCAAGTAAGTTTTATCTTGTTCGTCTATTTTCTTGTGAGTAATAATTTTGTAAAATAGAGCAAGAACTGTATTATGAAAAGTTACAATTCATGGTAAGTTTAGAACAGCAATTTTGCCGACATTTGGTACAGAGAAAATATTTAAAGCAATAAACATGAAAATATGCCGAGGTCACAGAAACAAGTGAACTCTACTTCACTTGCCCCATAGACCGTTAGGTTTGAAAGGAAAACTATTTTGTACTTTACATTAAACATGAAAATTGACTAAAATACATTAAGGTAGATAGAAATTATAACGGTTAAGCGGTTTAAATCTATCAAAAGATTTGAGTTAATCATTTGAATGTAATAAAATGCTTATAAGACATGCAAGCCTAACTTACATTAGGGAACGAAGGCGACTTTGCATAGTGCTGAACGCACTATCCCTTCATGTGCACCAACGGGAAATTTCTGAGGAAACAGTTATGAGTGTACAGATGTTCTACAGACGTAAGCCTCAACAATCAAACTGTTCTCCCATGCTGCAGATTCAAGACTTAAGACTCTTAGCCAAACACAGAACCAAGACTGCGACGTTCATTGTCTCAATATTGATACAGATATATATATATATATATATATATATATATATATATGATCGGTAGAAACCTTGCAACTGTTGGAATTTTTAAAGCTGTCCTAGCCTTAAAGTAATATCCAAAGCAGAAAAAAAAATAAACGAAAATAAATATCTGGTAGCGAGAAGCATTTGAAGACAGACAAATTCAAAACGGCTGACACTAGGAAAATAAACCGGGAGTGATCTCCCCTAAACTTTCTCGAATATTTTTATATAAAATAACAGGGGATGGGAACTCGGGCTATAGACATGATTTTTAATCCATTTTAAATACTTAAAGTTTTAAAAATAGAATAAAATCTCGTAGACAAATTAATTGCACACCAAGTGAACGTGAAATAAAAAAGCGCATAATAATGCGCAATATTATTAGTACTTTTAAAATTTACATTAGTTTTTTGAGAAATCGGAAGTAGCGTAAATTACTACTTCCGGTCAACGGAAATTACTCAAAATCTAACAGAAGGTAGAGAATTAGATCTTTTACTTACATGTGAAATTTCATTTATCTATCTGAAATAGTACTCAAGTTATAGGCTTTTGAAAAATTCAAAGTAGAAAAAGTACCACTTTCGGTTGTCGGAAATCGCTCAAAAGTTGATACGGATCTACGATTTTGATATAATACTTATATATGAAATTTCATCAACCTAGCTGTAACGGTACTCAAGTTATCGTGTTTACACACGGACACACACACAGACACACAGACACACACACACACACAGACATACGGACAAGATTGCAAAATTATGTTTTTCCGTATCAGTGAGGTGTAAAACGTCGAGATTTGTAAAAATCTCGATTTTTTTTTTGCACGATTACAATACTTTCTCTATACTACGTATATACGAGAAAGTAAAAATAAAACCGAGAGTGATCTCCCCTAAACTTTCTCGAATATTCTAATATAACACTACGGGGGGATGGCAACTCGGGATATAGACTTCTAGGCATGATTTTTAATCCATTTTAATTACTCAAATTTTTAAAAATAGACTATAATCTCGTAGAAAAAATAAATGCACACCAAGTGAACGCTAAATAAAGATGTGCATAATAGTGCGCAATATTATTAGTACTTTATAAATTTATAAATTAGTACTTTTTGAGAAATCGGAAATAGCGTAAATAAGTACTTCCGGTCAACAGAAATTACTCAAAATTTAACAGAAGATAGAGAATTAGATCTTTTACTTACATATCAAATTTCATTTATCTATCTGAAATAGTACTCAAGTTATAGGCTTTCGAAAAATTTAAAGTAGAAAAAGTACCACTTCCGGTTATCGGAAATCGCTCAAATGTTGAGACGGATCTTTGATTTTGATAAAATACTTATATATTAAATTTCATTAACCTAGCTGTAACGGTACTCAAGTTATCGTTTTTACATACGGACACACACACACACACACACACACACACAGACATACGGACAAGATTGCAAAATTATGTTTTTCCGTATCAGTGAGATGTAAAACGTCGAGATTTGCAAAAATCTCTATTTTTTTTTTTTGCACGATTACAAGACTTTCTCTACAGGCCTACTTCGTATATACGAGAAAGTAAAAACTAGGGGCAGACACTACGAAGATTTCAGTTAAATAAAAACAACAAGAAATTCCGAAATAGCTTCAGACATATGTGTGGGTTTCTTTGCTAGCAACAATGGCAGCAAACGATAAATATTTAAAAAAGTAACGTCATTTTCTGGATCAAAATACGTCATAGTATAATAACATTGACATAATAATACCGAATCATACACTCATACAATTGCTAAAATATGTGTTGCTTTATATTTTTGTTTGAAGGCTACGTTTGAGGGTGTCCGGTAAAACCCTGGACAAAAAACCCTGGTCATAAACCCCCCGACATAAACCCCATGGACCAAACTCCCCCCCCCCCTGGACCAAACCCCCCCCCCCCGACATAAACCCCCCGACATAAACCCCCTGGACCAACCCCCCCCCCCCCCCCCGACATAAACCCCCTGGACCAAAACCCCCGCGACATAAGCCCCCTGGACAAAAAAACCCCGCGATATAAACCCCCTGGACAAAAAAACGCCGCGACATAAACCCCCCGGATAATAACCCCCGGACTGAGGTTTATATAAAGAAATAATAACGATGATGTGAACCAAAAAATTTAAAAAAATTACATTAAATTGCTACGATTACTGAAGATGCCAAGGCCAAGCTGCCCTCGGTTCCACACATACGGCTTAACATCAGGCGTCAACATCAAACGCTAAAACACCCACTGTCGGAGACAACCTATGTTTCCACTTGATATGTGGAGTATGCACACTCGTGCTGAAGACCGTATGCCAAAAACAAACAACTTATTTGAAGGCTGGCACAGATGTTTCTAGTCGAATATGGGATGTTGCCACCCAAATATTTGGAAATTTATTTACTTTATTAAGATGGAATAATCGCTCCAAGAGGTTTATTGTACACAGATTAATTCAGGTCACTGTTTACCAAAACAGAAAAAAAATATACTGATAGCAGCTCTCGAATTTTAACTGTTGATAACATTTTTAATGAGTCCACCATTATTGAGTATTTGCGAGGCATCTCTCACAATCTGTGTTTTTAAAGTTATAATAAAAATAAACTTTTTTTTCTAATGTTTGTTTTGTATTTATATACTAATTTAGTTTCCCATCATCTTTGGTTTTTCCTTATATAAACCTCATTTGGGGGTTTTTGTCCAGGGGGTTTATATCGCGGGGGGTTTTTGTCCAGGAGGTTTATGTCGGGGGGTTTATGTCCAGGGGGTTTATGTCCAAGGGGGTTTTGACCGGGAGCCATGTTCATTAGGTGCGCAAAACTTTTGTATAGCGGTCGGTTGTTCGCATCCAACAAAGATAGAAATGGGAGGGCACTAACTCAATGATGTTAACCACACCTCGCAACTATAGGTACCTAACTGATATGAAACACATTTGGCTTCAACGCAGCCTTAAAGTATTTTTCTTGGTGGAAAAATGGCTAATTTTACCATAAAAGTAAACAAATTTCGCTGTACACACTACTTTGACACAGACTTTCAAAAATAAATACTGCTTTTAGGGTTATAACAAGTCATTTTTAGATTCAACGTTGAATATTCAGTATAAATCAAGTAAAAGTGAGAAATCCATGATTTGGTGTTTACGAAGAAAAGTACTCCCGCCATATCCTTAAGTATAATCATGTACAGTAGGTATAAAACTACAATGAGAAACGTGGGACGCAATGACATACATTTAAACAATGTTGGAAATTTTTATGTTCTGAAGTTGACAACTTTCTAGTCGTAGAATTGTGTTCAAGCTCATCCTTAATAACTATAATGAAAGCATGCATGTAAGAATTTTGATTGTAATGAAGACACACTCTCATCCCAACAACTATGATAAAATAAAATATATAAAATATATTTTGTAGTTAAACACGCAAAAAAAAAAAATTCTGATCTACTTAAACCAAAGATCTGCACCACGGGGCAAATTCAGCTCACTTTATAGAAACTTCTGACTGAGAGAATAGCTTAGTTCAGTCGCATGTCAATCTTACATGTCGTGGTTCAGGCCTACACGCTATAACAATATGGCAATCATGAAACCGCAGTTTTGCAGTGGGAGGATTAAACTTCTTGAACCAATACCTTACCCGAATACCTTTACACTATGAGGATGTTGTAACTGCATATGCGCCAAGTACATTCCCTGGCTCCTTAAAACTAACAGGCACCATCTTGTTCATAGGATAACACAGTGTGCCAAATAGCACCCTGTTAATAATAATGCAGATTGCGTCATTCGCTAAAGAAACACAAATGAACAGGATTTATTTCTTTAGCATGTAAAAAATTATTTGACGTGTTTCAAACATCAGTGTGACTGATGCAACATGTTAGCGTTACTAATGGTCGATTATTAGAAGCTCGATCTCAATTTCTGATTGTATTGTCTAAAAATAGATGCTAATTGCATCATTCGCAAAGTGACGAAACTGATTTGTTACGGACAAAAAGAAACATCCCAGTTAATAATCTAACCTTAGTTAATTTTTCTGATTTTAAAAATAAAGAGTATTACATGGCCCTCAGCGGCCCATGTGAGCCTTTGGTGGCCGAAACTGAAATTTTTGTTTGCAGCCAAATCGCACTCTACCTGGGCAACGGCGGACACGCCTGGTTCAATTTAGTGAACGTTTGTAACGCCCCATCCTCTCTATTGTCTATCAGACTGTTTAGACCGAACGTAGTCACCATAGCGCAGTAGCGTAGCGAGTGGGGGGCGGGGGGGGGGGGGACATATGTCCCCGGGCGCCGACCTTAGGGGGGGGGGGGGGCGCCAAATTGAAAGTTTGAGGGGTGGTGTGCAAATGAAAAGTTCGAGGGGGGGGGGTGCAAATCGAAAGTTTGAGGGGGGGGGGGTGCAAATGAAAATGAAAAGTTCGAGGGGGGGTGCAAATCGAAAGTTTGCGGGGGGGGGGGGGGTGCAAATGAGAAGTTCGAGGGGATGCAAATCGAAAATTTGCTCTCGAGGGGGCGCCAAATTGGAAGTATGTCCCCTGGCGCAGAGAAGGGTCGCTACGCCTCTGATTGTTACTGAAACAGCAAAATAGACATGTTATTCTTTCAATGCTAATTGTAAGTTATAATTAACAGTTAATTAACCCGAATAACACCATACCTAGATAGTTATTGACACAATTTTGTTTTGAGAAGGACCGGTGTGTAACATGTGTATATTAAACTTTATTTTAATGTTTGTTACACGATGACTTATAACATGTTTTATTAATGGATTTTGTTGTGTATTGTGGGTTTACTTTATAATGATGGAGTAGGTTTATTTTTAAATAATTTAACTATCGAATAAAATATATTTAACCTCAGTTTTGTGCTTGTTTTTTAGATTATCATTGGATTTTTTTTTTGGCGTATTATATCACATACTAAGGAAACGTGTGCAGTTAAGTGTTGACAGGGAGCCGGACATTTTCCCGTAAGCCACTTGCCAGAATGCCAGTCATTTCTCCCATTTTCGCAAGTGTCCATTCGGGCATTTGTTGCATTCGGGCAAGTGTCCATTCGGGCATTTGTTGCATTCTGGTACGTGTTCATTTAGGACACAGGCGATGAACTACACTGCAAAATATTTAAATTCCAAAGACCTAACAATGGAGGTAACGAGGTCGCCTATACGCCCTATACAAATATTTGAAAAATTAAAAACAATTTAAACAGAAAGTGCGCGATGACCATCATTTTGGTAAAATCAGGTATGGCGAAAATGAAACGAATCGATGATCGTGTTTAGATTTCTATACCGAACAATCGATAATGACAACAATACGTACGTACGCCACAAGATTTGCCTTTTATAAATATAGATACAATGCCCATAAATGCACCACACACATGTGTCCGTTGCTTTTTTTTATTTCATTGAGAGTATTACAACATATACATATGTGTTTTGCGTACGTGTAAGTAAGGCAGTGTTTGCTAGTATGTCCTGGTTATTTATAAGCTAGTACAGTTACCTTTCAAACCTGACGGTCTACGGGCCAAGTGAAGTAGAATTAACGTGTTTCTGTGACCTCGGCATATGAAGGGATAGTGTGGTCATTTATTACTATTTAATACCCTAATGGGCAGATGAAGTAGTGTTATGTTTCTTGATCTCGGCATTTGAAGGTATGTGTTTAACTCAATCTCAAGCAGCCTTTAATTTCCATAACGTGAGTTAGATACCCATCAGAGTTGGGTGGACTTTGGGGCGGTCTACTGACTTGAACCCGGATTCGAAATCGAGATTTACGGGTTAGCAGTCCAGTTCTCTAAAGCTAGGCCACTCTGTCCCATGCATGTTTATATCATATCGTATATCACCTGAACAAGTAACAGATGTTTTGCTTAATCTCATCGACCCATCCACAAGCATTCATTTTTACTTTTTCGTGTACAGCGTACAGGTGAACTATTGTGAGCGTGGAAACATTGCTATCGTGATTTTGATAAATCTCGACGTTTTACACCTCACTGAATCTGAAAAACACAGTTTTACAATGGTTTCTGACAGCATGTTTGTCTGAGACCGCGGTAACTTTATTTTTTAATTAACAAAATTGTATATAAAAGTATTCTATCAAAATTATAGGTTTCCTTTCATTGGTCATCCATAAATGACGTCAAGCTTTTAAAAAACTTTTTACCTCCCCCTTCCTCCCCACTGCCACACATCGTCACAAAAAGCCTTCCCGCTCCTAAAATGACTTCATACCTCAGCCTACAAATCCCCTTAATACTCAGTTGAGTTTTTCTTAAAACATTAATATTTTTCCAAAAACGTGTCTAAAATCTGTCTACATCGAGTATTTTAATCAATTTCTATCACAATTTATTAAAAGTTTTCTAAAACGCAAAAATATAGTATAGTAAAGTATTTTAACTTCGCAGTCACTTTATGGTCTTGCAAAAATTACATTACGTTGTCAGCCACATCATTCAGTTTAAAGCGATATTCATATATTTTTTTTTACATTCAATCAGTTTCTTTTGCATTACAACATTTCTTCTAACTAATAATGCAAGAATAGCTTTTGAAAAAAATGTGGAAACCAAGGTAAAATCATTTAAAGCAGATACTCACAGATTGTATGTAAAGTAATCTTAAAAATAATTTTACAAATTCAATGTAAAAGGACTTGAAGAGCCCAAATATTCACGAATCTCTTAACTAAAATACACCAGCTTGCAAAATCTAATCACTTAAGTTGTAAAATTGAACATGTGCTACGTATTGTTAACATACTAATTTATCCAGAATTCAATAAGGCGATTTCTTGCAGTTTGAAGCACAAGGTTTTCAATTATCACTAACAACATTAAATCAAGATTGTAATATGTTCAGGTCTTAGATTGACTATTAGTCTAATCAATTTGGGTTGAATAACTTTGATCAATGTGAGCATTATTCTCGCGGTTCAGCACAAATGGGGCTGTAATTTATCCATATCCACCAGGATATAGGTCATATCCACCAATTTATTTGTTATCTCTACCAAGATAATGGCCGTCTCCACCAAGATATTGGCCATCTTAAATACGATATAGGTCAACCCCACCAAGATTGTGCGATTTTCACCAAAATATAAGCCTACTCCTATTAAGTATTGGACATCTCCACCGAGATATTGGCCATCTCCACCAAGATATTGGCCATCTCCACCAAAATATTGTCATCTCAACCAAAATATTGGCCATCTCAACCAAGATATTGGCGATGTCTACCAAGATAATGACCATCGCCATCATGAAATGTGAATATTCCAGCAAGGTAATGGCCATCTCCACCAAGGTATTGGTCATCTCCACCAAGAGTATAGCCTTACTCCACCAATATACTGACAATCACGTATTTGTGAACAAGATACCCATGTTTTCGATAAAATGTTAATTTTGCTACCCAAAATTTTTATTTCTTAATTCGATACTAATACCTTTTATCTATCTAATCCGAACATTTCGGACTTCTACAGCTTAATGTTATCCGTTTATTGCGATGTGAAACATGGTACCCCCCATCAAGTTTTCACACTACTACGCGGACAGCGGCTATCTTCGAGCGGGTATTACATCATTTATTGCCCGCGAGGCACCATAAACTTTACAGCAATCTAAGGGCCAAGCACTCGTGTACCCGCTGGTGTAGTGACCTTTTCTTTTGTTCTAAAAATAATTGGGATAGAAGTTGTTTTCTACAAAGTAAAATTTTCTATTAAACTCCATATAAGGGCATGCGCGTAAAATTTATGAATGGGAAGAGGTTCATTGATACGCTTGACCAATCATATTATAGTACAGTAAATCAAAATAATTCACGATAGGCTGCAACTAACCACGTGTGCTAGGCAGCCATCTTGTTTCTAGATAAACAAAACAATCGCCTGTCTCGTTTGTTTACCTCATTTGCGTATACTCTTCTTGTTGTTTTAAAGTTATACAACAACATTAAGTTTAATAATTGAAACTTTGCCTAGAAATGTACTGTTTATTATCACTGGAACAATATTAAACACTGTTGCGTACGCTTTAAAATTATACTAAGCTGAAACAATGCGTCATGGACATGACTATCAGTTTGAAGAATGTACTGTCCATCCCCTTTACCCCCTTCATTCCCTTCTCGCCATTCAACCAACGGCCGGTTTATAATCTTGTTACGGCATGCTATGATAGGCTTGAACGCGTTCATCAGGCTTTACACCGGACTGTATACGACACATGTGTTAATGTGTATGCCCATCTCTCCGTATAGGGTGTGCTAGCAACGAATGTAAATACTAGATAGTAGTAGATAGGATAGCTGGGAAGCATTCACTTAGGCCCTGTACTTGACCTTATCTACACAGATGTGTTATTCGCGGTTGAATGAACATTGGTAATCTATGGCTCATCGGTTCCTCATGCACTATCCAGCGGTGGGATGGGGTGGAGGGGCGTGTCTAGCCTCCAGCGTTGTACCCAGTGTTGTGTTGTAGGCTATTATCATAAGGCAATAAACTTGGGTAAGCTACAATTTGAGTAGAGAAAGACATTGTTTTGAAGTGAGAAGACCGGCTAACAAACAAAACTTTATCTGGTTTGATGATAGCTGTTCTGAGAATACCGCTCGATTGATAGGATGTGTAATACTTAATAGTCATACATTCATTACCTGTTGTATACATATTTTCTGCTTACATAGAAAAAATCTATCTAAAGCTTACAACATAAATCAAAGCGTATTTTATTAGACAAATGGTTCTTCCACATATAAGAAGACGTTTTTTTCTGTTTTCTATAAGAGAAAACGCACCGCGCCTTTTCCCGCTCTTCTTTTCACGTTTTCTCAACTTTGCATTTTTACTCAAAATTCGACATTCAAATCGCTAAGGCTTTGGAACCCTTTGTCATACAAGACTAAAACATTCCACGTGCGTTCAGCATTATACCATCTACAAAACTACGTTTGTACATTAAGTTTACTACAATACTTAAGGAGATATTGATATTTTTGTAACACCACCCCCTAATTTTTGTACATAAATTTACGTAAAAATTTGTATAAAAAATTGAGTACAAGCTATCGCAATGAGTAAACGTAGAAATGTATAGTTTGGTTTGAGAAATCTAAATCTTTCATCCGCTTTTTAAAATCTCTTATGGGAACAAAGCCTTAGCGATTTGAAAAGGTGTTAGTTTTCACACCTTTTCGCTGTTTCCATGGCAACCAGTACTGCTATTGACGGCTATATATTATTTTTGTCTATAGTTTAACAACTAAAATTATATGAACTTATTAAACAACCAGAAATGTGTTAAATAAAAAAAAAAAATTTATCCGTGGTGCCTATCCTTAAAATTAAAAACGAAGCGGTAGAAAAAACAAAAATTAATGGATCTTCCTTAAGCCAAAGTTTATTTTGTTCAGGATTCAATGCGATCAAATGTTAAGACGATGTTTTTTAATATCTTGTATGTTAGTACTATTACTGCAGCTGGCACTCTTACAAACCCGGAAATGACGAGTTCAGAGCCGGGACTATAGAGCTTAAATCTAGGTCGTCACGTGACCAAACAATCGACTTCGTCCAAACCAGGTGGCCAGATACACATATTTCAATAAGGATACATATAAAAGCAGGCTTTTAGCAATGCATTACTTACTACACAGATATGTATGTGGCTGTCTGCTAATCATCGCAGATTTATGCTACACTCGTTACTAGTATAATTTTACTCCCTAACACATAAGCTACACATAAAGTTCTACGTCCTGCTAAATAAACTATACCTTTAGTTTTATGCCCTACTACGTAGACTACTACAGTAGTACTCAATTCACAGATCATGAGCGATTTGTTTAATCACTCATCTAAGTGATTTCAACTAAATAAGTAAATATTCATGTTAGGTATAATTTAATGTTGTAACTGATACAAAATACTTTAAATCAAGAATAAAATTGCTTTTAATCAGATTTGCTTATCTTTCTTTACGGGATATACGCAACAGAAATTTACCAAAATCCTGATCGTCGTCAAAATGGGTTTCTTACATTGTCCATTTAATTTATACATTTAATAAATCTAGCATTATTTTCAACAAAAGTCCGTATCTCTTGGTTCACCATGTATTGTTAAAGATACTCATCTCATAGCCTCGGAAAATAGATGACAGACGTGAGATTTTATATATAAGGTTACTAAGTATTTCAACGATAGAATAGAATTTAAAAAGTCTTAAATTGTAAAGTGGATTTTATGAATATCAAAAATGTGTGGACGTTGGCAGCTTACACAGCTAAAAAGCTGAGTAGATTGATTTATTGGCTTCATTTTCATTACATAGTATGTGTCATGAGGGACAAATATTTATTGTATATTCACAAATAGACTAACGAAATCGGAGTCAATGGCCTCAATGACTCATAATCATTTGACACGTATACTTAATTGTGTTAGAGGGAATACCTTACAACACTAACATTAATAACAAAGAAAAAGAAGAAGAATCAATCCTTTCAATTCTGCAACAGTCACGGAAGCCATACAACATTCTGTGACAAACTCCTCAGTTTTTTAACATACACTCCACTCACTCAACTCCAAAACTTACACCTAATCCACTCAACTCTAGCATTCACGCAATGCACTGAGCCTCTTAATTCCCTTTAACACTCAAACCACTAAACGCTATAGAATATTTACATAACCCACCTCACTCTTAACATCCACCAAGTAGATCCGGTTTTCACAGTCAAGTTGACAAAGTTGACGAATTCGATTAATGAACTTCAATCCAATGGAGACACTATTAAGATATCTATAGAATCGTGTCCATATAAACTTGCATAAAGTCTATCAAAGCGGAATTAGAGAATATGATGTACATTTTCGTCTATGGCTTGCATGTTTACCTTTAACACATCGACCTAGGTTTTTATTTTACATCATCTTCAGAAATAGATCTTGCTAATTTAAACACCAACCTACTCTGACCTTATTAAACCAGCTGTTTCCATATAACCTGTATAGGCATTCGTGTGCTGTGGCCAGAGGTCGAAATGTCCTACAAGCCTTTACCTCAAGCACATGCTGGAGACATTTAGAGATCTACTGGCTGCCGCACTTATTATCAATACTCGGTTTTTCTGACGATGCGCAGAACAATAACACAGTGATTCCTTACTTATATAGGCTTTTTATTACACATTGTGAGTGCTCTATATTTTTGGGAGTCACTTTGTATTTACCGAGTAGACACGTGTAGGTGTTTTGGTGGTTATAAGGCTTGTAAGTAGGTGACAACTTTTCGTTCTCGTGCTATGCAGCTAGAAGAGTGGAAGGGATGCGTGTGATAGGTGGGTTGGACGAGTTGGGTGGCATATAGAAAGAGGTCGTCATTGACCTATTTCCAGTCCACTAAGTTACATTTCCGCTAACTAATAATGCAAGAACAGATTTCAAAATCTAAAAATACCAGAATCATATTTGATGATGTTAATACCAAAGGTCACGATTAAATCGGTAAGTTTCAATCAGAAGGTTCTTAGAGCAGCTGATGGAAATACAGTTTAACTCACTTCATTTATTCTTAAAGATAAAGTTAGCAGAAAAAGGGCTAACCGGTGTAATGGTGTCATACCACAATAGTGTTTCTTCCATACTTTTTTCTCCGAGGGCTGAGGGCACTTGAAATTTTCGGCGGGGGTGGGGCGGACACTGTTAAAAGTATATATGTTCCTTTTCATGGGGGAAGGTCCACCTGGAAGAAATGCCTGGAAGAAACTCTGTACTCCAATAGTATTCTCACCAAATGAAGACATGCAGAGACGATTCCATGTATTTGAAAGATGGTTCCTGGTTTGAAAGCCTAAATGCCTGTATGTATGTTTTCATGTTGTCAGCCTACATGCATGTTTGTATTTTGTTCTGTGTTGATAGACTATATGCATGTTTGTATGGTTTACGTGTTGATAGACTGTATGGGTGTTTGTATGGTTTCTGTGTTTACAGCCTACAAGCGTGTTTGTATATTTTGTAAATATGTGCACATAATTACTTTATAAATCTCATATAAAAGGATTTGATGAGCCCAAAATATCATCTCATGCCTAAACTAAAATACATCAGCTAACGTAATCAAATCACCTAACTTGTACAGTTAAACATGTGCTACGTACTAACAGCATAATTGTGTTTGTCCAGATTTCAATAAGACGGTTTCACAAATCTAAATGGAGATCATAATGAGTTCAGGTCTTAGGTTTAGGATCAAACTACACAATTTGGGCTTGATTAATGCTATCAATGTGAGGTTTTAACCAGAGGCGTAGCTAGGGGGGGGGGGGCGGCCGCCCCGGGCGCCGACCCTATGGGGGCGCCAAAAGGGGTGGGAAAAAAATTTTAAAGCTCATTTTGTGCTGCAGTTTTGAATTATAAACCGTCTAAGTTAAGAAATGTAATGGCTACACGCCTTTACATACTGATATAACTTTTTTCTACCTTGATTTCTTAATGTAAAACATATACTCTTAAGAAACAGTGACCGGCAAAACCGCTTTGAAGCTTTTCCTAGATGGGGGGGGGGGGCGCTTTTTCGAGACTTAAATCGGAAGAATTTACACTAGATTGTTGAGTCGATAAACGTTACCACTATTAAAAGAAACCAATTGTATTAAAACGTATTGTACGATTGTTGAACTGTAAAATACGTTAGTGACTTTTATCAAGATGGTGCAGGGGGGGGGGCGCTTTTAGGCTAAATAAAATAGCAAAATTACACTACATTCTGAGTAAACAACCTTTAGCTCTCAGAAAGAAACGAATTGTACTGTGCATTGTATAATTGTGTAACATTTAAAAAAAAAAAAGTTAGTTACGTTACGTTAAAAACCGCTCTACAAACTTTGTCCAAGATGGTTGTGATGAGTGTGTGTGTGTGTGGGTGGGGGGGGGTGGGGGCGCTTTTTTCGCTAACAAAAATCGCAAGTATTTGTACTGGATTGGTGAGTAGATAACTCTCGTAACACTTAGAAAAGAAACCAAGTGTATTAGCGCGTAATGTACAATTTCACTAGCCAGTTTTGTTAAAAAAAAAAGACGCGACTAGTTCTTTGTAAGATTCTTACGATTCTCTCAAATTCAACGTGAGAGATCAGATACTTTTGATTGATTGCATTAAATCTTGCCTGGATCACTGAACTGTATTAAAGAGAACTAAATATCACGGATTCTTGAATCCCTATCCGATCAGTACAATGGTATACGGTCGGAGCAGGTGGGCGGAAGACGATACAGTTGCCGAAACTTTAAGAGCTAAAAACATTTTTTTTGTTTCGGTTTCCTAAGGAGTATAGGCGTAGGCAACACTTCGTCAACTCAAATGATTTTTATGAAGCTCGAACCCTAATAATCCAACCTCCCACACCTCTATTTCAAACGATTTCCTTCAGGACTTTTTGTCTCCTTCTCTTTTCCCGTGGACTTTACATCAGCATCTACTTAGTGATGTTATTTACTGATATTGTGCCACTAACCACCACTTTTTTCCATGCTCTTATTTCATTCTCCACTGTCTGTAATCTAGCTCCGAGACATACAGTAAAAGAGACCACATTTAGTTATAGATCCTGATTGAATTTTTTTGACTATGCATTTTAATTCCACATTTTCTTAGAGTGTTAAAACGCGTTTTATTGCTGCTGATTATAATCAGAACGTCATGGGCTATCATTAAATTGATTGTTACTGCTTCTTTAATCAATACAATTAGTTTTGCATTTGTTGTTGACGTTGTGCGTGCAGTGTTTCTTCCAGACTTTTTTCTCTGGGGGGGGGGGGGGGCACTTGAAATTTTCAGGGGGGGGGGGCGGTAGACTTTCTTCGGGGGAGGGGGGGTCGGACACTGTTAAAAGTATATATTTTCTATATATATATATATATTATATATATTTCATTTCGTTCGGGGGGGGGGAGGAGGGAGGGCGGTAAAAAAATGAGCTAATGCTCATGCTCATGCTCATGCTCATGCTCATGCTCATGCTCATGCTCATGCTCATGCTCATGCTCATGCTCATGCTCATGCTCATGCTCATGCTCATGCTCATGCTCATGCTCATGCTCATGCTCATGCTCATGCTCATGCTCATGCTCATGCTCATGCTCATGCTCATGCTCATGCTTATCCTTATGCTTATGTTTATGTTTATGTTTTAGTCAATGGTCATTTTTGTGTCGTTCAAGTCTCCACTCCAAACACATACATTTTAGGTTGTTTAAATCTTGATCTATGATTAACGTTATCCTCAAACTCCCATTTTATACAATACTACCATTTAACACCAAGGGGTCGTCCATAAATGACGTCACACTCGTAGGGGGGAGGGGGGGTCCGCAAGTTTGTGACGGTGTGTGATGAGGGGGAGGGGTGGGGGAGCTTAGATGGTGTGACGTCCCACTTTTGCATTATATAAAGGCAATGTTAGAAAACGCATTTTAGACGTTATTTTGCGTTTTAGAAAGCTGTTTTAATAAATTTTTATAAAAATTGATTAAAATACTCTATTTTGACAGAGTTCAGACAAGATTTTGGAAAAATATAGCTGTTAAAAAAAATTCAACTGCAATTTTGAGGGGGTTGTAGGCTGAGGTGCGACGTTATTTTAGGGGGGTCTGGCTTTTTGTGACGACGTGTGACGGTGGGGAGGGGGTGGGGGGAGGTAAAAATCGTCAAAAAAAGGGTGACATCATTTATTGATACCCCCAACCTATAACATCCACTGAATAGTCCACTTTAAGAATATGGTATAGCAAACACTTGTAAAGTTAACATACAGTTATTCTTTTTTGATAGGTTAAACAAAATAATACAATAACAGCCATGATACTCATGATACGCCTACAGTTTACGTGTCTTACAGTGTAGCGATCGGTTTATTCGTTAATGGACTAATGAGACATTTCTATTGGATGATGATCAAACACGCCCAGCCTCCTAGGTTGTCTGTGATATTCTATAAAACATTCGTTTGGCCACACTAGCTACTCTCAGAGGCGACCGTTGATTGATTGCAGAAAATTTACACAGAACCAACGTTGCAAATTGTAAGTTGGTAATCTGTTCGTGTTTTATCGTGAGTTTTAAATTGCTAACTAATGACGGGTGATTATTTATTTTACATTATTTTATATTAATTGTATATTTTATTTTATATTTTATATTTTATTTTATATTTATTTTATTAATGAGTTAGAAACATTTTACAATAAGATGCAAAAATCAATATAGGATGAAAATGTGTAAGCTAATAATGTAGAGCATGTGCCTTAATTAAGAGTTTCATTAAATCAATGTATATTGTATCATTATGGATATATATGATTCTAATGTTTAGCAAATGCTTTGGGCAAGTAGTGATGGCTACACTCTCAAATGTACAGTTTGCAATTCATAAAGCTAAATTTTATGAAAGCAAAAGACATTAAATTTTGACTGAAAACCAATTATCATAATTTTTTTTAAATAGGCTATTGCGAGTATTATGCTTTATGGTTAGTTAGAAAAACAAAAAATTACGTGTTAAGTTTACATTCTTCTCTGATGAAAAAGCAAAATATTTAATTGTGTATCTTATTATACATTATATTACTGATTACAACTTAATAAAAAAAATTACTAAAATAAAAAACAAAAGGGAATTTAATAAAAATAATTTTACAAATGATTAAAAACTAGAAAATAAAACAAATTAAGCAAGAAATGTGTGCTTTCATAATAAAACATTTTGTCGCCGATGAAATTTCCTACATTATTTAATTACACTTAAAAGCTTATTATTATAAAAAATTTTCTTTCGTATTTGATTTATTTTTAAGTATGGGTTGAATGAACGGACTGTAGCGCTTGACTGCAGATCGAACTGAGTTTCGAACCTGTTTCTATAGGGCGCCCTCTGGGTCACCAGTAGTATATTAGGTCCCTTTTGGTTAGTATTTTTGGCGGAGGAGCGGAGGCGCAGGCGCAAAGGTTATATAGTAAAATACTCGGGAGGAGCAGAGGCGCAAGGCGCAATGACATATAGCAAAATACTCCCAGCCTGGCGCTGAGGCTGGGTGAGGAGCGAAGGGTGAAGGCGCAAAGACATATAGTAAAATACTACGCCAACTGGTGTTGGCGGAGGAGCCGTAGGTACAATGAGATATAGTAAAATACTCCCAGCCTGGCGCAGAGGCTGGGTGAGGAGCGAAGGGTGGATGTACAATGACATATAGTAAAATACTCCCCCACCCTAGGGTGGCGGAGGAACGGAGGGTGGGTCACCTTTTGGTGACCTTGTGACGTAATCAGTGACATTATGACGTAATCATTGACCTTGTGACGTAATCATTGACCTAGTTACGTAATTTCAATGCGTTTTTAATGAGTTTAATGAGTTTTTTTAAATTTTAATTAGTTTTTATTAACGAGTTACGTAATTGGATTTTAATTTTGTTTATTTTAAATTGTTTAATTACTTTGTTTATATTTCTTTTCTTTGTTGTTTAATTTGTTGGTTTGTTTATTTGGTTGTATGTATGTTTTAAATTCTCCCCTACAACGCGAACGTATACTTTGTATACCAGCCTTTAACCAGCCGTGCAACATGTGGTACATATCGATCCGCAATCCTTTGTTTTTGTCAAACACTGGACAACGGGCGCGTTAATATTGATTCCACCCACGGGCCATCAAATGATGGCCTACCTAATTAAATTTTGTTATGCATCAGTGATTTTTCCCCGCTCGGTTTGACGGGTCATGATGATTTATGTGGGTTCGCGAAGCGATCCCACCGGGGGGTATGGTAATTAACGCGAAGCCAGCGTTAAGTGTGGGAACACCTGTTACCACTGTATTGGTTTTTTCCCCGATCGAATTGTCAGCTCCGCGAAGTACGTCGATCGATTTGTCAGCTCCGCGAAGCACGTAGGTCATTATGCAACAGCTGCTGTGTAATATCGATCTCACCTACTGACCATCACACCTAATTAAATTGGTTTCACTGAAGCGAACACCGTAGGGGTCCCGCGTTTAATCGAAAGAGCTAAGTGGTTAACCGCAAACCCACCGTTAAGTGTGGGAACACCTGTTACCACTTTAATTGATTGTAACTATTCGCTTATAGCGAGGGTCAGCGATGGTAAGGTGGTGGTGGTAAGGTGGTGGTAAGGTGGTGGTAAGGTGGTGGTGGTAAGGTGGTGGTAAGGTGGTGGTAAGGTGGTGATGGTAAGGTGGTGGTAAGGTGGTGGTGGTAAGGTGGTGGTGGTAAGGTGGTGGTAAGGTGGTGGTAAATTTGCTTAAGATTATAAATCTCAAGTTTTAAAAATCAACAACGTTATAGTACGTCGTGTCAAATGACACACCGTTTAAAATGTCTACATTTAAATTTCACCAAAATAATGATGTATAAACTAAATATGATATGACGTTAGCATACATATCATTCAATCTAATCATTCTAAAGTACAAATCAATAATTTTTTATTGATTAAGGGGCAGTGTTCATACTAGGGTCGGTGAAGTTTTCACCGAGGCAGATTTCAAAGTTGGGTGTGGATGTTTTTATTTGTATATGGAAAGATTTAAAAGTTTGGATGGGAACATTGTCACTTTTGAGAGTAAATGTCAATGTGTTTAGGAAGGGGATATCCATTGGGGAGTGGTGTCTACAAGTTATGTATCCCAGTCTGTTGGAGTAGTGTCTAGGGGTTGTGACATTAATTGAATAAATACTTGTCTGTAAGATTGTCCTACATCCTTTGTCTGTCCAAGGAATAGTGTGGATAGTGGTACGATCTGTTTATCTATCGGTTGTTATTGAGCTTAGGGATGGGAGAAGGGGGAAGGGGTTGCTGACAAAGGGAAGGGGAAGGGCGAATTGTGATAATGGTTGGGGCACCGATCAGAGCGGTAAAGGGATATTTCCAACTCGGATCCAGTATTTTAAATGGTTCATTTTGATTCCAGTCATACATCTTATACAGGATACCGAGTTACCTAACTTTCAGGGACAAGTAACAAAACAATAACTCACATCAAAAATTTAAAAAAGACCGTTTATATAATAAGTTTTTTATTGAATAAAAACAACCCCATCAGCATACCGTCATGGTTCTGTCTTATTTACATATTTACATTAAAGGCACGATTGGTAAACTAAAAGGTCTTATATGTCTAGGGGAGTTGTTGTCACGTTGTCTGCGTCTACTTGTCTTTTAATGTAAAAGTAAGAAAGTGAGTTTCTGTGTTGGGTGTAAGTGTATATCCCCGTGTTGTATGCTCTGAACCCTGTGTTTGTCCCACCACTTGGTTCCTTTGTTGTGAGGACCTGCATGAAGGATTCTTTGCCTAGTGTGTTGTGATTTTTAGATAATCCTTTGGTTGATGTTTTATTATAGTCGCCAAAACAGTGGTACGTCTTGCTACATAAAGATACCATCCCATCCCCTTCATATTCTAGCTTAAACAACCCCGGTGTTCTCTTTTCATAAATTTTCCTAGCCCTACACTCTAGACAATGGCTATCTACCGTGCCTTTGCCGCTTATAAATTGTGGTCTATGTGAGTCGCATACTTCGGAGGGGAACCATTTGTCGTAAATGTCAAAAAACTCGTGTTCTAGTCCCGGTCTAACGGCTTTTAATAAGTCATCGGTACTTAAGGCTAAGTATAAACTGTCAGTGTCCATCTCACAGAGCTGAAAGTCGGTTCTATCTATATATCTGTCTATAAAATCATAATAAAATTCTAACATCCTAAGTTTCGCGTACTGATAAACGAAAAAGCCTATCTGAAGAGGGAGATCCCAAACGATCTTCTTTTTTAACGTTTCTACTTCGTAAACAGCGTCGGTAAGTTTTGTCATTTTTTTAAATCGCGGATTATTAATACAATCCCCTATATCCCTATCACTACAGTAGGTCATGTCCGCATGTCGTGTTTTATCCGTCAAAGTTTTACCATATGCCGCGTTTCCTAACAATTTCATCGTTTCACTCGTTATCGCGTATTTGTCGTCTATGTCCCCCTTTCTTCGCGCGTCTGAAACTGTATCCCCAAATGTCTTAAAACATGCAACCGGATTATATTCAACGACTTAATAAATTTTAGTTACCACCAACCCATGATTTAAATACCACTTTAAAAGGGGGGTTGCTAATAAAATTTTCTCCCCTGTAAAGCTACCGATTAAAGTCCGTCTACCGCTAGTTAATAAGTTGTTATCGATCGCGTATTGTCTCATAAACGGTCCGATGTCGTCGCGCGTAACGTCCGTATTTTTAAAAATTGGTGTCATCTCACTAAAATGTTCTCTTAAACTATCCGGTACTTTAATGTCGCATTCTATCAGTCCAAAACACAAGTCGTCTAAAACAGAATCGATGATCTGTTTTTCAGTCAGGGGCCATTTCTTACCATAGGTCGGTGTCGGTGTCTTTTGTGTTTGTCAATAGAGTTTAAATAGTCTTTAATAGTTGGGTTCATTTTTCTCTGGTTCCCCCACTCACATTCCCACATTTCTACGACTTTAACGTCAACAGTCTCGGTAAGGTACTTCGTAATTTCGTTTGTCTTTTTAAATAACTCAGACAAGGGTCTGTTACTAATGGGGTTTACTGTTCTGTCTTTAGTTAAAGGGCAGTCAGGGTGTCCATGAAAGAGGCAGCCATGGAACTGATAAACGGTTCGAGTGTTCGCGTCCCACCCGTCTACTCTTATATGGCGAGATCCTAAGCTAACTTCGCCCCCGTTAAACGCGGTTTTTAAAGTTACCCCCTTTGTTTTTGAAACCCACGATAACCACTGAAAGGCCTGTTCCCCATAATGATTCGTTTTACGCGGTCTAAACCCCTCCTCACTATTTCTAATAATCGGAAATCCCGTCGGCATTTTTTGCATTAAAGACCATAAATAAAGCGCGTTCGCGTCGTACCCCTTAATTGCCTGTACCACCTTTTTACTATTCCCCCTAATGAACGTTTCACCCTTTTCGTGATGTCTATGAAAAATAATGGAGGGGCCCCCTACGATATTATTTCGGATTGTTTTATGTAACTCTGATTCGCGCTCGGAACACAAAGAAAAAGAAACGTTTTTGGGAAGTGTTTTGAATAAGTATTTTAAGGTTACCCCCGGGACAGAAATCGCGTCTTTAAAAATATCAACACCTAAATTTTTGTAAAAATTAGTTTGCTGCTCGAGCGCTTCGATAAACGGTTTTACATCGATATTGTTATACCAAATAAGATAATCTTTAAAAGTTTGCATCCCCTTCTCTACCCAAATTTGCCTACACGTCGCGTACTCATCGTCTGAAATGTTACAATTTTTTTAATGATGAAAAAAAGGCCGAATGCGGAGGTAAAGACGTTTCTTCTAAGATGGCTAAATTTTTTACATATTCATACGGAAAAAATCCCTTGGTCTCTTTAACATTATACGCGGCGAGGTATTTACTATAGCTAAACCCCGGTGCTAGATAATTAACTATATCTAAGAACTTTAATTTATTAGTTGATATACACATAAAATTATTATTTCTTTTAACTACATATTTAAATGGTGTTTTTTTATCTTCTACGTCATCTTCATCATCGTTACAACTAGATCTAGGTCCCTCCTCTAACCCCTCTTCTGTGTTTGAATAAGCTAAAAAGTACTGAATAAAATACGGTTTAACGAGATTTATATCATATTTTCCTGAATTAAACCCTATAACCGGCATTTGTCGCAAATACTCGTCTAATCTACCGCTAAGAAACCTATCAAACCCTTTGTCGTTCGACTTATTATCACTACCCCTAGCTTTAGGTGGAAATAACTTCCTGATTTGCTTAAAAACAGGCTCGAACTGTTTTCTCAAAATTCCATAAGCTGCCTCAGCGATTATGTGGAGTCTGTCAATAACTCTAGTCACTAATTCTTGAGGGTCACCAGTAGAAATAAAGCAGATGGGTTCGACGAACCCATCTACGTTTGAGGCGACAGAGCAAGACAAAGGCACGTGTTTGGCTACGCTTTTTGTAACTCTACCTAACGGGGGTAACTCGGTATGGTCGAAATAGCATTCGAAATCGTAAGTTGCTCGGAAGGGATAAACAAAGTTACTATTTACAACTACCCCATAGGACGCTAAAAACTCCCAGATTGTTTGCTGTGTCTGATAAACCCCTCCCTTATACCAATCTACGGGTTTCCCCCCATTACACCCTTTCACGTGTCTGTTCAATTGTTTAACGGTGGGCCATAATTTGTTACACACAGAACACGTGAAAGCGTGACCCGCCCCACCTATATTATTAATGTACATAAACTGATTTTGAAAAAATAAGAGATACACAGTCTCCCTAAACCTATCACTACTTCTAAGTTTCGGAGAAAGGCTCTGGTTTTCGTCAAATTCAAAAATCTCAATATTTACACTAAAACAGGACTCTAAGAGGGGTATTTCGACCATCCTAACCCCACTAAAATTATCCAAGGTCCCGAGACCTTGGTGTGCTTGCCACTGTTTCGCGAGTTTTAATGTTGGAATTCTAAGATCTGTTAAGGGTGCTCCTAAATGTCTGGCTAAACATCTAAAAAAGGAAAAATTGTCTGTGTAGGGTTTGGAATTTGAATCCTTTTGTAACATGTTAATGGCGTGATTATGTTTAATAAAGTCAGGGATGTCTGTGAGAAGGGATGTGGGTGAAGGTTTGTCTGTGGTCGTGTGTAAGTCTACTGCATCTCCCCTAAGGTCGTCTACAGGAAAAATAGTGGTGTGTGAATTAAGGTTACTGTCATTGTTAGTCTTTACGCGTTTGTTGTTTGATATGTCGTCATACGTCGTATGTCGTTTTAAGGGGCTAGTGTTGGTCGCGGTACGAACTGTTTGGCTCGCTGATGGGAGTTGGACAGTATGTGTGTCGATCACTAATGTGGGTTGGTGTGTTTTTCTATCGGTCACTAATGTGGGTTGGTGTGTTTGTCTGTTGGTCGCTGATGGGGTGTCGGTCGGTGATGTTTGGTTGTTGTGTGCTTTCGTAAAGTGTCTTGTCAAATTGTCAAGTCGTGTAAATACTTTCCCGCATGTTGTGCAGGGATGTCTTTGTCGTCCGTGTGCAGAGTCTTGGTGCCTTGTCAAATCGTTTCTGCGGGTGAAGACCCGGTCGCAGATCTCGCATGTGAAGCGCCTGATGGCTGGATGGCTGGTAGGTTGGGCGGCTTCCATTATTGATGAAGTGTCTAGTAGTCGGATGCTTGGGTAGGTCGCTGACTGTAGAATAAAAATAAATACATAAAATAAAAATCATAAAATAAAAAACATACTTAAAACAAAATTGAAAATTGAAACGTACCTCTGGGTTTGAACGTCTAAGCTGAACGTGTAGTTAACTGTATGTGGAGATCCGAAGTGGTGTAGTTGGATGTAGTTGGAACGTTTGGTTCAGTGGATGCCTCAGGGCTGGGTAGGTAGCTCAATAGGGTCAGTCGATGGAACAGTTGTGTCGGTTGTACACTAAAAAGAAAATTCAATTGACTACTTATTTAGATACATATTTATTTAAAGGTTATTTTAATTGGATAGTTTCCTTAAAATAAACGTAATATTCACCTTACATCGGTGTGCGATACAAAATTAAATTAATTAATTAAAAGGTATTTTAACGGGGTTAGCTCCCTTAAAACAATACGTACTATTAACCTTACCTCGGTGTACGATACAAAATTAAAGTAAATACCTGTGACTACGTATTTAGAAAAAGGTTTAATTAAAAGGGGTTAGCGCCCTTAACACAAAAGTAATATTATCCTTACCTTTAATAGAATAAACACGCACAAAAGATGTGGTCCGTGTAGGGTTAGGTAGATGTGATGATTGGTAAAGCTGGTGTGGGTTAGTCTCAGGAGTCACCAGAGGTCTCAGGTTGGATAAGTCGGTGTGACGCTTGGTTCGAAGTCCAAAGTTGAAGTGATTAGAACACAATTTTCGCGGTCATTTATACGATTGCTCAGCGTAATTACACCACCAGCTGTCGCACAACAGCTGTTGCATAATGACCTACGTGCTTCGCGGAGCTGACAAATCGATCGACGTACTTCGCGGGGCTGACAATTCGATCGGGGAAAAAACCAATACAGTGGTAACAGGTGTTCCCACACTTAACGCTGGCTTCGCGTTAATTACCATACCCCCCGGTGGGATCGCTTCGCGAACCCACATAAATCATCATGACCCGTCAAACCGAGCGGGGAAAAATCACTGATGCATAACAAAATTTAATTAGGTAGGCCATCATTTGATGGCCCGTGGGTGGAATCAATATTAACGCGCCCGTTGTCCAGTGTTTGACAAAAACAAAGGATTGCGGATCGATATGTACCACATGTTGCACGGCTGGTTAAAGGCTGGTATACAAAGTATACGTTCGCGTTGTAGGGGAGAATTTAAAACATACATACAACCAAATAAACAAACCAACAAATTAAACAACAAAGAAAAGAAATATAAACAAAGTAATTAAACAATTTAAAATAAACAAAATTAAAATCCAATTACGTAACTCGTTAATAAAAACTAATTAAAATTTAAAAAAACTCATTAAACTCATTAAAAAACGCATTGAAATTACGTAACTAGGTCAATGATTACGTCACAAGGTCAATGATTACGTCATAATGTCACTGATTACGTCACAAGGTCACCAAAAGGTGACCCACCCTCCGTTCCTCCGCCACCCTAGGGTGGGGGAGTATTTTACTATATGTCATTGTACATCCACCCTTCGCTCCTCACCCAGCCTCTGCGCCAGGCTGGGAGTATTTTACTATATCTCATTGTACCTACGGCTCCTCCGCCAACACCAGTTGGCGTAGTATTTTACTATATGTCTTTGCGCCTTCACCCTTCGCTCCTCACCCAGCCTCAGCGCCAGGCTGGGAGTATTTTGCTATATGTCATGGCGCCTTGCGCCTCCGCTCCTCCCGAGTATTTTACTATATAACCTTTGCGCCTGCGCCTCCGCTCCTCCGCCAAAAATACTAACCAAAAGGGACCTAATATACTACTGTCACCGAGTTCTGATGGGTACCTGATTTTAAATTAGGGGAAAAAACAATGAATCTGGGCACTATGTATGCCACATTATCACTTTATGTGGTAAAGAAATAAATCAGTTGGACTATAGTTCACTTTTTTGTTTAATGTAAAGCCGGTTTGTAAAGAAAAAATTAAGTTGCAGTAAGAAAGTTAAAAAGTTAAAGTAAAGGGTAAAAAGTTTATAATGCTCTAAAAATATTTGACATAGCACTCAATGGTCCAAAAGCATTAGAACCAACCGCGTGCGTTGTGATCTCGTACGGTGTATTTTCAATGAGGGAAAATTCAAACCTTAAAATTTTACATTGACGTGATGTGTTTCGTACCTGTAGTACCTACATGGTGTCTATTACACTATCGTCTTGTCCAGTTAGGCAGTTATCATTTGGTCAAAATATATATGTGGTTATTTTACTTAAGTCAGCTTATATCCTATTTTAGACGAGTCCATTGTTAAAATACAAAGATTTAAATATAATAATTAAGGCCTGAAATAGCTTAGTAAAGAAATTAAATTATTCGCTGTTTTAATGGCCTAAATTAGATTGTATATCTAGAATCTCGATCTAGATAGAATCTACGAACAGATGAAAAATTGCTCTAGTCTAATTATCGGTAACTCTAGATGAATTCCTTGTTTTGTCGAATTACATTATATGTGAAGCTAAAAATAGAACATTCTAGGACAAAAATGGTTAAATAAAAAAACTCATTTATTTATCGTGTTTGCGTGCTTGTTTTTCATTTTAACTAATTATTTTTGGTTCTGCCTAATTTGAATACTTTTCTTTTGACAGCTTATAGATAGATCTAGATACATTGATTGCATACTCAAATTAGAAGAACTGTTAATTTAATTTAGCCTATTCTATTAAAATTGATAAAAGTGTTGGAACTTTAAAAATTGCTAATATGCCTATTCTAACAGCTATTTGCTAGATCATTAAGCTTTATGAGCGTTATTAATGGGTACCATGGTCGTCAATGAACATCGCCATGTTTGTTTTAATAAAATATTTGTTCTGAACTTTTATAATTAAAGGGGTATTTCTACAAACAAACATATTAATAAACTATGTACCGTTTTTACATGTGTGTATCTTCTTCTTCTTCTTCGTTCTTAATTATTAGTGCTGAAGGGGATCGAGATTTATCTGCCAGTGGGTTTGAACTCGAGACTTTGTTCGAATTTATCAACCATGAGCTAGTTGCCGACTCGACCACGCCTCCAACACAATTAAGCGTTACGTGTCAACTGGTTATGCGCCATTGAGGCCATTGACTCCGATTTCAGCCTGCTTTTCTTTTTTGGATTTGCTTCCATAGCCTTTGTCCAACCAAGAACAAACTACAAGGCAGCAGTTGTTTAATTTTGGAGTTGTCTCTCCTAGAAGAGTGGATGTCCCCAGCTAACGAGCCTCATCTGCCCGAGGGTTCGAACTCGAGACTTTTCGGTTTAGCAACCATGAGCTTTACCGATTCGACCACGCCGACCCCTACATGTGTGTATATTATTTGAGGAAAAAATATTCTATACAAATACGTATTTAACAGTTCTACACATAGAGCAGATGCTACAATCTAATCTAACAAAACAGACACAAAAATGAAAAAAAAAATCAATAAATAAATTATATACAAACATTTGAATTTTAGTAGTATATAGATAAATACTTCAAGATTGAATTAGATTGAAATTTATAATTCTTTGTGTTGACTACTATATACAAGCATTACAATAGCAGAGGGTTGAAAAGGTGACCGATAGATCGAAAATTATATAGACACAGAATCCGACAGAAAGACAGACTGACAGAGATACAAATTTAAAAACGAGAGATAGAGACAGTGAGCAACACAGAGAAAGACAGGATAGATAATCAGAAAAGAGACAGTGATAGCGAGATAGAGAGAGACAGAGAGAGAGAGAGAGAGACAGACAGACAAAGAGAAAAAAAAGACTGATAGATTGATATACCCATCGCTCAGAGAACAAACTGATGGAACGCCCTACCTTTTGAAGGTCAGACCGACTGACTGACCAAACATCTTCCGGGCGATTGATCTACTGACCGACCAAACAACCGACAAACCTACCGACCGATCGAAAGACAGATCGACAGACAGGCCAACCCACCGACTGACAGACCGACCGACAAACTTACCGACCGACCACTTAATCGATCGAACTATTAACCGACCGACCGACCGACCAATAGACCAATCGACAGACCGACCGAAACACCGACCGACCGATCGACAGAAAGACCGTCTCAGAAACTAAAAACAGATGAAACGACATGCCGCTCGACCGACCAACTGATGTCCTAACAGACAGACGGATAAACCGACCAAACAATCGTCCGACGAATTTATGGATAAAATGATGAACTGAACGACTGACCAACCGACCGACTGGCTGACCGATCGAAAAACTATCTGACTGACTAACCGACCGACCGCCCGACAGACCGTCAGACTGAACCACCGACCAACCGAAAGACCGACCTTTACACCAACATTCACTCGCGCCAATCTATACATCGAACATGCATCATAACATTGCCTCCCTCCCCTTCGATCTTCTAGCTTATATTATACCATACTCGAGCATATTATTCAACTTACCCAAAATCAACTAGATAATATATACATGAAATGTCCTAATATTTTCAAATCCAAATTAGTTCACACATTAAATCTTGTAGTTTTACTGACACACAACTTTATTTCAAACAACTGACATTCAACTCATGTTAACCGCTTGCACTGTAATCTGTGTCCATCCGACAAGGTATTGTTGGTTCTTGGTTTATTCTACAGTTCTCTCATTACCACATTCAGCATTGCCCATCTCTTCTAATCAGTAGCTACTATAAATATTTAACCAAGCACTACTATTTGTGATGGAAAACAGAGCTCTAGTTCCACCATTTAGAGGACATATGTGGTTGTTTCAATCATTACATAGAAATATATGTAGCTTAAACAACATGCCACTGGATCCCCCAGTTCTTGTAATAAAACATTAGGATAAAGTTCCATCAACACATCGTATAAAAACATCAACAGCGCATAAGAACTTCTATCAACCTAGAAAACAAATCAATTCAGCCTACATTACCATAATACAATATAGTATTTCCACATCATGGATCACATTAAATTATGATTCTCGCCAACCTAGAGAAGTATCAACATAATCAGCACAGCTATATATACAACATGTTGGTCATTCCTACAATTGTTCCTCATTGATGCTTAAAAATCCCTACAATCTTCCTGCATATGACCAGGCCTATTGTAAACAAAACAAAGCATATGACTTGTGACCTTCTTCCCAACTAATTTCTAAAACTAACTCTATCTGGACAGTTTCTTCCTACATGACCTACTTTTGACAATTGTAACAATGAATGGGCCGAGAAGTTGTCTTGGAAACTGAGTTTGAGTTTGTATTATTGACTTTGATAATCCTATTATCCAACACTTTACCACAGCTTCCTTGCACTCCTTGAATGATAAAAATATGACCGTGTTCTTTCTCCTTTTTTTGGTAAGTTCATAATGACTCGTCTCAAAATGACGTTTTAGAATTAAAGGTTTCATAGACTCATGACTGAGAACAACTTTGCACAGTACACGTTGTTTTTTCTCTATTTCATTTCCAGTGATGTTAGTAAAGCCGAATTTTAGATATTTTTCTAAATATTTATGGGATTTTTTTTCATTGCTGGTGTGTACTCTACTAGTTGGCGACCCCCCAGAAAGCCCTTTGCGACCCACCTGGGGCTCGCGACCCACAGTTTGAGAACCCATGTTCTAAACATTGTCCAAATTTATGCATTTTTCTTATTTCTTCTGTGTCCATTTTTTCCCCTTTTATATCCTTCATTCTCTCCCCTAAAGTATGTAATCGATCTTACAAAAGCATGGAAAAACATGACTAATCGCTCATATAGTCCTTCGTTGGCCAGGTATTCTCCTTTTGTACAAGTTCATGGTAAATACAATATAGATAAACGATACCAAAAGTACAGTCTGTTACACGTCCCCTTTTCAAATAAAACTCTTTGCAACACAATTTTATAAGTACAATGCTAGTAGGGCAGGATCATGTGCCAGACACAAAAAAGTAGAGTGAAAATAAATTCAATATAGAATAAACATTTGTAGTCACAAGTTTACAAGCAGAACATACCACAATGTGTGGTGATTATATCACTCACTAGATAATTTCTAGATTATAAAAATTGCAAAATATTATGACAATATATTTAGATCAATAAGTGTGTAGAAAATGCTCATACATTTTAATATTCAGTGGCACACATCACAATCAGCTTGTTCATACACAGAACCTTAAACAATATCAATATCGAAATAAACCCGATAATTTAAATGTGTCAGTGTTTGAAAAATGCTTTGAAATGTATAAGCATTATGTTTAATAGTTGGTACCTACATATGCCCAAATAGAAAAAAACATTTTAATCATGGAGTGTCCCTGGTACTAAACCCATTACATCAACTGAGTAAGAATATCAAGAAACTAATTTGTTATACGACTTATCTGCATTTTTATATCACATAATTTAAATACTCAAGATTAAATTAAACTCATAAATTATTTTTTTTATTATATTCATTGATAGCCTTCCTTATCCACAACGCATTTTCTTACCACGCTTGCTTAATTTTCTTGTTGCCTCCCCTAGTTGACCCATTTAAGTTACATCTAGGTCACGGCACATCAATAACATTCCTGCCATTAGCAAGCTCTGACCTGTACATGAGTCATGATTTAGACGTCCTGCTTATAATCATGTGATGTATATATAGTCCTTTACTTTTATTTGCCTACCATAGATATTGTACATTAAACATTATATAACATAACTAGCCGTCCCGGCCAGGCCCTGCTCTGGCTTCTGTGAAAACCTTTCTGTTAAAGACCATTACCTGTGTGTTTATTAATCATCATAAAACCGGCATTGCCCACCCAAACCACAACCAACCAAAACCTCAACAATAAAACGCAAACGTAACGCTAACACAATTACAAATACAAACGAAAACAAAAACCTAACAACAAACCCAATCACAACCACAAACACCAATACGAACACAAAGAAAAAAACGAAAAAGCAAACAAAAACAAATCAAATCCAAATGCAAAACCAACCAGATACACAAACCCAAAGAAAAAAACACAAATGAAAAAGCAAACGAAAATAAACCAAATCCAAACGCAAAACCAACCACAAACACAAACCCAAAGAAAAAAACACAAACGAAAACGAAAAAAGAAAGAACAAAAACGAACCAAATCAAAACGCAACCACTAACGCAAACCCAACCTAAACACAAAGAAAACACTAACGCGAACATAAACGCAAAGTGCTCACAGTCGAGCGGAATCGCCTGTTTCAGCTTAATAAACGACTATAGTACCCCAACTTATTCATAGTCTTTTGCACTCACTTAAACGAACGTAGGCGCCAAACCGAACACGGGAGGCCCGGGACCCCAAATAGCAACCTGTCTGGGCACCAGAGGACGCCCGGATTCGCTTCACTTAAAGACTATAGTAACCTTTCGTATCCATACTCTATCGTACTGTTTAAAGCGAAATTATGCACCATACCGCTCACAGGATAGCCCAGAGCGCCAAATTGAACCCTGGTGGGGCGCCGGCGGACGCGCCTGTTTCAATTTAATGAACTATTATAATACTCCGAGCTTAATCGTAAAATACCTACAACATTTGCACGTGATCAATCCCCGCTAATTATGTAATTATTTTTTTTCCCAACACCAAAACAAAGTAATAAAATGTAAATTCTTTTCCACTAATGCACTGTTTTATAAAGGGAAGTAATTGTGTTTTCCTAATTTATCAAAGGGAAGTAAGTGCTAAAGGACTAAATATAAATATAATTTTCAGACATAATTAGAATTTTTATAAAAGATGATATTTTTTTTAAAGTTGTGTTTAATGACCATGCCGAAAATTATTACTATCAGTTTAAAAAAATGAAAATTATGTCCCAACCCTTTTAATAGTAATTTTTTAACTTATAAATTTAGACTATGAGCACGGTTATAATCTAACACTTAAATCCATCAAAGTATGTCCACGACAAACAAACTTATCACATGTAGCTGTATGCTGTATGAATTGAGCTTTATATATTAGATAACATACTATACTTGGCATAATGTGTAACAATAAATTCATAAAATCATGTTTGTTTTAACCTTTGTATAATTGATGACCTGTCTGACATCTCTTCCATAAATTGTGGGTGTGGCTTCTAGCTTTGCTACTATAATAATTCCCTTGATGTATTTTAACTTGTATTACTATTAGGTTTTCTTGACCATTATTTTCCTTCTCTTTGGGTATCTGTATTATTTCTTGGTCATCTAGCTTAGTATTTTCTCACTATGTGTTCTTTTGCTTGGTTTATCAACCAACTTTATACAAATATTATGGCATTGCCTTGACCTCTCATATTTTTTTATTAGATATCTGTCATCTAGGTCTCTGTTGGCCTAATAAGATACGTTCTTTCTTAAATTATTGTTATTGCTGTATTTTGATATTATATGTAGTTTGTTGTACATGACTATTTCTGTTTGATCTGCCAATCTACACTAGCAGTGATCTTGGGAGTGACCTGTGTTTCCGATGTAAATCATCAATTAGTTTTTGTTTTTTTATAATTATTGTTACTGTATCCACAGCTTAATATACTTCTTCTACTTTCAGTTTGTGCTTTAATTACAGGTACCTTCTAGTTTTTGACTCATATTTCTTGACTAACTTGTGATTCATTATTAATTCCAATTCATTCAAAAAAAATTCTCCAATTCTCTGTTAAATTTACTCTTAATGTCCAGTATATCTTCTTTATGGTTTGACTCCAACTTTCTAAATAGTTCTACTATAGGTACGTTATCTCCAGTGTTGCTTATTTCGTTGACCAACTTGTTCATCATCATTGGTTTGCTATCATCCGATAGTATTATTTTATGGTGATTGCTGCCATTCTCCGATAAACTTATTGAATCACCTTGACTACCATTCTCCCAGGGGCTTAACACCTAGACTGCAACTCTGTGATGAACTTAAGTAAACACTAACACTGCCTGTTGTAATTTCAGATCTATTTAACTCTATTTCTAGCTTATGCTTTGCTTCATCTGCTTCTCTTTGAAGCCGTATTTTCTCATTTACTGCTTTAGCAGTCTTTCATCTCCTTTTTTCTTGCTTTTAAATGCTTCTTTTTATCAATTTCTATCTTCTAACACTTTAGCCATTTCCTTGTCATCTACTTCCTTTTTAGTCTTCTCTTCTTCGTTTCTAGCCTTTTCTACTTTATTTCTAGCCTTTTCTTCTTCTTTTCTAGCCTTCTCTTATTTTTTTTTTCTAGTATCGTCTTCAGCTTTCTTTTGTTTTGCAAATGCCAACCTGTCTTCCTTTTTAATGTCTAGCTCATTCGCTAGTTCTATATATTTTGCCATTTTAGAACGTTTATTTCCGGTGAAAGTTTAAGCTCAAAATGTTAAAAAAAATATATACTTCGGTAAGAACGCGTATCTACAAGCTCTTGTCTAGCTTGCTTTCTGTCGACAGTTTGTTTACCGACACGCATCATGGATCGAAACTGGGGTGCGAAAAGTTGGCACGTTGATCAAGACATGAAGACAATGCAATCTAACATTAAATTTGACTTAGTTGGATGCCAAGAATTTTTTTTTAGAATAATGAAAATTTTGCCTAAATTATTTGGCAGCCGTAACCAACTATTCCATCTTATTATACACGAGTTATCATGTTCATTGGGTGCGCAAAAGTTTTTAGGCATGCAATTTTTTTTGTAAACAAAAAAGGTTAAAGTGCTGAAAATAAACCGGGAGTGATCTCTCCTCCTTAATATTGCGAATATTCTTTTATAACACTACGGGGAAGGCAACTCGTGATATAGAAATAATTTTTAATCATTTTTTAATTGCTAAAACTATTTAAAATACAATAGAATCTCGTAGAAACGAAAATTGGGCACCTAGTTAATGGCAAAAAATATGTGCATGATAGTGCGGAATGTTATCAGTACTTTATAAATATATATGCTTTTTTGTTAAATCGGAAACTTTGTAAATTACTACTTCCGGTAGAAAGGAAATTACTCTAAAGTTGACGGGAAGCAGAAAAAGTTGTCTTTTACTTTTATGTAAGATTTTATTTTTCTATCTACAAGTTATAGGCTTTTGAAAAACTAAAAGTACAATAAGTCCCACTTCCGGCTATCGGAAATCGCTCAAAAGGTAATACAGAACTGCAAGTTTGATATAATAATACTTATATAAAAGTTAAATAACCTAGCTGTAACCTATTCAAATAAACCCATTCACGCTTTTTTACAGACATAAATTCCCCCATACACACACGGACAGAATTGCAAAGTCCAGTTTTTCCGAACATGATTACGTGTGAACCACCGACATTTTAATAAATCTTTATTTAGAACGTTTGTCCGATGAAAATAAGTCCCCTACACTTCGTATATGATGAAGCACTAAGAAGTAAAAACAGGAAAACTGTAAAAATTACACGTGTTTTTTGTGTACGATTACAATACTTTCTCTATTCTAATATATAAACGCCCATGTGCGCACTTCTCTTTCTCTCTCTCTCTCTCTCTCTCTCTCTCTCTCTCTCTCTCTCTGTCCGCAAACTATTTACGCAGGATATCACAATCTTCAGCGATATATGGAGAACTTGATACGGACTTTTGTTGAAAATAATATGGAAGATGTTTTAAATGTATAAACACAATTTTATTTAAAGAAAGAAAATAAAAATAAAGAAATATTCGAATGTAGAAACACACTTTTAATTATGCAACAGGAAAAGTGTTTATAATTGGGACAAGAACGCAGAAATCGCTGACGTCACATGTCATACAATTGAAATAAAGTACACAAAACCAATGGCGTCATCATCCAATTTTAGAATATAAAGAAGTGAACTATTTCATTAAAATTTAATTTAGATCTATAGTTTTATTTATCGAGACGTAATTTATGAATTTTATACAATTTCCTCGGCCAAAACTTATAAAATTTCTTTAAAAAGCAACATAAATACTATTGAAAAGCCGGTTTTTTAACTGAGTTATTTAAGCCTTTCAATCAATACGTGCATTTAATACGGTGTTGTGTTGATAAATTATGTATATAATTTGGTCTTATTTTTTTCTAATAGGTATTAGTAGCCTATGTTATTTTAAATGTGTCGGGCTTATAGCTATTTAGTTATCTCTTTGCTTTGTCACTAATATCCTTAAACCTTTTAGTAAAGAACATTGCTTTTTGAACAATAACTATTTTATAAAATATTTTTCCAAAAAATGTATACCATTAAAAATATATAGACCGATAATTCACGTGTAACGGGTACCAACGGCTAGTCCTAATATATATAAGCCCATTCGCGCACTTCTCTCTCTCTCTCTCTCTCTCTCTCTCTCTGTCCGCAAAATATTTTCACAGGATATCAAATCTGACTCTTCATCAATATATAGAGAACTTGATATGGCATTTTGTTGAAAATAATATGCTGGGTGCTTTAAATGTACAAACTATATTTTATTTAAAGAAAGAAAATAAAAATAAAAGCATTTTAATTATGCTACCGCAAAAGTGTTTATTATTCTGATAAGAACGCAGAAAAAAATGAATTCAAATTTCACGGGGTTAAAATACGGAAAGTGCACAAAACTAATGGCGTGATCTTCTAATTTTAGAATATGAAGAAATTACCAATTTTAAGCAAATTTGACTTACATCTACTTATCAAGGCGTACGCTATAAAATGTAAATAGTTTTCTCTGCCAAAAGTAATACAAACTACTTGAAAAGATAACACAAATACCAATGAACAGCCGGGATTTTTTACGGAATCATTTATGTGTCTTAATCTGTGTGTGTGTGTTTTTAATACGATGCAGTGCTGACTAATAATTTATTTAAATTTTGTTTTTCTAAAAAAGTAGTGGTAGCCTATTTTATTTTAAATGTGTCTGATTTTTAGCAATATAACTTTTCTTTGCTTTGTCACTAATATGTTATAATGCACTAAAAAGTAGAGAAAAAAATGTAATTTATGAAATATATCATGATACAATAATATTTAAAATCATATAAATAAAAGTGTGGGTCCCTTCCTAAATATAAGTAAAGGTATCAATTCGAAATTATAGTGACCAACGCATTTGTTTATGTTAATTTAAAAGATAGTGGATTATTATATATTTCAAGAAGATATTTTAATTTTTTAAAATGCATTATTAAATAAAATATTGTTATTAAAACGCTTTTTATGAATTTAAAAAACAAACGTGTTGCTTTTATTATGAACAAACTTTCTCATTAAATAGATAGACACATCGTGGCCTAACTCATGATGAGCAATTTGATCTTACTGTTGCTGCTGTTATGCACAGTTTCTTTCGTGGAATGTAACTTAACAGAAACCTTTGGCAAAAGATGGTATGTTTTTGTTATCCACATATTTTAGTTTCTTTTATTACCTGGTTGTTTAGAGTTAAGATTAGAACCAGCAAATGTTATGGTAAATTTTAAAATGTTTTGGTAATAGTGGTATTGAGCAAAAGTACAAGGCCCATCAAGTAAACAAGCGGAACACAGCTAATTTTAGACATAATCTCTATTAATTTTAAAAATCCGTTTATCCTAGGAATAACATTTACTTTTAGAGTATATTATCAATAAAAATATAATATTAAAGATGTATATAAAGATGTATTGAGAACCTCTAAGCTTTCACATTAATTCGAATAATATTGCATGACCTTTTGATAGCATTTTAGTGTAGTCGACTCTTAGAAATTATATGTAATGTTGTGACCGCCAGTTATCGCTTCATATGCTGAGGTCTCTGATGCAGATGAGCCCTACTTCATCTGCCCCATGTGTCTTGGGCTCGAACGGGAATGATGACTCAATTTATACATGCATTTAACATCTTAAACCTTACCTAAACCAGACTTACAAGTGTATCTTCATTATAACGTAGCAATCTGTCTATATAATTGTCTTCATGGCGACCATGCGAAACACCATCAAGACGTAAGCTAAACAGACCATATCGCTACCAAGCCCACCCCCATCAGTCTGGTGAGCTGTTTACTATTGGGTCGAATTAGTGACGGCTATTAGGGGCAGATAATTTAGTTTTTAAAATATGTGAAACTAAGGTGAGGTAATAACACCTTTTGTTTAATCTTTTTTTTAATGTCGTTCGCGAATTGTCGTCACGGATGGCTGCTTTCACGGGGGAGGGAGAGGAATGGAAAGTGAGGGTTCTTCACGAGCTACTGATAGTGTTTTAAAGCAAAATATTTTTAGTCGAAGCATTGTTAGCGTCGAATTCACAAAATATGAAAAATGGGAAATAGAACAACTAAAGAGAGCCGTATGCTACGTCGCGGGTCAACTCGCATATATAATTCTCATGAGCACCATGCGGGAAACCAACAAGATGTAAGCTCAACAATATATATATATATAATTCTGTTAAGGGGACCTTGCTGGGCACCAAAAGACGTAAGCGCCGCCTAGCAGCCCCCTCTCTTCCTCTCTAGGCATATCGCTACCACCCCCACCCCCACCGGTCTGTTGACCATTTTTTTTTTTACAATCGTGGATTAGGGTCTAATTAGTCACGGCCATTAGGGGCAGATAACTTAGTTTGAAACTATTTTAAACTTAAGGGAGGTAACTAAGAGGAGACTTCTTTCACGGGGAACCGGGTAGAAGTCGGGTGAATGGAGGAGGGGGTTATCGTCCCTAACGGGCTACTGATAGTGTTTTAAAGCAAAAAATTTCAGTGGCAGCATTCGCACATAATGAATTACTGAAATGTAGAATATATAACAACTAAATAGCGGCGAATGTTACGCCGCGAGTCGACTCGTAAATTGCATACTAGCAGAGCGCCCGCATTCCATGCTGGTGACGGTAGCACTAAACAAAAACCGTGATTAGCTTAATCGTAATCATAGTCATAATATACTATTATACAAGGCTAGTGGTAGTGTGTCAGTCCTTCCTTCCGTCATTCCATCATTCCGTCATCGCTATAGAACCATCAACATATGCCTTGACTTTACTTTCATCGCATTCTTATACAATTACTTAAGTAGGGTATATTTATATAACGAATTACATTTTTTTCATGTCGGCAGCTTTTATTCTTTATTGCATTAGTCAAGAAACGAACTTGAATAAAATATTAAATACACTCACATTTAAAACATATTAAAAGGATCAATATCAAATAATATTTTGCTTATATACCTATGGTCGAATAAAAGTAATCAATTCAAATGTTTAATAAAATATATAATACTTATGACAGGGGAGGTAATTGAATTTTTTTAAACTCACGCCAAATATTGATATTTAAGTAAAAAAATGTGAATGCATATTGCGCTGACGTCAATTAGGGCATTATTGTTGAAATACAATAATTAGCGTGGATTGAATAAAGTGCAATGAGGTTGGTAAAACACGGATATTTAAACTGCCTTTAAAATATTCCTATATACACTGATTATTATTTTTAATCAATAACAGTTTACACGCTGCTCCTAAATGTCCACTGTTTACTTCTATCTTTCGGTTTGCGGACAGGCTAGGGGTATTATAGTCGTCTACTAAATAGAATCCGGCGCTTCAACCAGATCCCCGGCAGGGTGCTATTCGACGCCCAGGGCTACACTGTGAGCACTATGCTTTTATGTTTGCATTAAAGTTTGTGTTTATGTGATGCGTTATTGTTTGTTTTTAGGGCTGTGATAGGGTTTATGTTTGCGTTTTTTTTGTTTCCGTTTGCGTTTGCATTAGTGTTTGCATTTGTGTTTACGTTTGTGTGGGCGACTGTGTTTTCTTTTGTGTTTAAGTTTGGTTTTGCGTTGTGTTTGCGATTCTTTTTTGTTTGTTTGTCGTTGTGTTTGCGTGTTGAGTCTGCGTTAGCGTTTGTGTTTGTCCATTACTTTGTGTTTTTTTTTGCGTTTGTGTTTGCATTGTGTTTGTGTGTGCTTGTTTTAGTTTTGAGTTTGTGTTGTGTTTATTTTTTCGGTTGTGTTTGTGATTAGTTTTGTCCTATCCCCACATAGGTACATGTAAATTCAATTCATTTTTTCTAGGCATATAAGCAAATGTATTGTTTTACATTGATCAGTTTAATATGTTTTAGCAATGTGCATGTATTTAATATTTCTTCACGTTCTTTAGCTTAGGTATGCAAAAGAGTAAACATTTGACGACAATTAAAAAATAAAAGTCGTTATATAAACAAACCCTAGTCCAATACTTATAATTAGAAAATGAGTTACGTAAAATCACGGCATGTGTTAATGTTTACTTTTATGGTTCTAGAATCTTTAGCGATGCAGGAATAACGGATGGAAGGAAGGACTAAAACATGTCAACCAGCTTTTTATTATAGATAACTATATAAGTTGTCTTAGTAAATAAAATGTTTTTTTATAGGTGCGCCCGATACTTTAAAAAATGTTTTCCCACTAAACCATGCTGTTGGGACATTTATGTGTGCAGGTAAAAATTTGTCCTTAAATGACGTCACTATCTTCTGAGGATAGGGGGTCCGTGAAAATCGTCAATTAAAGCATGCCGCGTAAAAAAATTGCATTTTAGTACACATGTGTGTAAAGATACAGATAAACAATGTATTTATGTTTGAGTTCGGGTGTTTGTGTTTTATGGTTCGTGTAATATTTGAATACACCTATTTGTCCAAAGTATGTGTTAGAGAGCGTCACTGGAATATAAAAAATTGTTAATAATGCAACTGGGCATTTCTCATGACCATTGCAAAGTATATATATATATATACTAGGCATACTGCCTAGGTTCGCATAGGTTTTCAAAAAAATTGAGACATTGAATGATTAATACATAGGTGAGTAGCTGTTATATTAAATGCATAGGGCCTAAATTTAAACATTGGAGTGATTTCATCTCATTCAAACAATGATTGAATATTCGCCTATTTATTACTCGCAATGTTATTAGAAATGCGAGGGCTTTCTTAATAGTATAAATCAAATATTTTATTAAATTTCTTTCGCAATTACAACACAAAACTTAATTTATAATAAAAAATCTATTTAAAAAATGCTATAATTTTTTATTTTTGTTTTTCTTAGAAATAGTAAACAAAATATTTTAAAATTATTACATTAAAAAGCTACCTCCACTGTTCGTAGACCAAATGACATACTCTTTAATTACTTTTTCACAAACATGTGGACAAATCTAATGATTCTAAGGTTTTTTATATAAATAAATAAATAAGTAAATAAATAAATATATATATATATATATATATATATATATATATATATATATATATATATATATATATATATATATATATATATATATATATAATATATATATATATATATATATATATATATATATATATATATATATATATATATATATGTATACATATATATATATATATAAATATATAAATATATATATATATATATATATATATAGGCCCTATATATATATATATATATATATATATATATATATATATATATATATATATATATATTTATATATATATATATATATATATATATAGAGAGAGAGAGAGAGAGAGAGAGATATTTAGATAGATATATATACCATTTCTAGATGTTTTTAAAAATTTTTTATTTTTTTCTGTGTAATAGGACCAAACCATGTGGAACAACATTTAGGTGTATGAGACCAGGGAATGGCAACGCATGACGTCATTTATGGATGACCCAGGAGTCCTTGTCAAAAGAAACAACTAATGGATAATTTTGTTAATTAATTCATCTAATAAAAATCGAAAAGAAAATTTTTTTTTGTATGTTTATTTGCGATAATTAGGCGATATGTCATTATCAAATCATCATCATCATCTTCACTTTGCCCTTATTATGGTTGTTGGGGGCACCACAGTGGACACATAAATTCTCCGCCATCCACTTCAGTCGTCTGACGCTCATTTTCTTTCTGTGAGAAGACTAGTCTGTTCCTTTGTGTCATATATAAATATTCGTCTTTGCTTTCCCCTTATTTTCTCTCTCGGCACAGAGCCTTACAACATTGCCATTTACAAATCAGAAGCCATACCATTCAGGATGTTGGTCATTATCAATGTCTTCACGGTTGCAATGGCATCTATATCATCAGCGAATTGTGTGAATTGGTGATGGTTCGTCTTCGGTTACTGACTTAGCTGATATGGTTTTCCAAGGCGGCAGTCTTTGAAACGTTTACCTGCTTAAAAATAACTTCTATGCATACAATTTTAAAAAGAAACGTTGTCTATTTGGAAAACAAACGTCATTTATCAGAATAATTGTATTCCTTTTAAGATTAAAGAAGAAAAAGAAATTCAAGCTACAATTGTCAAATAATTTTAACAAATAATTTACTAGGTTTCATAAAATAAAAAGAATAACACAAATATTTCATATGTGTCAAAGAAATAATTTTTTTTTCATTTCACAATAATAAAATATATTATTTTTCTCAAAATAAGCAAAGTAATGAAATTTAGAAACATTTTTACTTCATAATAATCTAAGTAATAATGATGGCTTAAAAAATACGTCTTATTATTTAAAAAAAAATTAAATCAAATAAACGTTGAAGATTGAAGCACAACGCGAAATTTACATACTCCATTTTAATACATTAGTGATCAGTTGATGAATCAGTATGATTAGAAAAATTATTTAAAATGTTGTCTCTCTTCAACACAATTTTTTTTTTCTTTTATTGTTATCAATACTAGTATTGAAACAACGGGTGCAATTTACAATCTTTACACATGTACTTCTGGACTGCTAACCCGTAAGTCTTGAGTTCGAATCCGGGTTCAAGTCAGTAGACCGTCCCTGAGGCCACCCAGCTCTGATTGGTACCTAACCCACGTTAGGGAGAGTAAAGGCGGCTGTACCTTTGTCTACCATTAGCGTTGAAATATCACTTTCTGTTTATATTGCTATTTCAGTTACATCTCTTGCTTCCACCCCCTCTACATAACAATAGACACAAACTTAAAGTAAAAAGTGATTTATCTAAACACAGACAACGTTCTTATAGAATAATATTTACAATTTTATAACTTTAATGTAATAAGTTTATTTTTGAAATATTAACATTATTTATTACATTTTTTAAAATTTCAATCTATAATTATTTTATATACCACATTTTTATAAATATACAATCTTATAATTAGTGATGGGTAACTAACTTACGTTAGGGAAACAAAGGCGGCTCGGCATAGTGTTGACTACACTTACCCTTCATATTTCGAAGTCTCTGAAGCAAGTGATGGTGACATTAGCATTGAAATCGTTTACTTAATTTAAGGCATCAAGTGAAACCGAAGGATTTAACAGATGTGAATGAATTTAAATATAACAAAAAAGGATACTAAAAAAGGGGTAATAAATATAATTTCTATAATTTAACTACTATTGTGTTTACGCATGGCTATCAGCTCTAATGATTGAGATCTACAAGCGGCAGAATTCTACTAAGACCAACGGACAATACACTCTAAGTTTCACAAATGGCGACATAACCCGAATAGAAGAAACCCTGAGCTGGGTGCTTCCTTCTTTATGCAAGAGACTCTAATACAAGCTCTGCCCAAAAAAAATATTCATCGTTAGTATCCACCACACCAACAACCGAAGTATTACCGTTTACACAGCAAGTAAAAAGCCACACCACACCATATCACCTTAACCTAACAAGAAAAAATACATCACCAGCAAAGTTCAATGACATTAGAAGCCACCACTCCGTCCAAATCACATAGTGAAGACCTGAATCGCCACAAACTTTTCCTAATCTGCTTTGCTTTTATTCTTCGGACCACTGTCAATACATTTGGTTAACGAAGAGCACATGGACGCCCTAAATTGTTAGATTTACAATCAAGACAAACATGTTGGAACATTCCGAAACATAACACCAAAGAGCACTTACCTATTAGTGTTTATATTGTGAGGTTCCAGACTGCTTCTTTACAACAAACAAACATCTAAAAACACACCCTTAAAGTTGGCAACCAGAAATTGACACAGCCCACAATGAACTCTATTATTAACAAGACTCAAACAACGAAGTAACATACATCTACTGTGACGAAGCGGACAAATTCATTCAATAATGCAATGCAGCTACAATGTTTCCAATGACAACCTATCAACTCAACAAGAACTTAGACTTAAACCTTTTGTATGAAATCCAATACATTTTTATCTCTTAACGGAATGGTCGGGAGTACTTTTCTTTATAAATCGAACAATTCATTGATTTCCCAATTTTACTTGATCTATTCGGAATAACCAACGTTGAATCTAAATAGACATTGCTATGACCCTAAAAGCCATATTTATTTATGAAAAACCGTCTTTAAAGTACATTGTACAGAGTCATTTGTTTACTTTTGTGGTAAAAATAGCCACTTTTTTTACCTAGAGAAAATACTATTAGGCTTCCCGACACAAAGTAATATTTCAGCGTTGTTCTCATAGGCTGGGACATCCATAGCTCCCCTATACACCCTTTAAACTGGCCCACCAGGTCGTTCAATAAAACACAACACCTGGTTAACGTTAAATCTTAAGAGCTTTATTGATCCTTAAGCTGGCCGGCCTAGTCCTAACAAAGTATCATTTTATAAACTGTGTATCAATACAAGTCTTAAATCTCAGTGTAAATAAATCTCTCCTTACAAATCTCAAGGTCTAAGGGTCAGGTAAAGTAGACTCACGTGTTTCTTTGACCTCGACGTATGAAGGGATAGTGTGGTCAGCACTATGCCCAGCCGCCTTTACTTTCCATCAGAGGCGTAGCTACCCTTCCCGGCGCCCGGGGACATACTTCCAAGTTGGCGCCCCCTCGAGAGCAAATCTTCGATTTGCACCCCCCCCCCCCCTCGAACTTTTCATTTGCACACCCACCTCAAACTTTCGATTTGCCCCCCCCCTCGAACTTTCCATTTGCACCCCCTTCAAATTTTCAATTTGGCGCCCCCCCCCCCTAAGGTCGGCGCCCGGGGACATATGTCCCTCCCCCGCCCCCCCCCCCCCCCTCGATACGCTACCATAACGTGAGTTAGGTAATCTTACATGTTAGCAATAGCTCTCTACCGCTAGGTCATTCCGTCACTAAATCTTGGTGTAACCGTACTAAACACATAAACTAGAGTTAGGTACCTGTAGTTGCGAGGTGTGGTTAACATCATTGAGGGAGTGCCCTCCCATTTCTATCGTTGTTAGATGCGAACTACCGACCCCTATACGGCTAGATAAATGTGCGTAATCATCAATGTTTACAAAACTTTGCTCATGTCTATTCTCAAAGAGCCTTTAAAAAATTAAAATTTAAGGCAACACATATTTCAGCAATTGTATAAGTGTATTATTAGGTGTTATTATATCAATGTTATTGTAGTATGACGTATTTTAATCAAGAAAATTACTTTGCTTTTTATGGATTAATCTTTGCTGCCATTGTTGCCGGTAAGAGATACACACACAGATGTCTGAAGCTATATTGGATATTTTTGTTGTTTTATTTAACTGAAATCTTCGTGTTGTTTGTCCCTAGTTTTTGCTTCTAAGTGTCAGCCGTTTTTGGGATGTCTGTCTACATATGTATCTAGCTACCAGTTTTTATTTTCGTTTATTATTTCTCTGCTTTGGATATTACTTTTTTGGCTAGAACAGCTTTAAATTTATATAGTTTCAAGGTTTCTACAGATTATATATATATATATATATATATATATATATATATATATATATATATATATATATATATATATGTATATATCAATATAGAGAAAATGAACGTTGTAGTCTTGGTTTTGTATGAGATTCTTAAGTCTTGAATCTGCAGCGTGGGAGAACGGTTTGATTGTTGAGACTTACATCTGTAGAACGTCTGTACACTTATAACTGTTTCCTCAGATTATCCCGTTCATATCAAAGACACATATAAAGGGATAGTGTGTTCAGCACTATGCCCAGCTGCTTTCGTTTCCCTAACGTTGGTTAGGTACCAATCAGAGACGTTCGACTGATTTGAACTCGGATTCGAGCTTGAGCATGGGTCTCTTCCTAAATATTAGTAAAGGTATCCAATAGATACTAAAGTGACCCACGCTTTTCTTTATAGTAATTTAAATAGTAGTGTCTAATATTAGGAAGAGAACACGCTTTCCTTGCAGTTATTTAAACAGTAGTTTATAATTTATTTTCTACTTTTTAGTGCATTATTACATAAAAGCTTGTTATTAAAACGGTTTTTTTATGAATTTTTTTTCAAATACGATTAAATTTCTTATTTCCACGACGTAAATTTTCATGTCGCAAATATTGTCGTTAGACGTATTGTATTTTTCACTTGTGATCAAACACCCGTTGATAGACAACCTGTGATCAAAGACCCTCTGCTTAGAAAACACCTGTGGTCAAACCCCCTATGGTCAAACCCCCCTATGAACAAACCCGCTATGGTCAAAGCACCGCTATGGTCAAAGCCCCGCTGTGGTCAAACCCCCTATGGTCAAAGCACCTGTGGTCAAAGGTACTAGGACCATAAAACAACAGGGGATGGGAACTCCATTTTAAATACTTAAAGTTTTTAAAATAGAATAAAATCTCGTAGAAAAACGATTTGCACACCAGGTGAACGCCAAATGAAATGTGCATAATAGTGCGCAATAATATTAGTACTTTATAAATTTACATTCGTTTTTTTTGAGAAAAAAAAAAGCGTAAATTAGTACTTACGGTCAAACGAAAATTACTCAAAATTTGACAGAATGTAGAGGATTAGATCTTTTCCTTACATATGAAATTTCATTTATCTATCTGAAATAGTACTTAAGTAAGTTATAGGCTTTTGAAAAGTAGAAAAAGTACCACTTCCGGTTATCGGAAATCGCTCAAAAGCTCAAACTGATCTACTATTTTAATAAAATACTTATATATGAAATTTACTCACCCTAGCTGTAACGGTACTCAAGTTATCGTGTTTACACACACACACACAGACACACAGACAGACACACAGACATACGGAGAAGAGTGCAAAATTATGTTTTTCCATATCAGTGAGGTGTAAAATCGATTTTTTTTTGCACGATTACATGACTTTCTCTATACTTCGTATATACGAGAAAGTAAAAAGGAAATGTATTTAAAACTAATGACATAAATAAAAAAACAACTTAAAAATAAAGATAACGCAAGAAACCATTACACATACAAAGCTTTAATGTTTCATATTCTTTTGATCGACTCTCGTATAGGAGGCATTATGGAAAACATGTTGTACCAGAGATTTTCAAAACAGACTAATGGACCTCACACAAATGACATGTTGTTGTAACTTGTTTTAATTTTTTTTTAAACTAAGAATTTTATATATATATATATATATATATATATATATATGGGGCCAAAAAAAAATTCTTTGCGGGGGGGGGGGGGGGGGGGGCTTTTTTCTAGTTCCGTCACTGGTTTTATAGAAATATTTTTATTGACAGCATTGGTACTGTCGAATTCACAAATTATGAATTACTGAAAAGTAAAAAAAAAACTAAATAGCGGCGTGTGATACGCCGTGGGTCGGCTCGTATTTTATAAATGGCCTGATTAAACATTGTTAAAACACTTACGCTAATTAATAAAAACATGCATGTGAATATCTTTAAAAAGTTTAGATCTATTACTATATATTCTTAAACATGTTTAAGCATACCGCCACTCCCCCATCCCCTCACTTGATCCTTACGAAGTACGAACATCCAAGGTCGCTCTCTTGTCAAGTTTGTGGACTAAGAAAGGTTGTCACGGAAAAAGCTGTCCCAGTTAAGTTGTGAAGTCCAATAATTAAGATCCTGTATTTGAGTCTCATATAAAATAATTAAGGCTTGAAATAGATTCTAGATGTAGAATTTACATTAAGTCTAGGTCTAGAATTTACGTTAAGTCTAGTGACTTAGATCTAGATCTAGAGATCTAGATTCATAACTTTTTCTTCCTTCAACAGCTGATCTGTAGATCTAGAGAAATTTATTGTAAAACTAAATGACAAAGACAGCTGAAAATTGATATAAGTGTTGGAACGTAATAAATACAGCAAACGGACGTATTGTTAAAGTTATAGTCGACAAAATTTAGCTTTAGAACGCTTTAAACATTGGTATGGGAAAACAGTTTTCTTTGATAGAAGCCGCCATTGTTGATGTAAAATGTAAACAAATCATGTGACGTCACTATTCCGTCAAAGTTAAGCCATCGTTTGAAACTTCTAAAATTAATGTGGTTAATCTATCAATGAATAAATCAATAAATTAATTAACGTCTTTAAATAAATGTGTGATTAACAGTCTGTCTGAAAACAAAAATCGTTCTCTTCCTACATACTATTTTACAGCTCTCCACATAGTGCAGATTCTCTCCAGTAGCAAATTAGACAAACAAAAAAAATTTTCAAACATGTAAGCAAGCTTGAATTTTAGTATTATAAAGATGGCACCCGGATAAACTGTGTCGAATCGCAATCGTCTTTTATTTTTATATACCGTATATAGAGAAAAATCCCACTATCCCGTGGCGCCGCCCTTGCGATATTATGAAAAAAGGATTTTTACAGAAATCTCACCTGAAGTGTTCTAATTAACTCCCCAAAGTTTGATGAACGATGTTAAAATGCAATCGACTTTTAATTTTATATACAGTATGTAGAGAAAAATCGGACCCTCCTGTGGCAGCGCCCTTGCGAAATTTAAATTATTTTTCTACAGAACCCTTCCCTGTAGTGTTCTAATCAAATCCCCAAAGTCTCATGGCTATCGAATGAACGCTGTCCAACCAAAATCGCTTTTTTATATACCGCATATAGAGAAAAATGAAATCGCGCCCTGCTGGGGAGCCGCCCCTTCGAATAGGAATTTTTTTTTCGCAAAAACCTCCTCAGGAATATTCTCAACAACTTCCCAAAGTTTCATGGCGATGTAATGAAAGGTTTAGTAATGCATAAAAGACATACAAACAAACAAACAAACACAAACATACATTTCTTCATATATATATATATATATATATATATATATATATATATATATATATATATATATATATATATATATATATATATATATATATTTGTATCTGGCGACACAACTGATTGTTCTGGGTATGATCCGCGTTCATTTAGTAAAAAACCAAAGTAAAAAAAAAAACAACCATAAAAACATATGTCAATGCCAGAATCAGATGTTTATTTTTTCTTAAAGATTCTTTCATTCATTTTCTTTTCTACAAGGGAAAAAAATAACAGAGTAAATAATACCATTACAGTTATATGTATATAATCACAAATATTAAAATTCTAAACATAAAGACTGTTTATATTTTTTCTTTTTTTTTAATTTAACTTACCCAACAAGCAAACACGTTAATACGCACACTAAAATGTGTATGTCATAAATCATCGATTGTTTTTTTTTAAAATTCAGTATTTTGAAAGCGTTCCTGTGTGTTATACTTTGATCTGCGCAATCAGTTTTATAATTGGAAACTTTAAAGTCTTGCTGAGTAAAATTTTGTATGCAACGTTAATGTGTAAAACATTGCTATTTTATCATTTATCTAAACATTTTATGAACAATAGAAGATTAGGATACTTTGTTGCTGAATGTATTGATTGAGATGTTGTGATTTTCGATGGAGATGTGACGCAAACAATGTTAATAGTGAAAGTGTCGGTTAGTATTGAAAAAATGGAGTATGTGTTATAATTAGAAGACAGACATGGCGAAGATATTTTTTTTTAAAAAAGTATGTTTATGTTAAAAAATGTATTATAAACTTAAAGAAACAACCTTAAACTACGCATTATTTTTCAGGTCTCTATAACTTACTACTTTGCAGGCCAACATATTTTTTCTCCACCATCTCCTTTATCTCTTCTATATAAAGAAAGAAAAGAAAACTAATATGAAACAATAATGGATGGAGGTTTTTATTAAATATTTTTGGATAACAACAATTACTATAATCATACTATTTGTATCCTAAAGCTATTACATACTAGCAATATTAAAGTCTATAAATTGAATACCACTTCAGCCTGATAGTGGACATTTCATAAATAAGTATTAGATTAAAATCGGAGATGTCTTTAAACTTTTGAATTATTTCTTGTTCGTGAACGTTGTCTTTTGCACTATTTTCATGCTAGGGAGACAAAACTCATACAGCCTATGTACAACTTACAAAACCAAGATTGTACAACAAATCTTTCTTAAACGTTTTGAATAACCTGTACTGCATTACTGGTGTGGTGTCAGGCGTTGTTCTAGTATGGAAATAACTACTTTGTTATTTAAACGTTTTGCCATTGTACACCGAGCTTATTCTCGAGTTTAGCATAATGAATTAATCGAAAATTGAACAATAAAACATGCTTCAAAAAATTCGTTTCGAAGGCAATTTTAAATTAAATCTCAGTAACAATAAACCTTAAGGACATTAAAGCTCCTTTGAAAAAATTATTTAAAAATTTAAGGAAAATCCGACTCATAATTTTAATGACTAAAAAATATTTAATACCTTCTATTAACCACACAATCATTATCTTCACAGCACCACTTCTTACTTACACAGTCTTCACCAGTCCTTTTACAACAACTGTTTGATAGGGAATAAAACGAAGCTAAATCTACAAATTCATATATCTCTATATCCATATCCACATCCTTTCCAATTTCCAAATCCATTCTTCTATCCATCAATCCATCCAACCTCCAACCCTAAACCCACCCACCCAACCTTTCATCCACCGATCCAACTATTAAACTTTTTTTTGTTTGTCTCTCTCTGTTGTTGTTTTTGTTTGTTTGTCTACCTGACTGTTTTTGTTGTTAGTTTGTCTATCTATATATTACCAATATAAGAAAATGGTTATTTTAAGAAGATAGTTTAATTTATTTTACTGACCTGACCGATACAACACAGAGATTTGCAAGACACACCAGAAGAAGGAGAACTGCGATCTTCATTTTAATCAGCTCAGTATAACTTAAATAAAATCATGTTATGTAAGGATTAGGTTAGATATATTTGATTCCACCAATTGTGTAAGGAAAGGGCGACTGATATGTGGGCAACATCTGGCTCTTCTCATCTTAACAACCAGGCATTATGCTTGGATTTCTAATGGGCAATGGTCGATAAGACTACTGAGCCATCATTAGAATTGCATGATAGGTAAATAGATGTACATAAGAAACGTATTAATTGTTTTATTATATTGCATTTTTGTAACCCTTTCAAATGAAAGATAAAAACAAAACTGATATAGTATTTTACTGTAACGCAACAGGTAGACAATCTGAACGAAATTACATACGCATCAGCCCAAATATGAGCACAGACCAACAGACACAAAATTAAAATGCATAATACATTTTTTATAACCAGCTTTAAATATATATATATATATATATATATATATATATATATATATATATATATCCCCTTGATGATGTTCCAAGCGTGTAACATATTATTTGTGCTGATTTACTCTCATCATACTGACACTGATTTTGAGTTATATAAATGTCTTTAATTTGGTCTTATTTTAATGCTAATTACTGTATGTCGCGAAAACGCTACATCAGGCACGTATGGACCAAACAGTAATTTAATGATTTTAGTCCGGGTCAGTTTCTCTAAATATCCAGCACAAACAATAAAGTATCACAAACTAAACATACGAAATCCTTGAAAACTATAGTTTAATAGCTCAGGCATAGCGTTACATAAATCTGCTGCACCTGCTCACTGACTAACTCTTATGAATTGTTATTTTGAAGCTTCGTCGTCGTGGTTCTACTACACTACAGTAACACAATACTTTCTAACACAAAGGACTTTCTTAAATGTGTAGAGACTTAGTTGTCCCCGGTTAAGTCATTTTCGTTAAGTCCTATTCAAGGTCAACTAATAAAGACGCATATTTCTCATTTGACTTATATTTTCTATACACACAAAACATGTGAGCAAATACTGTCCTAAATGCTAGTGTTCAGTCGTTGTATATTCTTCCATGCTCAATGCAGCTGCTGTGGGTATTCACTGCTATTGTTACCCTATGTTTCCGATTTCGGTTCTTCGTGCTACGGCTGTTGTGCTCGAATGATTCTCCTATTGATTACCAATGACAGTGCTGTTCAATAACACTGCTGTCGGTACTAAATGCCGGTATAATGCCACTAATGTAGGTATTCAATAGCACTGCAAAAATTTATTTTTGTCAGTATTCAACCTTAATGTATTTATTATGAGGTGTAGGTCTATGCTCAGTAATAGTGTTGTCAAGGTCACCGTGAAGACCTTTTTTTGTTTTGTATCCAGGATAGTGGTCCACCACCTCAATTCCTGTTGTCCATATTTTTTATGTTCTCTCATTATTTTACAATGCTATTTCAAAGCTAAATTCGTTATATTTACCCAGCAACATGATCACATTATTCCAGCATCGATCTCTCTCCATTTGCCAATGTCAATGAAACAGGTGAACTCTACTTTACCTATCACATGGACCGTACTGTTCTAAAGTGCACTTTTATATATAGCCGAAGACTATATTGTAAATCCTTTAATTTTTTATAATCATACTTTAATAAATGACAGCTTGGCGATGCATCGTATTTCGTTATACTTGCTTTGCACCCAAGTACCATTTTATGTCTTATTGGCGGATGTCGCAAAAACGCGACAAACCGTAATCAGCAGATAACTTCCAAAATTATTATCATCTGATTTATACTGTTTATATACATAAAGGAGTGAATAATAAAGCTATTAGCATTTTTGGAGCAAAAACAAAATCACCTATTTAGTAATAATAATCACGTAAGTAGGCTGAATTCACGAAGTCAAAAAATTACGATGGGCGTGAGTACCGTTGGTACCGATACAACCGTCTGGATGTACCCAATACACAACCACCGGCATTAGTAGGATAAATACACCTATGCGCATATGCTACACGCTAAATCGGTATGTCACGATAACGCGTTAAGGGATATCTATCAATCTATCTAACTAACTATATATATATATATATATATATATATATATATATATATATATATATATATATATATATATATATATATATAAAATAAAAAGGAGACATGCATTATTTTCCTGTTACTTCCCCGCTCTCTAGGCATATAGCTACATTCTCCCCATCCCCACCAGTCTGGTAGGCTGAAGCTAACACTAAATGTTGTCAATCCTAGTGCCGGCTATTTGGTGTAGATAATTTATTTTTTAAACGATTTGAAATTAATGAGAGGTAATAACAAGTTCTGATTGATCTTTTCAGTCTCGTCTTTAAACTGTCGTCACGGACTTTAAAGAGGGGAGGGGAAAGGAGTAGAAAGTGAGGGTGAGTATTATCGTCATTTACGAGCTACTGATAGTTTTTTAAAGCAATATATTTTCAGTCGCAGCATTGGTAGTGTCAAATTCACAAATTATGAATTACTGAAAAAAAAAGAAATTAAAACAACTGAATAGCTCGTATTTAAAAATCCACTACTATTTACATACCAGTAAAAAAGCATGAGTCAATTCTTAAAGTTTAGTAAAGACATTTAAGGTGTTCAATAAACAGTGACACACGCTATATTTTTATGAGTTTTTAAATTGTGGTGTATTATTACGTATTAAGAGAAAAAAATAAGTTTCTTTAATTAGTGCATTATTAATTTAAAAACTTAAATAGGGTTTCACTGATGATAGAGAGGTAAATAGCACCATATATATATATATATATATATATATATATATATATATATATATATATATATATATATATATATATATATATATATATATATATATTTATTTATTTATTTATTTATTTATTCATTTATTTATTTATTTATTTATACATATATATGAAATATTAATCAATTCATAAAAAATTTAAGTGGACATCCAATTAAGTCCAATGTGATGTCATATTGCATATTTCCTCGGGTCTTGACATACATACCAATTTGAAATGAATTGGTCAGATGCAATTAATAGAAATTTAGCTTTGGAATTTCCATCCATAGACATAAAAAAGACGGCTAAATAAAAGCTTGTAATGACAAGTTAATCTTGAATTGAGATGCATATATTTGTAGCTAACATAACCTAAACAAACTTTACCTAACCCAACCTTATGAGACCTAATTTAATTTGATATTATCAGATCCAAACCGTAACTAAAACGTCTATGCTAATCTATCAAACATAATCTATATAAAGACTCCACCAGTCAGGTAATACACAAGGGAAAATTAACAAAACACTTCACAATTAAGACTGGAGTGAAACGGGTATGTATGACATAGCCAATTATATTATTGATTGTAATCAACTGGATCATGCTGAAAACAACAAAAAACTACACAAGAATCCATTGGGGTTTCTCTAAAAGTCTGGAAGATCTCTATTTCGCCGATGACATCTGCCTACTTTCTCACAAGCATCCGCATGCACAAGCCAAACTGAATCGGCTATCTGAAGAAGCCTCCAAATTTGGACTAAAAATCAATAAAAATAAAGCAGGTCATCAGAATCAATAACATCCAGGACTTGCCCATACAGCTAAATGGGGAAGTTATGCGATAAACAAACACATTCGCGAATCTGGGAAGCGTGACCAACAAGGACAGGGGAGCAGATGATGACATAAAATGACGCAATAACAAGGCTAGATGTGCCTTCAACTCACTGCGCCCGATCTGGAGGTGCACGGCTCCGTCACTCCGGAGCAAAATTGGGATTTCAACACAAATGTCAAGGCAGTATTGCTCTATGGCTCGGAGACTTTTAGGGTTACAAATGCAAATACCGATAGGCTAGAGTCGTTCACAAATAAATGCTTACGACATATACTTAAAATATCAAACAAAAACCTGTGTCAAATTTCAAAACAACAGCCAATAGATAAGGATATAAAGGACCGTAAATGGGGATGGATATGACACACACTAAGTAGAGAAAAAGATAATATTGCAAATGCTATTGACTGGAATTCAAAAGGAAAAAGGAAAGTGAGCAGGCCAAAGAAAACATGGAAACGAACGGTAGAGGAAGAGTCTAAGACATCTGGGCTCACGTGAGCACAGATAAAGGGAGCAGCCCAAAACCGAGTTCATTTGAAAGGTGTGGTTGCAGCAGTTTGCTCTCCAGGCGCCACAAACGAAAGATGATGATGATCCGGGAATATTACCACTCTTCTGGTATACAAAACGTATCTGCTTGTTATTGTAGGCAAGACAAATTTCTGCAATAATATAACAAATAAATCTTACTACTAAAAGAATAATAAGGCATAAAAATAAAGTTAACTAAAGTTAGTAACCCTGCGTGCTACTGCTATCTTTTTTTTTTGGGGTTTTACTTTAACTACTAGAAATCAAAATTTAATTACAATATTTGTAAACCACATGCAACCTTCTTTTAAATATATAAATAACATGTTTTGAGTACATTTTAATATTTGATTATCAAAATATTACTTATGTAAATCGACATAAAACACTATCCTATCTAAGAAATCCTAAAACATTAACAATTCAAAAAGTATATGTTTTATAATATTCAAAAGTATTTGTGTAAACATTTATCTAATACAAAAACAATTGGATAAAAATGTTCAAACAGAAGCTAAACACACTTACCCGACTGTTGAAGATGCCAATTAAATTATTTGGGCTTGAAAACTTTAATAGTAAGGTAAAACAAAAGAAAAATACGAACAGGCGTGAGATCTGTAGACCTACAGAACGATTGTGAACTACCAATACAGGAAGAGATTGGAAATACTGCATCGGAAATTAAAAAGACGATTGATCCTCCACTTACCGGTGACTCAGGGGGTATAATAATATTAATTGGGTGGTAAATGGCGCGTTGTGGGAGAAATACAACAGGCGCTAGGTTGACGGTGATGTTTTTTTCTCTATACGAAAAGCAAAATCTTCATCCCAACTTCAAATTTAACCGAAAACGAAAGATATTGAAATCCATTTTTTACCCGAAATCAGCATTTTAACAGAATTTCGCTATGATCGGCCCTTACCTACTGCACATTCTAATTAAATATAGTCATAGTCATACCCTTAAACTTTGCATATTAGCTCTGACTTGACAAAAGTTATATTTAGATTTCTTTCAGGCGAGGGGAGGGGGACAGACAGAGACCCACAAAAAAGTATACCGCCACCTATAACGACATATTTCCTATATAGAATATATACTTTTACCAGTGTCCGCGCTTTTTCCCGGATTGAAAGTATTATTATAGACGAGATAAATGGCCCGTTAAGGGAAAATTAAAACGGACACTAGATTAATAGTGTTTTCTATTTTTCTAAACCAAACCCAAGTACCTGGCTAAATGTAGGCATTTCCACATTACTCTATCTTGTAAAATTGATCTACACGCAGATACTGCCCAGTGTTACTAAATTTAGTCGTAATCATACCCCTAAACCTTACATCTAAGCTCTATATAAATTCTATTTCGATCCGAGGGGAGGGGTGGTAAACGTTATCATGGATTGGGGGGACGTCGCCACTCGATGAAAAATCTCCTAATAGAAAAACTGCATGCAGCACGATTTTAAGATTAGACAAATAAATTAGGCGATATTGTTAGAGTCCGTATTATCAAGTTATCAAGTATCTATGACGTCAATATTTTTGTGTATTTTTTTTCAGCATTGAACTTTTAATTCTGGTTACTCTAGAAACAATGATTTCATTTTATTGTGTGTACATTTCCGGCTTTACAACTGTACGTCTTTCGTTTCGTTTTGAAAGTTACCTATATGTAACGTTACGTCACGGTCGTTCGTTGTTTGATTTTAGTTCAGACCAGGGGCGGAACTACAGTGCCGCCATACCCCGCTATGCGTGGTGGCCCAGGCCGTTTAGGGGCCCACAGCCGACCATAATCAATTTCTTTATAGTTGAAAAAATAATTTTCATATAAAAGAAACATATCTACTACAGTAGTGATGTTCTACTGTAGCTAACACACGCTGCATCGTAAAGGAAAACAAATGTATATATGAGTTGTAGTGTGAAAGATAGGTAAACGTTCAAACCACTTCCATGACTTATTTGCCTTTTTTAAATAGTCAAAAATGTGTTTGCTCTTAAGAACCTTTTAATAGATTTGCACTAAACAAATTAAAAAGCAATTACTTCTCTTAATTATTATTATGTTTTAAATACACAATACAGAATGACATAGTATAAATAGGAAATTTATGAAAAGCTAATAAAAAAAATAGAAAAAAAACATAAAAATAAACATAAGGCGAGAAACCATTACACAAACAAAGCTTCCATGCTTCATATTCTTTTGACCAAATAGTAATTTAGAAGGCATTATGTCAAACTTAAAAACAGAGAAATTCTAAATAGACTAATAGAACTCACATAAGTAATCTGTTGTTGTAACATGCTTTAATTATAAATAAAAACTAGGAATTTTTAGTTTTTCAAATATCGAACATGCCCGTACTGAGTATTTTATATTCGGATTTTCGTAATTTGCTTTATATATATATATATATATATATATATATATATATATATATATATATATATATATATATATATATATATATATATTATGGGGCCCAAAACATTTTTTTGCGGGGTGGCCCTTTTTTTCTAGTTCCGCCACTGGTTCAGACTAAGGTTAGGGTTTTAGTCTGCGTTCAGACGGACTTGCACTTACCGGATAGTTTATTTTACATAAACCTAGGGAAGTAGTATAGTTATCACCCTTCCACCCGTATCAGAGCTTATATATATATATATATATATATATATATATATATATATACATATATATATATATATATATATATATATATATATAATTCTCTTCATGGACACAACGACGCGAGTCGACTGTCTAGCCCTCCTCCAGCCCTCCCTTGCTCTCCAGGCATGTGTAACAGACCATTTCGTAACCGTCTCCACCAGTCTGGTGAACTGTGGTTCACCCAGAAGGTATACAATCGTGTGCAGAACAAAAGGCCGACATCCAAAAGGTCGACACGATAAAACGCCGACAAGACATAAGACTGACAAGACAACGCCGACAGCCAAAAGGCCAAAGGACCATAAAGCCGACAAACTATAAGCCCGGCAAGCATAAAAATTATTAATATCGCAAAAAATGTGTTACTGCGTAGCTCCTATCTTGACAAAAATCGAAATAAGGAATAAAAAAGAGGGGAAAGAGAAGAGACGATACTAGTTTCTTTGCTTATAAGGTGAACCATTGGGTCCAAGCGACTGGAGATTACGGGAACATCTTGAACACTTCGGAATAACAGCTAAATTTTGCAAATTTCGGTAACTAGTGTTTTCATAGCTCCTTCTATATCAACGATGTGAGAAACCAACAAAGATATAAGTCAAAAGCCGCCGGCATCATAGCCCACAGGCATAAAGGCGGAACGACAAGAAACAGTTATAATTGCTATCCTCATAAGGTGAACAATGGGGTCCAATCGATTGAAGACCTCGCAAAGTATCAAGGGGGATCGTTTGGCAAATGTTTTTTTTTTATATATTGATATCTTCTAAGGAGAATTTCACTCGCAGTTATTATTAGATCTGGTCAATGGCTTTGAGTCGAACAGGCAGTTTTTCCATACGGTCTAGCCATTTACCGAGGTGCATGCAAAACATAGCCTGATGTTAACCGGTTAACTGGTTTACATCAGGTGAACAGGGCACTTACCCCCTGTTCTGTCAATTACTCACCGGACATTCCCCCCCCCGACTTACCCCCCCCCCCCCCCGTATTCATTCATTACCCCCGGATTCATTACCCCTCCTGTCAATTATCCCCCGCCCAGTAGGACATAACCCCCAGGACAGGGTAAGAATTAGGGTTAGGGCTAGGTTTAGGGTTATGATTAGGGCTAGGGTTAGGGTTAGGGCTAGATTTATGGCTAGGGCTAGGGTTAAGGTTAGGACTAGGTTTAGGACTAGGTTTAGGGTTAGGTTAAAAGCTAGGGCTAGGGTTAGGGCTAGGGCTAGGCCTAGAGCTATGGTTAGGGTTGGAGTTGGGGTTAGAGTTAGGGTTAGGTTAGGGTTAGGGTTAGAGCTAGATTTAGGGTTAGGCTTAAACCATTGTCTAGCATTGGTTTTGGTTTTGTGTGAAGATTTAGGCTAAGGTGGAAGCTTAGGTTTTGTTCTTTTTCTTAAGGTTTGGATTAAAGTAGTATATAGATATAGTTAGAGTTAGGATTCTAATTTGAGAGGGTGGGGGAGGGGGTAATTGACAGGGGGTAATTGCTCCAGGGGGTAAATACGGGGGGAAATGTCCGGGGGTTAATTTCCGTGGGGGTTGTGGGTAATGTCCTGTAGCCTTACACCAGTCTTCATTACAACAAATGGATGAACAGTACCTAAGATCAAAGTAAGGTTGCATTATGTTTTTCTATGGTTGACTGGTTAACCAGATGCTAATCGTTTAATAACTAATGCAGTGTGATATTTGTAAATGTCAAAGGACGAATAAAGTGCGCCATATTGTTTTAAAATATTTTGGACAACGGCAATGATGAGATGCATAAAGTTCATGTGTAACAGGTGGCTGTGAATAGCGGGTAGTGTGGTGTCGATGTGGATGTGCATGAAGTGTTAGATGATGTTGATGCTGCGCAGTTTGGTTTTTGATATGGGTGGCATTGTTTTTTTGCTGTTGATGTGGGTGGCCTTAGTATGGTTTGGAAGAATAAAGCGGTGTAGACTAATGACAGTACATTGTGCTATGTGTTGTTGATGTGGATGGCATGTAGTGTGGTGTGAACGTTGATGATGTATAAAGCGATGTAGACTCATGAGAGTAGATTGTGTTCTTTATGCACCTACCAAAGAGATGCCTGAAAGAAACTCTGCATGCAGACCACTTTAAAAATGGCAATTTTAGAATATATACTTTTACCGGTTTTCGACCACTCACCAAAAATTAACCCCCCCCCCTTCCTTAGAAAATACGGAAATCTTTGTTTTTTTTAATAAATTAAAATAACATTTTAAATATTTCACACACACACACACACACACACACATATATATATATATATATATATATATATATATATATATATATATATATATATATATATATATATATATATATATATATATATATATATATATATATATATATATATATGGTAATCTATAGTTTTGGGTACGTAAAATCGCCCGCGATTTGTAATGTGAAAAACAGGTGACTCCTTAAATTTTAATAATTATTTCACATTTGAGGAGGATTTATGTTTTTAAAAATTCAAAAATGTTTCCTTGATTCATTTATGTACCTGTTTTTAAACAATTGAATTAAAACTTTTCCGTAATAAATGAAGACTAGCGATGTTTCCAACAGATGCAACCATGCTCATTTACTATAGCAGCCATCTTGTCTAAGTTTTATTTTTATAAGCTTTTAGCGCCAGATTCAGGGGGAAGCCACTCTATTTTACAAATGGCTGCTGTTTATATAGCAAATCTTGCTCTCAGACACTGCTGTTTAAAGTTAATTTCTGGACTATATCGATATATTTAGCCATTGATTTAGGTTTATTATTCATTTATCTATAATATTTGACACAAAAGTATAACAATATACTTCTATTAAAGCCTTGACAACGAGGTAACGTTTTCGTACATAAATAGCCGCGGGCGATTTTACGCACCCAAAACGATAGATTACCATATATATATATATATATATATATATATATATATATATATATATATATATATATATATATATATATATATGAAATATTAATTAATTCATAAAAAATTAAGAGGACATCCAACTAAATCAAATTTTATGTCGTATTGCATTCTCCTCATAGAAATTTAGCTCTAGAATTTTGATGCATGTCGATGCATTATCATATAGCCCGTAACTGAAATGACTATGCTAAGTTTAGCCCAGGAAGCCTAAAGTAAGTTAATATAAGCTAAGCGTAAAATTACCATACTGTCTAGTTATAATTATTGAGAAGTAGTGAATATTACCAGTCTACAGGTATAGGCCTACTTAACGTACCTTCTAGTTATTATAGGCAATACAATTTTCTGCCATACAAGAAATTAATCTTACTACTAGAACTAGAATAAGGCATACAAATAAAATTTACTATAGTTAGTAAACTAGCGAAAAACTACATTCTTTTTACAAGCTTTTATGTAACTCACTTCCTCGTCAGTCAGTCAGTCTGTCTGTCTGTCTGTCTGTAATAAAATTTACTATAGTTAGTAAACTAGCGAAAAACTACTTTCTTTTTTTTTTATTTAACTCACTTCCTCGTCAGTCTGTCTGTCTGTCTGTCTAGATCGAAACTCCCGAGCGAAAATGCAGGCACTCCTACCTGACATATACGGTTCGTAGTTGGAACGTGGGTCAATACATGCAGAGTCAATATATTATCTATTGGGGTCGGCGTGGTCGAGTCGGTAAAGCTCATGGTTGCTAAACATAAAAGTCTCGAGGTCGAACCCTCGGGCAGATGAGGCTCGTTAGCTGGGGACAGCCACTCTTCTAGGAGAGACAACTCCAAAATTAAAACAACTGCTGCCTTGTAGTTTGTTCTTGGTTGGACAAAGGCTATGGAAGCAAAATCCAAAAAGAAAAGCAGGCTGAAATCGGAGTCAATGGCCTCAATGGCGCATGAACAGTTGACACGTAACGCTTAATTGTGTTGGAGGTGTGGTCGAGTCGGCAAAAAGCTCATGGTTGATAAATTCGAACAAAGTCTCGAGTTCAAACCCACTGGCAGATAAATCTCGATCCCCTTCAACACTAATAATTAAGAACGAAGAAGAAGAAGAAGAATACTTTACCTAATATTTAAGAAGCTACCCACGCTTTTCTTTATAGTTATATAAAATAAAGACAGAGCCCCTGAAAAAAGTATACTGCCTCCTACAAAGACATAAAACGTATGTATAAAATATACTTTTTATTCAAACTATTGTTATGGACGAGATAAATGGCCAGTTTAGTGAAAAATAAAACTGGCGTTAGATTGGTGGTGTTCTATTTATCTCTAATCCAAAGCAAAATACCACGCTGTATGTAGATATTTCCGTATTACTTTATCTAGAAAAATTGATCTATACTTAGTTCCTGCACATTGATACTAAATTGTGTCGTAGTCATACCCCTAAACCTTGCAAAAAAGTTGCATTTACGTATCTCTACGATGGAAGAATTTCTACCGCCCACTCCAACGAAACAGAATTTAAATAAACTTTTAACAGTGTACTACATCCGAATGTAAACCTTCTTGGTGAATCACAGACATTTGTAAACAGGTGTTATAGACGAATACTTGGGATGCGATGGCCAGATACCATCACCAACGTCCATCAATGGAATACGTTAGCAGAGACGTAGTTATGAGGGGGGCGGGGAGAGCGGCCGCCCAAGGTGCCGACCCTAGGGGGCACCAAAAGGGGTAGAAAAAAAAAAGCTTATTTTAAGCTGCATTTTTGAGTTATAAACTGTCAAAATTAAGAAATTTAACGGTTAAGAAAATTTGCATACTGATTTAACTGTTTTCCACATCGATTGTAAATGTAAAACATATACCCTTAAGAAACAGTGGGCGTAAGACTAAAATCGGAAAAAAATTACACTAGATTAGTAAGTTGATAAACTTTACCACTTATAAAAGAAGCCATTTGTACTAATGCTTATTGTACGATTGTGTAAAATTTAAAATAAAGAGTTAGCGACATTTAAAACCCGCTCTACATCGCAAGGACTTGTATTGGATAGGTGAGTAGATAACTCTTTTAACACTTAGAATAGAAAACAATTGTATTAACGCTTAATGTACGATTTTACTAACCAGTATTGTTAAGAAACGACGCGACTAGTTTTTTGTACAATTTTTATGATTCTCTCAACTTGAACGTGAGAGATCAGATACTTTTACGTGATTGCATTACATCTTTCCTGGATTACTGTATTAAAGAGAAATACAGTTCACGGATTCTTGTATCGCTATCCGATCAGTAAAATAGCAAACGGTTGCATACGATCGGAGCAGGTGGGTGGAAGGCGACACTCTATGCCAAAATTTGAAGCGAGCAGAAAATTATTATATTGTAACGAATAGATATTTTTTATTGCTTTTTTTCAATGGTACAACACGACGACTACTACTGCGTTGTTAATTTGTTCAACATAACGGGTAATTGAAAAGTGTAATATAGGCCTACTATTATCAACATTTTTCTATAGACACGGCCAAAAAGCATCTACTACTACACTCTGAAGTAGTGTTTATTAACTTTTTGAGGTACTTAACAGTAACAGCTTAACATCACTGAACACTTCTTAATACTTGTAACGTCCACATTGACAAAATCCGAACGTGAATCCTATGTGTCGGGGGTGTGTCTTGACCTCCGTGGAAGCCCTGAGACTGACTTACCGAACCTCTTGGGTTCGATGGAACCCACTGTTCTAAACTTCTGGGATTTTCCTAATTTTATTCGTTTCTTCTTCCCATGGAGCTTAGGCGACACTTCCTCGACTGACTTGATATTTATGAAGATCTAAACCTTATAATCCTGCCTCCCCCTTTTCTATTTTAAACGATATCCTTCATGACTTATTTGGTCCTTTTCTCTTCCTCTTGCCCCATGAACCTAATACAAGCAGCTTTATAGTGAAGATATTTTCTGTCTTTCTGATATTGTGCATTAACCACCACCTATTCAATCGCAACTGTCTATAATCTAACTCAGAGCCATACAGTATAAGAGACTTCATATTAAGATAAAGATGTTGATTGAATTTTTTAACTTGCATTTCAATTCCACATTGGCTTAGTATGTTAATTACGTTTTAAATATTATTACGATGGGGTATAGACTAGGAGTTTATTTATAGGATGTTACTTTGTATTTATTTCTCAAATGTAAAAAAATATTTTAAAGCTTGGTTAAAGTATATGCTTTCTGGCAACAAAGTTTTTGAACCAGCATTTCATGCATATAGTACGCTTTACTGTCATTATTTTTGTGTACTTTTCCGGCTTATGTAAGATCTGCACAGAATAATTGTGAACTACCAATACAGGAAGAGATTGAAAGTCGAATCACCGGATGTAAAAAAAAATGATCCGCCACCTGATGGTGACTCAGGGGATATAATAATATTAATAACCAGGTAAATGGCAACTTGGGGGAGAAATACAATAGGCGCTAGGTCGATTGTGATGTCTTTTGTCCTAAGCCAAAACCAAAATCTCCACCTCAACTTCAAATTTAACCGGAAATGAAAAATATAATTGAAAAAAGATTTTTGTCCAGAAACGGTATTTTAACAGGAATTAATCGTGTTCGGTAAGTAGATACTGCACATATAGTCGTACTCATATCTGTAAACCTTGCATATTAACTCTTACTTGACAAAATGCACATTTATATGGTCAAATCACCGCTATGGTCAAAGCCTCACTGCGGTCAAACCCAATATGGTCAAAGCCCCGCTGTGGTCAAACCCCATATGGTCAAACCCCCTATCGTCAAAGCACCTGAGGTCCGCGTACCCTTCTAAATGTAAATTATAACTTTATTAAATTTACTGACAGAATAAAAAAGCACATCCTAATATGTGTTTTACATTGGTTTGTCGTGTATATTTTATAAAGTTTTATTAAATTGTAATATGTGATTATATTGACCAAAGCAGGATTAAACAATATAGGACATCATAAAAAATACTATTTTAAGAACATTTACATTTTTAAAAAGATAATTACTAATATATTGGCCATTTATACAATCATTTTAAATTTCTATGCATTGGTTTTACAAAAAAAACAACGATCTAGTACTTTGCCATAATTTCTGACTGAGCCATATAGTTTTTTTTAATCATTTGTGTAGTTCATAATAATTATCTGATCTTTAAATTTCCAGTTATTTGAGCAGTAAGAGACTGAAGTAATGCCAGCCCTTCTCCATTCATTGAACAGACTCAAATAGGCTGAGGAAAACAACGGTCTGCTTTAGTCTCGTCTCTGAATTTCATCTCTGACATCAAACTCCTCAAGAGGAAAGTAAGTGAATACATTATGAAATGTGTAGCTTACTTTGAAATTACTCTGTAACAAGGAATATCCTAGTAAGTGTTAGCCAACCGCTAAAACAACCTGTCTATTGAAATAACCGCGACCCTCACACATTGACAAGAAACATGATTTCATGACAAATGATCTCAGACAAAATATCTCAGACAAATTATCACAAAGTAAAATATTTAAGTAACTATGATTCTTTTAGTCGATTTTTTCATTTTTGTATTTCTTGTCAAATGGATTTTATGTTGGCCTACTTTATTTACGATCAGAAGACTATGTGAACTTTTTTTTGTTGTAAATAGCACTTTGTATAAATGTTTTAGATATAAAAATGCATAAAACAAATAAAATGATGATACGTTAACCGAATTAATGTCAAAATATGTAAAGTATTTTCCAAAAAGAAAGAATTAAGATTTGGTTTTACAGGTTCGTAATGTGACATTGGTGTTTTAATTCCTTAATCAATGCTAGCCTGTCTTCGGGAAGGTGAGGGGGTATGTTTTTGTTTACTAACTATTATTATTAATCAATACCAGTTAAAAGCCGCTCCGAAATGCACTCTATGTTTACTTCTATCTTTCCGTTTGCGAACAAGCGAGGGTATTACAGTCGTTCACTATATTGAAGCTTGCACGTCAGCCGGCGCTCCGACACGGTTCGATTTTGCGACCAAAACCCAAAGCTACGTACGTTTTAAACTGGGCGATTGGGTTTTACAGCTATTTACTAAGTGAATCAGTTCCACCTCGGCTTGGTGCGATTTGGAACCCCGGGCTATATTGTGAATACTATGCTTTTATGTTTGTATTTAAGTTTGTATTTATTTTATGCGTTATTATTTGCGCTTAGGTTTGCGTTTGTGTTTGCGTTATGTTTCTGTTTTTGTGTGCGTTAGTGTTTTCGGTTATCATTGCGGTAGTGTTTGCAATTTTGTTTGTGTTTGTGTTTGTGTTTGAGTTTGCATTCATGTTTGAGTTTGCATTTTTGTTTGCAGTTATGTATTTTTTTAGTTCGCTTTTGCTTTTTTTTTCGTTCACTTATGTGTTTGCGTTTGTTTTCGCTTTTGCGTTTACGTTGTTGTTTGTGTTTTTGTTTGGGGTTGTGTTAGCGTTTATGTTTTGGTTTTGGTTAGTTGTGGTTAGGGTTAATTCGAAAACTAATATATTTGCTAAACCCGGGCAATGCCATTATATGCTGCTTAATAAATTCACAAGGTATGGTCCTTTACAGATAGGTTTTTCACAGAGGCTAGTGCAGGGCCCGACTGGAACGGTTAGTCTAAAATATAAAGTTCGATTCTGTATGTTTGAAACCAAGGATTACAAAGGCAAATAAGAAACAATTATGCCTCTTTGGCGTAAAGTGTTAGATATCTAAAATGATCACCGTTTAAATTCATGATTTTAAAGATTCATATTGAAGGTTCTGTAAAACAATTTTCATTTTTCAAACTTATAATAATAATTGCAAGCATTTTCAAAAAACATTTTTTTAAAAATATATCATCTTTGCCACAAATTTAAATTATGTCTGACAATTATTTACATTTAGTTCCATGGATAAATTAGAAAACACACTTACTTCCCTTTATAAAAAAACATACATCGGAGAAAAAAAATATTTTTATTATTTTGTTTTGACGTTGGGAAAAAATCAAACATAACTTGCACGGATTGATCAAGTACAATGTGGTAGGTGATTTAGATACTCTTTTTTATTTTTGTTTATGCACTGTTTATGTACTGAACGTACTTTAAATTCAATACAGATACCCATTCCTGAATGAACGCTGTTTATGAATTTAAAAAAAAAACGGAAAAAATAATGACTTTATTATGCATACAATTGCCATATTTGAAATGAGGAATATTACATATATAAGTAAAACATATTTTAAAAAATAAATTGAAGTTTGTTTAAAGTGCAGATGACGGTTGGGCTGGAATATCATTAGCATGACTTTACTTCTAAGAAAACTAACATGAAAATAGATTTTGAATCGATATTGCTTTTCTATAACACCCAGTTTGGCCTTTATATGCTTTGTATCGTGTAATGTCTTGAAGACCGTGTCCAATAAGATGTTTTAAAATTATACTACAACCATTATTTAAGCTGGGGCTAAAACTTTAACGCTTTTAGTCTTACTAAATTTTTACCCTAATAAAACAATTAATTGATTATTAAGCTTATCCTAATTCTAGTAATACGAACAATGTAGGCCTATACAGAAATAAAATAATTGCTTGTAATTTAAATTTCTACTTTTCTTATTACAGTTATACAACAAGATAAGTAGTCTTAATAAAATAAACAACATAAAGCAGTAGTTTACGTTTTATAAACAAATTGCCATTACCTAAGTTGACTAACATTAACATAACTCAACACTTTTTGCAGATCTAGAATGCAGTAATAAATAAAACATAAGTTAATATAGGAAAATATACAATCAATAAGCTTTCCTGATTGGACCGCTGTTTATACCAGTTTTTTGATGTGACAGCTTGGGAGGAGTTTATGCAAATGATAATCGAATAAGTAAGTAAATTGAAAAATAGGGCTTATGTAATAAGCTATTATGTAATGCACAATATATGTGTGTCTGTCCGTCTATCGGTCTTTTAGTCTGTCCAACTGCCAGTTATTTTAACCGTATCTCTGTCCGTATGCCCGTCTACCTTACTGTCTATCTGTCTTGTGTTCGTTAATACAACTGTCAGTCTGTATTCTGTTCATGTTAGTCTGTCTACTTTGTCTGTCTGCATGTTTTATCTGAATGTCTGGTCTATATGTCTGTCTGTCAGTCCGTTCTTCCGTGTCCTCCTGTCCATACATCCACCCTTAAATAAGTCCTATGTCTGTCCTTTCTGTTCTGTTCTGTCTGTTCTGTCTGTTCTGTCTGTTCTGTTCTGTCTGTCTGTCTGTCTGTCTGTCTGTCTGTCTGTCTGTCTGTCTGTCTGTCTGTCTGTCTGTCTGTCTGTCTGTCTGTCTGTCTGTCTGTCTGTCTGTCTGTCTGTCTGTCTGTCTGTCTGTCTGTCTGTCTGTCTGTCTGTCTGTCTGTCTGTCTGTCTGTCTGTCTGTCTGTCTGTCTGTCTGTCTGTCTGTCTGTCTGTCTGTCTGTCTGTCTGTCTGTCTGTCTGTCTGTCTGTCTGTCTGTCTGTCTGTCTGTCTGTCTGTCTGTCTGTTTGTCTGTTTGTCTGTTTGTCTGTTTGTCTGTTTGTCTGTTTGTCTGACTGACTGTCTGTCTGTCTGTCTGTCTGTCTGTCTGTCTGTCTGTCTGTCTGTCTGTCTGTCTGTCTGTCTGTCTGTCTGTCTGTCTGTCTGTCTGTCTGTCTGTCTGTCTGTCTGTCTGTCTGTCTGTCTGTCTGTCTGTCTGTCTGTCTGTCTGTCTGTCTGTCTGTCTGTCTGTCTGTCTGTCTGTCTGTCTGTCTGTCTGTCTGTCTGTCTGTCTGTCTGTCTGTCTGTCTGTCTGTCTGTCTGTCTGTCTGTTTGTCTGTCTCTCTATCTCTCTGTCTCTCTATCTCTCTGTCTCTCTGTCTCTGTATCTCTGTATCTCTGTCTATAAAAATAAAGGCGGCATGGCATAATGGTGACAAATCTGTTTCTTCCTTTGCCGAAGTCAAATAATCAATTGACCTCTAATTCACTTGCCCCATAGACCATCATGATTGAAAATAAGCTGTACTACTACTTTCTAATCTGGCTACATAACGTTACAGGAAAAATCCCCTACTGAGAAAACGAGTTAATAAACGCAATTCTCCAGAATGGAAATTGCGCTAAAAAGTTTCAATATTGAAAAAAACGAAAATGGCATGGGTATACGAGCGCACGCATTTTACTACATTATCAAAACTAGTCTTGTATTTAAATGTGAACGTATACATACAAAAATAGACCGATATTCTGATGGATGAATGGGAAATTCGACTAAATTCCTGGTTAGTAAAATACATTAGCATCATCTGTCAAAAGATTTGAACTAGGTAATTGTCGTGTTGGCAGCCATCCACTCTCCAACCTCGACCATGCCGATCCAATAATGTCGTGCATATCTAGATAATTGCCCAAATAACATATTTATCCATTCATTTCATTACGATAAAATCTACAAAAATATGCTTGGCGTATGTTATTAGAAGTGTGTTTTAGATCATTATATTTGTAGGTATATTAAAAGTCCGTAGATGCAATATTTGAGATATTAATCTTTAAGGCTGTGAAATTAACGGGGGCGGGGGTAAGGGGGATATTTAGAAGTCTTTAAATTAGCTGCTGCATATAAATTTAATTTTTTGACAGACTTCTGTTTTATGTGAATAAAGTGACCTATTGAATGTTTAAATGACAACCCATATTATTTACCAAATAAAAACCACTCACATAATTTTTTCTCAATGAAAACACTGCCCGAATGACTAGAAAAAGCTTGTTTTACTTCAACACGTGCCTTTATAAACAATCCGTCTAATAGCTAACCAAACAAGGACCTGCTAGTGATAGACGAAGTCTATAACGCTCTAAGCCTAATATAATTTTAAAAATCTATATACCTACTGGTCGGGCTAATTGCATCGTTCGAAATTACAACATTACGTGGGAACTAATTTGTTTTGAATGTTAGGTCAAGTTGTTTGAAATGACAGGTCGGTAAGTGACGTTTTTTTATGTAATTAATTAATTAAAACATAAACTTGGCTCCATGTTGGAGCGACAATGATACGACTAGGTTTATCTCATAAGTATAGAAAAATAAATAATAAACACATGATTTATTGACAGTGATGGATTAATGGGTTGTACACGAGACCCGCAAATATTCTTTTAACGACGATCGTTAAAATTTTTCTATTAATTTTTGATTTGTTGTTTACAAATTGAATGTATGACAGAACCAGATGTGACGGTGTGGCCTAGCGGTAGAGTCTTGAGTTTAAACCCGGGTTCAAATCAGTGGACCGTCCCATAATACTGGGTAACTAACGTATGAACAAAGGTGGCTGGGCATAGTGCTACGACCAACTATCTTTTCACATGCTGAGGTCTCTAATGCGGATGAACATAGGCACGACCGGGGCGTAATTAATTTTGTAATTTAGTATTACATTAGCAAACACTCCAGAACATCGCATCTTGACAAAGACGAAATGAAAAACATAGGAACATTCTAATTACTTATTCATGTGTCTGTATTTTTAAAGTGTATAACACTTAAAGGCTCAATTACAGTACTTAATTTCAAAATAATATGCGCATTTTGAAAGAGCATATTCAATGTAATACACTATTTAAGATCTTGTTAGCGAGCTGGATATAATTTAAATTCAGTAGAATGAGAAAATAACCGACCAGTTATGTTACGACCAGTTATGTTAAGTTTGTGTGACGGCAAGCCTTTTATTCACAAATCTAGAAGAACGTAGTCATTAATAAACTAAACACAAAGAAAAAAGCAAGATATAAATTTAGTACTGAATAAATAAATAGCGACTGGGTTGAATTTCCATTCGTTTATGTTTGTAAGGATTATAAGAAGAAAAGAAAATACGTCAGTAAAAGAATGTAATTTACCGATGATTTTCTCTATCTTTCTCTCTCTCTCCCCCTCTCTCTTTCACTTTTCCTCTCTCTCTCTCTCTCTCTCTTTTTTTTTTATAGTACAAGAGTTAAGCTTAATGGAGAAATAAAACGACACGTGAGTGTTATTATAATGACACGAATAATTTCAAACATAAAACAGTTGGAAGAAGAAACATTTTTAAAAAATCTTATTTAGATTTTGACCGAATTATATTTTTATTTTTTTAATAATTAATTATATTGGCGAAAGAATAAAACTGCATTAACATAGTTATATCTTTATATCAGGTGTGATAAGTGTGGTATATAAATGGCTGAGACGTGTGACCTTGTTTTCTAAAACTGAGTTATTAAAATGTACACAATACCGGCGTTATATTTTTTATCACATATGTCAGGGCACGTGTTAGCACACGATCGAATAGCACACACCAGGACGTGTTGTATTAAAAGTCTTGTGTACGTTAATCACTCTGTGTAATAGTGAGGTAAAATACACTTTGGCGACTGGCGTGATTTCCACGGTTACAATATCGCAAAGTTGTCACGTACTGTATGTGATGGGGGATTTGTATGAGTTTCTCTATGAATCTGTATGAAGACTACTCCTATAACTAATACTCCAACAATAAACTTGTGATTAGGACTGGAACACTCTTATTTTCCGACGACACTAATTAACGATATCAACAACTTCGATCATGAAATATAATTAACTTTATTATCAAACACTAATACTATACAATATCAATTCACGTCATTTTCCTATAATGACTAACCCCCAACTGTCTTCACTGTTGCATCCTACGTCATCGGTAACATTGTCGCGTCACGCTCACGTCACACTCACGCCACACCAGGATAATTCCCATTACCTCTACATCGGTGTTGCACTCACTGACACTGTTACAAAAAGCCAGTCCTATTTTGTTTTGTGTAGTCTTCAAATCGTGTCTAACGTCTTTTTCTCTTTCTGATAGAGCTGTGTCTATTGTCTGTATCTTGATAGATATTGTCTTAAATCCCCTAGCAAGTCTGTAAATCTTCGCAGTCTTACTTGAACCTCAAACTTAATTCGTGAGCGGCAGAGAAAAACTTGTTAAAGTTTTGTTTAAAATTTCAGTTGTCATCTTTAAAATGCATTGTTTTGTCTCAAAGAATCAAAACGCTATAGGCTCTTGATACCGTCAACAATAACTTGCTCCTTTTAGGCTTCCCAGCTTGGCACTATTGTATCAATAGTCACTTGAAGACTCTTTCTGTAAGGTTTAAACGACACGATTTGACGCGTTCATTGGTGCTGATACCATAGCATCTCTTTTGGTATTGTTTTTATTCATGTTTGCTATAATGTTTAAAGCACAAATTATGGCTCTAAATTATATTAAGAAGAAAGACCACCATCAGATTCTATTCCATGTAAAATATTTTCATTGTTACTTCATTTTCAACATGAAAATTTTTCCATGCGGTGTTTACACCAACAAAATAACCAAAAATAAACAAAACTATACGGAAATTAAGAAGATATCATATAATATAACCAGTGTTATTCAATATATTATGAATGTCCCTATAATATAATAAAGGTTAATATCTTCCATTCTTGAGAATAGAAAGATTTAACACGTTTTAAAATGCACTGGTTTATTGTATTTTACCTCTACAACTTACCTGCACTTAATGTATTAACATTGTTTTATTACTAATCGGGAAACAATGTCTGATGTGCTTATTAGACGCTAACTGACCTACAAAGTGTCAACACACGTTTCTGACTTTAGCAATTATTGGTTACGACTGTTCGTCTCATTGCTGATTAGGTCGTTCTGACTGGCCAATGGCTTATATAAACTACGACCTAGTTAAACTACTTCTACCATTGTATCACAACAGTGAAGATAATTCTGATAATGTCTGTATTTCAAGTAAGGTATAATCGAGGAGAAGAAAATATATATACAGTAGATTATCCTGGGTTAGATATGTTCGTCTACTGTTAAATAGTTTGCAAAAAATAAAAAGATTTTCAATTATTTTGTACAAACCCATAGACCAGCTTCCCTTTTATTTAGTGTATTGGTTGTGTTACAACAGTCAGTGTTCTAAAAAAAGAAATTAATTCTAAATAGAAGACTAAATATACAAGAAGCTCGAAAACATACGTAACTAAACGATCCATATGAGAATCATTTTTAAAAGTGTAATTTAGAATTACCTTATATTTCACTCTAAATTTGAATCTCTTCTATTTATAAGATCGGGGACAATTTTTTGCTAATTGATAAATTTATTCGAACGTGTCATTTGAGATAAACATGTAACAGCTGTTTCATTATCTTACACATTAATTTGTTTACGCTAAAGATCCAATTGATAAACAGAAAAATTGAGAAAATCGTTTTTCTAAAATAACAAATTGATTTATCTTGCTAATATAATATTTATAAAATAACATAATTATACCATTTTAGTGTAATGCATTGCTATTTTATGTAGGTTGTCGTTTGACCTACTTTTTTTTCATCGTCATGGCAATAATGGCTGCCGAAAACGACGATACCGTGATTCCGTATTTTTAAGAATGTTTGATGGTCATTTCAGAAATATATACTAACAATCTTTATTTCTGCATTTTATTCAACGATACCGATCTAATGTTAACAATAAACGATTAGAAGTTTGATGCTAGCTTGCCATTTGTACATTTTCTTTTGTCTAATCGCTGAGAATAGCGAGCAGAACGTAATAAAGGTAAGTAAAACGGGAGTTGCTTTATTTAACATTTTTGTAAACTTACTCAAACTATTGTAAACTATAGAAAATTATATATTGCGTGCTACTAAAATGATTTCATTAATTTGTTAAAATACATGCAGGACAAAACATTCAAAAAAAAACGTGATCGAGACAACAGCTAACTAAGCCTACCCACCTTGCCCGTGTATTTGAATGGGAAGAAATCTAGTTGAACGGTGGTGAACGGTAACTCGCGTCACAACAATACTCCTTAAACAAGCTTTTATGTAATAATGCACTAAAAATTAGAAAATATACACTACCATTTAAATAACTATAAAAAAAAATGTGGGTCTCTTCCTAATATTAGACACTACTATTTAAATTACTATAAAGAAAAGCGTGGGTCACTTTAGTATCTATTGGATACCTTTACTAATATTTAGGAATAGACCCACGCTTTTCTTTATAATAATTTAAATAGTAGTGTCTAACATTTAGGAAGTAGGAAGAGACCAACGCTTTTCTTTATAGTTTTTTAAATAGTAGTGTATAATTTTTTTTTTTTTACTTTTTAGTGCATTATTACATAAACACTTGTTATTAAAACGTTTTTTAATGAATTTTTTTTCAGTACTTTACATGTTTTATTTACAATAGTTACATGACTAAAAACCTTTGTCAAGTTTATAGCATAAGTTTCAGTAAAATATTATGGGATGGCGTAGTCTAGTGGTAAAGAACTAGACTGCTGACCCGATTAAAAACCATCGCGCGCATAAAGAACGTGATGTCGCGCTTTTGACGAAGAGCCCCCTTCGCTCCATGTCCCACACGGCCGTGATGACGCGTGTAGATAGAACTGCCTAATAATTCAGTCCAAATTTTAATTAATTCATAAAAAAATAATTAGGCTTCCTATAAAGTCAAATTTAATGTCATAACGCATTGTCTTCATATCTTGATCCACGTACAAATTAAGAACCGTATCTGTCAATTAGAAGTGTCCAAATCTTCGCTCCGGCGTTTCGATCTAGACAAATAGGAAGTGAGTGTTATAAAAGCTAGTAAAAACGAACCCACCGTATCACTGAATTTCAGTCATATTATACCATTTAAAAACAAACGCCGTTAATTACAAATCATTTTCTAAGCTACCGATTAAATTTGATAAATAAAATTGGTATCAAATTAAAGGTAAGTGTAGTTTTTATTTGTTTATGTCATCTTTAACTATAAAGTTTAAAATCTTAGTCGTCACCTTAGTTTTATGTAGTAATCTTTTAAAAGAACGATAATCATAGAATTCTATTATTTTAAAACATTTTCAATGTTTCTTTCCATGGATCATAAACTTACAATTCAGGTTCAACATATGAAATAAAAAACATGTATACACAAGTATATATTTATCATTTCAGCTTGTTATTACTTTGATCAATATTAAATGCATTCAATAGCTTGAAAATGTACTGTAACTAACAGTTAAATCAGTCCCACATCTCCCCACAATAATTTCCTTCAGAGTTTGATCCACTGTGGGGATGGTGGTACGGCCACCCGACATGTCCCAGCCTGTAGATAGACGCTCCACTGGAACCTGGACATGTACATGTTGTGTACCAGTACCTGGTCAAAGTTTCATCATCATCATCGTCATCATCTCTCTCATGTTTGTGTGTCCATTGTCCTACAGAGACCTGTTTAGGACAGCCATGAGGATGTGACACTATAACGGTCAACTTTACCACATCATGAAATCTCCTGTATTTGTCCTCTACTTCCCCACATAAGTCATCAAAGTGCTGGCACATCTTGTCCAGTTCATCAACCAACTCTAAGTCACATGTCGAATATGTCAACCTACACCAGTCTCCCTCAATGTTTGCCTTACGCCACACCTCCCATCCATCAAGACTGACCACTGGACTTTTATTGTCAACAAAACCTAAAACACACCTGGTCTGTCTCGCCTCACTGTCATCAAACACCACGTGTGTGGCTGTCAACACATGAACCTGCCCCCACACCTTGCTGGGTGTGGCAGAGTCTTGACACTTGGCACAATGACAAGTACCCTCACTCTCTGTGTACTTGTACACACACCACACCCTTCCAGTCCCTAACCTCATCACGTGACTTCCTCTGTCATTATAACATGGATATGGAACTTGAGTGCCTGGGTAAAACTCTGGTCTCTCTAGACTAGTGAATTTAGTCTTTACCTGGACAGTTAGGGCTGCCAATGTTTTGATTGTCTCAGACATGAGGTCGTCGTCATGGAAACGTGAGGGGAGATATTTTATGTTGAAATCTTTAAGAGGTATAAAACCTTTGTGACCTGGATTCTTTTTACAGTTATTAACATGTTTGTGTAGATCAGCTTCTCCTCCATAGCACATCTCAGCTTAATGATTGCCTACAGGAATAGGGGAACAGAATATTTAAACAGTCTAAAATAGCTAAACAAGGATTTTCATATACCGTTTAAAATGATACAATTTCCTTCATTTAATCAACTATGAATTTACTATAATAACGTCATCTATATGTTTTCACTAGCACATATTTATAGTAGCTTAAACCTGTTGCTTTATGTGTGTCATTTTTCTCACCTGAATTAAAGACATCTGTTTGGTCACTTTTGATAACTTTACTTAGACTCTCACAGTATGGCATATCTAAAATAAAAGAAAAAGAAAACACATACATTAACTTATAATTATAGTGACAAAAGTGTGTCATTACTGAGATAAACTCTCATGGCTTGACTAATACACTCTCAAAGCTCAAAGTCCCATAAAAAAGAAAGTACATTTTTGTAGAATTCATTAGGAATTTAAAATTAACTTTTACACCTATTGATACACATTTATGTTATTAAGGAATGGATCTTTAAAGTATTTGAATTTAAAATACCATAATAGATTTTAAATGAGCTAAACATTTGGTCAATGAATAATTTATTTGGCTCTACCTTCAGGCGTACCTGTTGGCTCCAATTTTCTTTTTCTCACTTTGTTTGGGGTTTTCATGGTTTGTGTAACTGTAGATATGAATATACATTATTAATATAAAATAGAAACTAGGGCTTAATAATTGCACTAACGAAGAATTTAAACAAATAAACATTTGTAGGGTTATTTTTACATCTGTACATAAAAATTTCTCAAGTTTATGAAACAAATAGTAACTTAAAATATATTATTATTTCATGTCACTAAATAGTGAAAAGGCTACATAAAATGCCTATCAGAAAAATAATAAACTATGTGAATAAACAAAGCACCTATGTATCTAGTTAATTATCGTAAAATTTGGGGAGGGGTGAGGAGTGAAGGGAGGTTGTGGTGGTAAAATCTTGAAAATGTTCTATATCTAGGTTGATATATTTTTAGCCATATTTTGTCTTGTTATGTACCAAACTAAGATTGCAGTATAAAAATGATCGAGGTATGTTTGCTCTCATTATTTACCAACCTAAGATTGCAGTAGAAAAAGACCGAGGTATGTTTGTTCTGGTCCAAAATCAACAAGTCCTTGACCTGACACACACACTTCAATGAGGTCGCCGGTTTGTAGATAGAATACCCCACCTGTAATGGTTACAATCAAATCATGGTGCCCCTATCAGAAGAGTTTTAGACCATTGCATGATTATAGGTTTTCTTCTAATGATTGCAAGAAATATTTACGGAAAACATGTTTTTTTTTCAATAGACACTATATAGTATTTAGTTTTACCCGTGAAACCGAAAACGTCATTTAGTTCCCACAATTTTTACTACATGTAGCCAGCAAATACATCGCATTAACTTACTTGGTTTTTAAGAAAATAATGACTTAAAACATCTTACTTTTTAAACCCTAAAAATATTTATTGAAGTTTAATATTAATCTTGTTAGCATTTAATACTAATTACTTATATATTCTTTTTAGTAGTTAACACTAACTCGCCCACCTGTATAAGCAGTTTCTTGGCTGTTAGTACAGTTGTCACAAGTAGTGTGGACGGTCCTCAACAAGACACCAGATAAAACTGGGTTGTTGGCTGAGTGTCTGCGGACGTACTGAAACCACTTCTGGGAAAAATATAACATTTAAACAATATTTTGTAAATAAATTTATTCATTAATACCGTTTTGATTTTCAAAACCTTTTTTGTAAGGTACCTCAGTAAACGACGTTTTGGATTAGAGTTACCATGTCGCTATGTGATGAGAATGAGGCTATAACTAATAAATAATTATACACTACAAATATATCTCAGTCTTCTTCTTTCTTCTTTGATCGTTATTTTTAGTTTTGGAAGGGATCAAGCCTTATCTTCCAGAGGGTTCGAAATCTAGACATGTTTTTCGAATTTTAACAACCTTTTGCTATGACGACAAGACAACGCCTTCAACACAATTAAGTATAAGTGTCGCCTGGTTATGCGCCATAATATCACATCAATTTAAATAACTAAAAAATTCTTTGATTTATGTAAGTAATTTTACCTGGTATGTGAAATATGTTGAAGACTGGGTTGTGTTAGGTTTAAAGTTTACGTTGCTGTATATAAAGTAAAAACCTAAATGGAACAATACAGCTGCATGAATATGTTTTGTAACATTGAAAATGTAATAAATCTAATTAACTACGTTTGCATTACTTATAATAATAATAAGGATAAAACGTGTCTTACTCTAATCTAAAACACAGAACTTATCAGAACAGTTTAGTTATCAACCAACCAGAAAATAATATTTTAATTCCTTCTTGTGTTATATCCACACCACTGTTGTGTTGAGTGAATCCCAATGTACTCTGGTCTATATATAGAACTGAATGCTGAGTCGGACTGAATATTGGATCTTAGGAGTAGAAATTCAAAGGATTGCACACGTATTATATTTTTAAAAAAATATTTTAACTTGATATTAAAGCGTGGTTTTAATATAATAATATTTATAAAGTGTTTGTTTTGTAATATAAATCATCGTAGGAATAGTTTATCAAAGTGCTAAGAATTGTGTTGTAATTTAGTATATCACTTGTTGGAGAATTATTGTTATGTAATCTACATAAACGATTGCGCGATAAAGAGGTAAAAAGAAATACCAATTGAATTCTCAGCTCCAGAAAACCTGGTTGACGGGCAAAGATAAACGTGAGCTTGCACTTTATCTGACTGGTTGATCTAAAAGTATGAATAATCAATTCTAAAATAGGTGTTATATATGTAACACATATCATAGTTACTAGTCAAGGGGGATAAATTGTAAGTTATAATTTATGGGTTGTGGCTCGTGTGGGACCGCAACTGTTGATGTGTTTTTTTTTTCATTGTTCTTCGGTGAGCGGTTTTTACTCGTGTCCCATGTCATGTGACCTCTGGGACTAAAGCTAGTTCGTACCTGTGGCTCTGTCATTCAGACCCCAGGCTGATGTTGACATGGACGGTGCTGTTGCCTATGATAAGTTGATATGTAGACCCAATGAAAGTAATGTAGTAATGTAAATTATGCCAACGCGGCGATGTTTTTTTCTATGATATTAGTTAGTTAGAGGTTGCGGTGGCTGAGGAACTTTGTCTAGAGAATTCAAAAATAATTTGAAATTTTGACTTTGCAAATACCATTGCAGCAGTGTTGCAGACATTCATGAAAACATCGTGACTCAAATAGAAAAAGTTTCGCCATTTTTCAATTGCAGTGGATGAGACACTGGATAGCTGTTCCATCTCAACTCTTTCTGTTCATTAGAGGTATGGATGAAGACATAAACATAGCACAAGAGCTGGCTTCCCTACATAGAATGTATGGCACTGTTACCGGAGAGGATATCTAAACATAGATAGTTCAGAGACATGTTGAAAGATACAAACACATAATCACATGATTTAACCCAGAGGCGTAGCGACCCTTCCCGGCGCCCGGGGACATACTTTCAATTTGGCGCCCCCTTGGGAGCAAATTTTCGATTTGCACCCCCCCCCGAACTTTTCATTTGCACCCCCCCCCCCCTTAAACTTTCGATTTGCACCCCCCCCTCGAACTTTTCATTTGCACCCCCCTCAAACTTTCAATTTGGCGCCCCCCCCTAAGGTCGGCGCCCGGGGACATATGCCCCCCCCCCGCCCCCCCCCTCGCTACGCTACTGATTTAACCTATTTCACAGCAATAAGATGGCTAACTTGCGAGAAAGATCTGAGCAGAGTATTTAAGTTAATTACAGGTTAAACCCCCAAATTGAAATTTATGTGTTAGAACTTTTTTTGAGTGATAAGGAAGTTGTAACTAACATAGTATATAAAAAAATGCAAAAAAAAAATCACTAAAAAAGTTGTAGTTTTGTGAAAATATTTTCTAAAAAGTGTCATTTTTAGGGTAAAAGTAAAATAGCTCAAAATATGCTCTCATTGGGTCGCATCCGGCCCGCGGGCCATAGTTTTGAGACCCCTGCTCTATACGATCTGCTGATTCAATAGTTCAAAATTTAGTGACATATAGAATTACTGATAAAGTTAATTGATGATACATTTTGAAAATTTTAAAAACCTTTAAAGGTAATTATCATATATAATCTATTTTTTTACCACTAACACGTATACACACGCACGCAAATGACATCTTAGCTTTTGATGCTGCAAAAAAGTATGTTTAGCACTGCTGATTCATTTGTTCTCTCAAAAATGATGTCCATTTTACATTTTATGACTGTTTGGTACTATACATTTTGCCTGGGCAGTTCTTGTCATTCTATTTATTGACTAGCCATTTTTTATGCATATGACAAGGATATATCATTGCAGATATTTTATTTTTTCTCTATAAACGACAAAGATTATATACAAAGCCTCCGCATTCTGTAAAATGCAAAGTTAACATAATTGCTTGCTACACAAAAACACACACACACAAACACACACACAAACACACACATATATATATATATATATATATATATATATATATATTTATATATATATATATATATATATATACATATATATATGTATATATATATGTATATATATATGTATATATGTATATATATATATATATATATATATATATATATATATATATATATATATATATATATATATATATATATATATATATATATATATATATATATATGTATATATATATATATATATGTATGTATGTATATACCTACCTCAAAATTAAGATTTCTTTCATTCGTGGTAGGTTTGTTTAACACGTTCAGTGTAACATTTGCGGGAAGTTTGAATTCCAACTGCATAATAGTATTAGATATAATTATAAAGTATTCCGACAAAGCAACAGAACAAATTAATTTGTAAGTAACGCCCCAGCACTTTACTCACACCATTTCTCAGTATTGGTATACAAACACTCAAGATTAGGCCTTTACGAAATTATAATTAAAAACTTACCATGCATGAAAAGGTACGAAAACTTACTTTAAAACGTGTAATTGTTTGAACTGTGTAAATCAAAACAGCCACGGATAATATTATTGTGCTAAGCGAGATACTGAAACAATAGAAAATAATGTTTAATGATTATATAATTATAATGATATTTAGTTAAGTATAGATTATATTAAGACTGTTTACTTCGTCCACGCTTGCATATCACACTTAAATTATGGTTCTTGTTTTAATTTGAAAATATTTCTGACTCGAACTTTTAATTCAGATTATTTAAATTGAAAATGTTGTAAATATTTGCTAATATAATTAATTTCAGCATGTTGTGAAAAGAAGTGTTCATCTGTTAATACTTACACATAATAAAATAGCATGATTTGTCATGATGATTTGGGGTGTATCACCATTTTTTCTCCATTTTAACCTGTTTATAAAATAAATTTCGTTTAATAAATCGTTGACTACTTTACCTTAAACAATGTTTGCCTTAATTTTTACTTGTCGAATAATTTGAGTGCATAACTACAAGCATACGAAAATGCCTTGCATAAGTTTATAACAGCACTACAAGCAAGTGAAAATTATAATTAAATGCACATTATACTTTTAAAACACGCCTAGGCTGATAATAATCTGTTGCGAAAGCTGACTAATCTGACACCCTCTTCCAATGCGTCAAATAAAATATTTGAAAGGATTATGATTGACGCATTGATGTTGAAAAGGATGTTAGAGAACAAGCAGCCTAGCATGGGGCCTAACATTGTTCTAAACCTGACTTTAAGAGAACCACTTGGCCTGATCTTTTCCTGGATTCGTAAAATGGTAACTCTTAGCTACCCGCAATTTTACACTTGACTATAAAGGATATACAGAGTGCATTAATGACAAATTTTTATCCTCGTTAACACTTACGGTTTTGTCAATTTTTTTTTCATTGAACTTAATTCAAAACAATTAGTTACATTTCTTTAACATAACACACTTTATATTTTTTATTAAAAACAAAGTACAAACATTTACCCTTAGCTTAAAGCAAGCAGACCCTGAGCTTTACAATGTATGTAAAATACTGCATACTGCAAGCTCTTAGAATTATTTTCATAAAAGCAGGGCATTAACTCATATCAAGTATTATCGCGGGTCATTTCCGTCTCCATACAATGCCCCTAAGTCAAATACCCTCGTGTATTGCCTGAAGATTGCCCCATTTCTAAAAACCTGGATGTGGACCATAGCTCATAACTTCTAACCTTTTATCATATTTTATCATACAGGCTCTAACTGACAACGATCTTCCTAATATAGAAATAGACTGCTAATGGTAATGAACAAGTGACTCATATCGTCCACATTTGAAGATGAAATAATACTTTATGACTACATAGATATTATGTAAACAGTGTCTGCTTCCAAATACTTGTATTGTTTTCTTTGTCCAATCATTGGTCGATTGCTGTTTATATTGTAATATTGATAGCTAGGAACCTAGATGTTTATTGCAATTATGATTTTAATTTAGTTTTTATGAAATAAACAGAGAGTGGCGTAATTGGTTGGGTTTGATAGATCAATAATTAGGTATTGACCCTTGAGAAGTTGACAGTTTGTTTTAGACATAATCTTTAAGGAAAAGCCTAAATAAATTAGCAATTCTAAGTTGATGTAAGTAATAAAGTTAGGATGGTTTTAAGTGTTTACTCTTTTTCTCGAATATCAACTGTTTATTGTTGTATCTGCCTCTACACAACAAGTTAGGGTACATGCAATTTACAATGCCGATTCCATCACACAAGAAGAGATTTATTCGTGGTAAGCAATGGTAACAAAAACAACGGTACAGCTCAAAAGCTGGAATATAACTTAAAAAGACACAACTGTATTGATGAATGTACATATTCATTTGGAACCAATTTTTTTTCCATGGAGTGATGAGGCATCATGGTCAGCTATGTATCAGCTGCTGAGTTATCTCCAGCTAAATGGTTCACCATAGGTCACATGTCTTTTGGAAACTCTTGCAGCCTAGAAGCTTCGATCAATATTTTGGAAGCATACAGCAGCTTATTATTATCTCTCATATCTTCTGATTCAGTGTAGTGAAGATGTAAGACCAGCTCATTTCATCAATTGTGTTAACATCTGTTGGTAACTCCTCCAGGAGACGATGATTTTCTTTTCTATATAGATAATTTTAAGATTACAGGGCATCTAGAAAACAAAAATATAAGTATATATAATGATATTTAAACAATATGTTAACCTAAATCTAAATATATAAATATAATTTTATTGTACATTTCGATAATTTATAATCAAACTAATATAATTTTCGTCAATCCACATCTAAAATCGGTAGTTTCTAATAAATCCTAAACAAAATATGTACTGTGTGTCATGACAGTACTCCTAAGTATTCGTGTACACATTGTTATAATACAAGAACAATTTTCATTCAAATGTTAAAAATAAAAATAAAACACACTTACCTGACTACTGAAGATGCCAATAAAAATATTTGTGCATGATGAAAACTTAAGCATTGAAATAAATTAAAGAAAATTTATGAAAACGTGTGCGAGATCTGTACAGAACGATTGTGAACTATCGATACACGATGAAATTCAAAAAAACATCGAGCAGCATTGTGCCAGCGCTGCTCCCCTAAATCACCTGCCCTAATCCATTGCCTGGGTTCATGGTTAACTGTTTTATGAGATAAAAGCAGATTCAAATAAAAAATTTAAAAAAATATTATTTTAAGGATTTTCTCTGCAAACTGTTACGATTAAAGTTCCCTTAAAATTAAAATACTGATGTGCTAAAATGTGATAATACAATTACAATTCAACAAATAAAATGATTAAATAAAATTTCACAATGAGAATTACCCTGTGTTGTTCTCTATGTCAATTGTGTTGTGAGCTCTCAGTGTTTTCAGACAGGTTTAATTTTATCCCAGACTATCTATAGTGATGTCAACAGTTTTAATTTTATCCCAGACTATCTATAGTGTTGTCAACAGGTTTATATAGTAGAAAATCTGTACCAAGTACGACCCGCGTGACTAGAAGGGGCACTCAAACTTCAGGTTGTGGGGTTGATTGTTTTAATGTTGCTAGTTTCAGTGTTTGACGACGGGTTAGTTAGAAGACGCGTTTACTGACAGATAACACACAAACGGTTGAGTAACTTGTATAGATCTGACAATATGCTATACATTTACATGACTTTGTCAAGTAAACAGAAGCCTTGGAATTTATCTTAGCTGTAATGAGTAACGTCTGAATGGGAACTTCACTACATTACATTTACACAGAAGAGATGTTTGGAATTGGCAAATGGGGTGATAATCCTCAGCGATGCTCCCAAAATAGTTAAGTGTACATTAACCAAAAAACACCTGAAAAATAAAAACAATAGCGTTCAGGTAACAATTACTAAGACATGTTTATGTTTTTCCTATATCTTTAAATCCGACATTCGACAATATAATGTATTTTATTTAGGTTAAATAGCAATCGACATAATATTATAATGCTTTGTAGAATAAACAAATGCTGTTGTTCTCACAAAGGAAGTAGCGATTACGAAATAGTTTGCAGTATCATGAAACTCATCCAGTGTGTAACTGGGTATTAAATTGTTAACTGCATCATACACATCGATATGATCCACCACTACTGAAATTCACACTTTTCTACCCTCCTCAGACCCTCCCCACCCCCAACGCAGATAGTCATTATCAGATTTCCACACCATAGCCATTTCTATAGAGTCGTCAAGAAATAGTTACGCTATTGATTAAATTAAGATTATGTTTTAAAATATTTAATTTACATGATATCCAAGTATGTATACAGTGGGTTCACAAAAAAAAATTAAAAGAAAAAAACGCATGCAAAAATTAAATAGCCTGCTTCTTGTGTAGAAATGGTATTCTATAAGTAATTTGCTATTAAAAATGAACTTGTGGTCTTGTTACTTTAGTGGTACTTTCAATTTTTTTTTTAAATGACTGTTACCAAAAATTAGAACCACTGAAACTTATAAAGCTAAAACATATTTTAGCATCAAAGTCGCCACTTAGTTAACCCGCCGTCTTTGATATATCTACACATAGAGGTATCAACTGTAATATCAGATAACTATTTATCGGAAATTCTCCAATTGTTTTACGCGATAAAAAGATTACGCTTTTAATAACAACAAAACAGTGTTGATAACATTGAAATACTTGCACGTACCTATGAATCTCACGTTTAGACTTGACTTATTAGATTACACATGGACTGAATTAAAAAAAGAAACTAAATAAACAACAATGAATAATAGGAAAATATGTAGGATTAATGTATCAAATACACCAATCACACACTAGCCCGAGATTAATTATCAAACGGTTCTACTAATAAAAGTGTTGCTTTAGATCATAGACTAATGTAAGGTTCTGTCTATGAAATACAATTGGATCAAAACGAAACGTGGGATAGGAACCACCAATGACATAAATAAGTACGACAGTGAGAGAAAAGTTGTAAATAAATAAATACATAAATTGTTCCATTGTCGACGATTGATCCAGGGACCATTTTGCCCATGTATCAGGCTCCCTCTTTCTGTCCAACTGATGGCCACAAGGAAGACGTTGTTGGTTACTAGATAGTCTTTGATTATTTTTTCTGTGGACGTTTTACGACAGAATTTCTTCGAATGTCATTAATTAAATATCAGAAGTCATGGAGCCTAAAAACCATTGAAATATGGCAATAAGAGACATTAATTCGACGTTACAATACATATTTCTAGAAAAGGTACCCGGCGGTCTATTGTGATGTGAACAGAGGGTTTTAAATAACTATGCTATCACAGATAGATGGTAAGTTGATGTCAACATATTGATACCGTAGAAACGCTGTACAAAGTACGACCCGGTTGACAAAGCACAAGACCTCTCAAACTTCAGATTTTTGGGTTGCTTGTTTTATAGTTGTTAGTTACATGTAGAAAGGCATGCTAGAGAACAATCTTGCTAGTTCACATGACACGAGTTATGTCCCTTGGTTCCAGTACATACTTCGACCTTAGGTTCGTGTATCTCTCTACGTTCTGCCACACACGCATTAAATACAAGAGACAAAAGAATTTTTTTTTTAAATTGACTTTAAGGTGTATATAGGAACTTAACTACTATTAGTTTGTAATAATTAATATATAACTGGCAGTATAAAAAAAAACTAAATAAAACACACACGTTTCAACTTAACGATAACAGCACCAACAGGACAAAACATAAGGGACATCGTTGGTTAAGTATAAGATTAAAACAAATAGGTATCTAGTTGGGAGGGATGGCACACGAAATCAATTAGCGAGGTAGTTTATGCTCGTTAGACAGGAACGGCAAACAATCTACAAAAAGAAACTTCTGGAAAAAGACAAGAGTGGGGTCTATTAGGTAAAATTAAGAGAACCTTTAAAACTGATAATACAAATTTTGACAATCTGCCACCTAATTATCTCTCTTTTTTTCTACATCATCCAATTAATAAAGATAACAACATGCGCTTACTATGTGATCGGAAAATTCCGATTTTTAATTCAGTCCTAACATAACCTTGTTTGTTAAAACAGCAACAAAACCACTGATAAGATAAAAACGCATATCATAAAAGTGATAGTAACGTTTGGACTTTGCTCTTTACATAACTTGACGATTACCTATAGCAGGGGTTCCCATCCCTGTTCCCGCGGGCGCCATGGCGCCCGCTGAACGATTCGGATGTGCCCGCCTTTCACTATTCGACAGAGACAGAATGTTTTTCATAAACATTATTTTAAAATATGATTTATTTTTATTCATTTGTTACAGTTTTAATTTTTTTTTACTGCCTACGCAGAAAACCCGAAGTGAACGAATGGAACACGCGCCACGAACTGATCCGATAAGCGCCGAAAGCGCCAAATCACAACGCACATAACTCTGATTGCTTCGGAGATCATCGGCTCACTTCGGGTTTTCCGCGTGTACATGGAGTGATGTGCAAAAAGCATCCCCACTGTTAGGTCAGAATTCCACAAACACCTATTCACTAGATAATTACAGGGTACACAGTAGGGATGGACAGTAGGTGACACGTTCAAAGGAGACTGACCGCTCTGACAGGACAATAGTAGTCTTTATACTGACCAGTAGCCAGGGTTGTTAGCGCCAGGGGGGATAATTTGTTAGGTCACATGTTCTGAGCTCATTGTCCCGTGGGAACAGCTAGGGGGTTAAGACAGGGGTATAAATACAGGCAGGTTAGTTAGTCTCTCTCTCTCTCTCGCACAAGCGCTCCCGACGTTAGCGGTTAGGGGAAGCCTCGCTCAGCAGAACAGGCATTCAGCGAATTATTAAACAGCACAAACTAAGAAGGTCTCCTATTCCGTTGATTACTTCACTGTAGCTGACTCGGGTAGAACAATTAAATACCCCTAGACAACGACGGCCTTATTGGCTAGTGCTCGAGCCAGTGTCAGCAACGTATTCGGCCGGCGACTAAGCAACCGGACGACAACATCGTAGTCCGGTCTGCAACACCCACCTGGAACTGCGTTGTTGACATTGTGATTGCTGCCCTGTTCGGGATTATCGTCATACGCCCCTAATTATGAAGCTCTGGCCAATGAAATGCAATGCTAAAGATCACATTGACTTTATTATATTTTTTATTTAAATGTTTTCTTTGTATGTATGTGTTTTGTTTACTTTCTTAACGTTTTGTAAATACATTTCTCTGTGTGTATGCAATTTGAAAAAAAATGCCAAATAATTTTATTATTTTGAAACATTTTTGTTTATTTTTTAATACATTATGACTATAAGAAAATAAGAAAATAAATTATGGGAAAATGACAAGTTATGAGTGGTTTTTTCCTGGAGTTTATGACAGAAGTGCATAGAGGAACCTGCCACGTAATAGCATAATCTTCTTTGTGCTTATTGTAAATGCCTAAGAAATATTTACAGCCCACATAAATGTTTGAACCTATGCAACGTTTAATTACTCTTGTGTAAATATTTAATTGGCGTGCATACTATTGAAAAAAACCTATTAAGCTCTACAAGAAACAATGTTTAAAAGACATACATTAAAATTAATAGGCCTATACATTAGTTGAGAAACAAAAGCACACATTTAAACGTAGCGGATAAAGCATCGCAGCATTAAGTCATTTCGGGAATTCCCGATCTTGCGTGGCGATTGTGACCTATTTTTATTTAAAAGAGATCATTCTTTGTTTTATAAGTGTAACTTATTCACCAAAGACAAAGCGACGAATAATTTGTAATGGAGGCGAGCGAGTTGACGAGATTCCTTCCATAATGTTGTTGATATGGAATAAAAACGTGCTTTTTAGATTTAGACCGTAAAAAAAAATAAAAAATAAAAACTTAAGCCTAAAATTAATTTAGAAATTTTATATTTTTAGAATAAATGCTATAAAAGTTGCAAATCCAGAGAACTTGAAAATAATTTGTTGAGTTTAAGGCTACATTTCTATTTATTTTCATCAAGCCTAAGTTATAACCGGATGTTTCACTTTCGTAAGACAAATATTGATTGGCTGTACAGTAACTTAGTGATCGATAACTATTTGTTTACAAAACTTTGCAGATCAAGTTTTTAAATAACAATGCAAATTTAAAACCCCATGACCTAGTTTTCTATTTTTAGCTTACAATGTGTACAAAAAAATCAATGGCGGTCTATCCAATAGCAGGATGCCATTGTTTATGTCGCCATTACACGTGAAAACCAAATTGTTTTTGCTTTTTTTTAAATTTTTATTTAGTTACCGAAAATATTATAAACATCAAATACATCCAATCGTTAGTAAAGTCCGAAAAAAACAAGACAGGCAGGATTTTATAACCATATTAATTGTAACTACGCTGTGCATGATTTTTAAATGAATTTATACACCTCTCAAATACCTTTGAGACTTTTCTCGCTGGTGTCCATTGATTTTAATTGGTTTTCTTAATTTTCCTAATGTGTTTACCTGCTTGCTTAAAATATATTCATCACAGTAAGAAGACAATAGAAAACAACTGGAGGTAAAAATAGTTCATTGTCAGTGGCGTAGGCAGGGGGGGGGGGGGTTAGGGGGCGTCATAACCCCCCCCCCCATAGACCCCTCGGTATATATATAAAAAGTATGAGGCGGGTGCAAATCGAAAGTTTGAGGGGGGGGTGCAAATCGAAAGTTTGACGGGGGGGGGGGGTGCAAATCGAAAGTTTGACGGGGGGGGGGGGGTGCAAATCGAAAGTTTAAGGGGGGGGGTGCAAATCGAAAGTTTGTCCCCGGGTAAAAATTGGAACCCCCCCCCCCTTGAGACGATCCTGGCTACGCCACTGTTCATTGTGTATTTTCTTGATCTAGGCCTAAATATAGGCGTACATATACACCACCCATATATATATATATATATATATATATATATATATATATATATATATATATATATATATATATATATATATATATATATATATATATATATATATATATATATATATATATATATATATATATATATATATATATATACATACATATATTTAAATATGTGAATGTCTGAGTAATTTTTTGAAGAACATATACCCTGCACTGATCATTTTAGTAAGTATGTTTGGATATTTTAAAAGACACTTGAGTTGTGTGTGATTAGTTCAAGACTTATCAGCAAAATGCCTAAGAGGATTTGCGACAATTACAAACGTTTCTTTAACTGATCTGACAAAAGTCTATAAATGTTAAGAAAATGCATCCTACTTTCATGAGACACACACGAAACTTGCGTATTCGAATATTAAATATTTCTTTATTTACATGAGGTTCAAATTGAAAATCTAACACGGGGATCGCTCGAATAAAGGACTGAAAATGCAACTGTGGTTCCTAATGCCATATTTTGGCACAATGTGATAACATTTTAATGCTCAAAATTGGATATGAACATGCGAACAAGTTATAGAACTACACTGGTCAAGGAAGACACACTCTTACTCTCCCACACACGCAATCATACACACACAAGATAATAAAACTTTGTTTATCCTACTCAGGAATGTGTAAAACGTTTGGGTCGTTTTCACGATCAAAACACTACCCCCGTATAAATGTAATTAAATATTAAAATGCATACATTCTCCATACCCAGAAAACATACATACGCCTATGCCTAGCTTCAACTTATGATAACTTATGAAAGTGATTGTATATATTTAATTTGCCTAATTAATCAGACATTAACCTCTTCATTTTCTTTTTCTGTTTGAGATGCACCATAATACTTCAGATCGCCAGAAATATTTTTTTACATATTATTATAGTCGCTTCACTACTTTAAAATAATACTCTGAATGCTATGATAAAAGTATATCAGATTGCATTGTAAAGCTCTCAAAATTTTTTAATTTAAATAATATCTTAAAGAATACGAAGGACGAAAGTTTTTACATTTAACTGACTTTCTGCAGGATTGTATTTATTAATCTACTCGGTACTTCACAATATTCAATACGTGTATCGTACATATTTCAACTATCTTTTAGACCTATTACTTGTGTATGGGAAATTAAGAAAGCATTGGTAAAATAACATGTGGTCTATTTGTGTCACATTTGTTGAAGTAAAGATAATACGGTGTAGCCTAGCGGGGAAATCAGACAACAGGGAAAAATTATAAGTTATAAATAGAATTTCGTTGTAACACAATGGACGGCCATTTTGAAAACATTTTTATTCGCAGATGATGATGAAGGTAGAGTTTAAGTTTGTTGATGAATTACTTTATAATACTTTATAATATAGGTCTAGCCTTATAGCTGTATCATTTAGGCTATGCGCATCAATTGCGATCAACTGAAACCTAATAACAAATAAATAATAGTGTTTGACTAAGTGGTTGATTTACAGTGAGTTTGTTAAGATTAAGAGTTAAGAATAGTAAACACTAGTTAGTTAGTGTAAACATAATTTCGTATAATCTATATTCTAAATTTAACACACTTACTCTTATATAACAAGCCGGTTGTTTTTACAAACAATTTAGAAACTGTCCGTAAAATGTTCTTGTCCTTCAATTCATTTGGCTTTATTCTTTTACTTCTAATTTTATAAAAATTATTAATTATTATAAAACTACAAGTAAAAGAATAATTAATTAATAGATCTAGAGACGATGAATAAATGGCAAGAGTTTGATGAACATTGTTGCATATTTTCATTTAATTATCGTACATGCTTTTGATGTATAGATACAATTGTAAATGTAGCAAATACAATTTTCTCCAACACACTAGAAACAACGATATAAAAGTTATAACGCTAGAGGAAACAAAACAAACTTTACAGTCAAGTTATTGATTCGTAGTGTAAGTTCAGGGTTGTGTTGCTCTAAAGCATTCAGCTCCCGTCCCATAGAGTGTCAAAGATGGTCGGATGAGGTAGAAGAATAGTACAATACTTCACCACCCGTCCTCTCCCCATCATCTGTCCTTAGTGGGGGAGTTTGTTGTTTTGTAGTGTATAATTATACTTCATTCAGCAGCTTATAAGTGACCATAGAAGGGGTAGGACTTGACAAAATTATGTGGTCAAGACTGAATTTGTAACAGACTGACTGATAGCGAAGTCTATGATTTTAATGTAAAAGTTTCAGTGTGAGAAGGATAAGTTCTTCAATGACGTGACGACCTAATATGTAGGCACCTATTACGCCGTTGAGGACTGTCGTGTTTCCGCTGTTTGAAAGGACACGCACTAAACATTCTTTAAAAAGGAGTTGGGAATGTTAAAAAATGGTACTTATTTTTTTTTAATATTTTTTTTATGGAATGGGAGATTTTTGATTAGGGGGCACCGGACGAAGTCTAAAATGAAATATCATAGCTGTTATACTGCTTTAATGTATTACATTCTATACAAAGATGTTTTATTTTCTCTGACATTGGTGCATTCTTTTAATGAAAGAATATATTTTTTTCTATACAAATTCTACTTTGTTTGGGGAGGATGGGGGCGGTAGACATGCCTTAGGTGGAGCTTTACAACACCCCCACACCTTTTCCCCAGAAGAGGTGCTTGAAAAAACAGTGTTCTTTATAATAATAAATAATGTAAAGCATTACCGTAGCTTCTGTTTCTAGTTTTGAGCAATAATGATCTATGTAGCAGAAGGAATGATACAATATTAAATAATAATGTACGTATTTTAAATAGTTAAAACAAAACCTTCCAGAAACAACTTTTGTACCCATAGACGACTACAATTATACTTATGGTTAATTCAATAATTAATAGTAGACATCCTGGTAATGTAAAATTTGATTCCACACATAATTGTCAGTAGATTTAAAATTTGACAATTAAAGCGCGTAGTATTGATTGATGCTCAAAAAAATCGAGTTCTAGCATAATCAATGTTAGTATTAGACTATGCAAAAAAAATAATAATAATTAATATTTTGTAGATTGTTTTTATTTAGCAAATTAACTTAATTTCAATCGAAATTTAAGTAGTTATAACTTGATAAATAGTGGTTGTATCTTTTAGTCGTTTGTGATTTTTAAAATATTTAGATCTAGATCTAGAAATTTCTAGATCTATTCTAGATCTAGATCAAGAGTCTATTCATCACTTACCTTAAAATTAAAACGTTTATGTTTATAAACATACACTGCTTTAGAATTTAGAAGCTACATTAATTAAGTTATTAACTGTAACTCATCTAATTCAACACAGAATAAGCTTCTCTTAAATGTGCTAACAATGTAGAGTGGGGTAAAAGATGAGTGGTTGAAATTAATATAGGGCCTACATGATTCGGTCAAAAATTAGATAATACTAATAGTGCAAAAAATATAAACATTAAACAGAATGAAGTAACTAAATGTCTTAAAGTATTCAGTATGAAGTGTAATTCCAACGTTTGGTGCTAGTGCGTCATTTTACATGGTAGTATCTTAGCCAGATACACACATTTATAAGTGTGCAAGAAGACATATATGGGATTTATAGGGGGTGTATTTTCAATTTCGATGTAAATTATTTGTGTTTCAATAATTAACTCTACTGGTGGGCTCTACTGTAGTAAATCTACAAAAAATATGAAGGACAAATTGATTCTCTTTCCAAAGTTATTCTTCATACATTTTATTTCATCCTATGAATTAATTTGAAATACTAACAATTTTTATGTGACGACTATTATTGCAAGAACATTCTCTATCCCATTTCTTATGTTTATAAGATTTCAAAGTAACATTTTAAAAACTGATTTTTATTAAACTCATTAAAGATCCAGGTTAATTAGGTAACTTATTTGCTGTTATGACTACCAAACAAGATTATTCTGATAAATAATTTTATTTTAAAATGTGTTTTAACAGTATCTGAACATTTGGGCATGCTTAGTGGCGGAACTAGAATATATCATTCTTTATTAGGTATTTTTTTCAAATAAAAATTAGAAGAAGTAATTGCTTTTTAATTTGTTTAGTGCAGATCTATAAAAAGTTTCTTAAGAACGCACATATTTGACTATTTAAAAAAGGGAAATAAGTCATGGAAATGGTTTGAACGTTTGCCCATCTTTCACACTACAATTCATGTAGCTCATATGTCGTTTTTTTTCCTCTATGAAACAGCACGTGTTAGCTACAGTAGAACATCCCTACTGTAGTAGATCTGTTTGATTTTTTTTACAAGAAAATTATTTTTTAGCTATAAAAAATTGATTATGGCGGCTGTGGGCCCTAAACGGCCTGGCATGGGAATATGTCGAACTAATTAGATTATGCAATTTATCCACAGAAGTTGATGAGAAGTTACATCGTTTATATAAATCAAGCTTGTTTAACTAAGTTACTGTTTCTGCAACCTTAGTGCAAATACATTAGCTGTTATTTCGAATGTTTAATACAACACTTAATATAGCTATTAAATATAGTGGTGGAAAATTAACTGCAAACAAGCTGATAGGGATATTAAGACTATATGATTTACAAAATCTCTACAATTAAGCTCGAATCTTGATTAGCTAAGAATAAACAAAAATATATTTTTGTAGGATCACATTTCAGACTATTGTGTACATAAATTATCTTTTAGAAAATAAACATTGATCAACATTGTTTCCAGCAAAATAAATACTTTTGTTTTCAAGGTTTAGTTGAAAGTTGTGAGTGGCAGGCTAGTTGATATCCCAACATTTGTATCATAGTCAATCAGGTAATTTTTAGCGCAATTTCTATTCTGGAGAATTGCGTTTATTAGCCCGTCATTTCTGGATGGATGGATGGATGAATGGATGAATGTGTGTCCGCAGCTTTAAGTCGTATCTCCTCCTCAACGAAGCAATATCGATGACTAGTTCTAAAAGCAATTATGTTAAGCAAGTTACGAGGATGAGCATAGGCCATAAAAATTCCTAGTTTCTTTCATGGATTTCCAGGAAAAGCCAAAAAACCTTGAAAAAATGCAGTTTTTTGCCCATATCTCGGCAACCAGACCACTTAGCGACTTGAAACTTGTACCAATCGATTCCTGTCATAATTTAGAACAATATTGCCGAAGAAAGTATTCGAAAATATCCTTTCGTTCGGTCACAAAAATTTTTTTGAATTAATTAAAATTTGGACCGAATTAGTAGGCATTTTTTCCAACCACACCACACGCGTCATCACGTTCAATAGCTGCGCCATCAAGTTCAATGGCTGCGTCATCACGTTCAGTAGCTAGGCGCGAAATGGTTTTTAGTCATGTAACTCTATTGTAAATAAAACATGTAAAATACTGAAAAAAAAATTAATAAAAAACGTTTTAATAACTAACCAATGGTTTTACTAACCCTGCTCTTGATTTACGCTACAACAGAGCTATTTTTAGATAACATAAGGAAATTGCGCTTAAATGTCACTAGACTTTTTAATTAACTTGTTTTCAGTTAGCTGCATTTTTAAGGTCTTATTTTCAAATTAACTCCCTTCTTAATTAAGAAAAGAAAAAGTAGAAAGTCACAAATAATTTATTAATAAGTCTATCAGAAGTTAATATCATATAAATAATAAGCTGATAGGTGATATCTTTATAGCCACAAAATTATTAAGAGTGTTCTTATTTGTTGTATAAATTGAAGAGTCAGGCGCTAAAAGTACTTAAGTCACATTTTTGTGAAAATCAAACCAAACATTAATCGTTATTCCTCTAGTTTAACTTTAGCTTATAAACAAATAGTAATACTAAAGAATTTATTTAAGTTGCTCCTCCAAACAAATAAATAATATAAAAACGTAATGTTGTATAGTAAATTTTAATCTTTAAACTCATTTATCTCAAAATGTTACTACTTGTTTCTTAAACTGCAGAAACTGGTATATTTGTTATAAATTATATGTTTTAAATTCTACATTTGTGAAATATTAATCGCCATATATTGATTTATATTAATTAACTATATTCATTTACAGCAACACAAACAATGGAAACCCCTAAGAAAGTGAGAGAAAGAAAATCGGAGCCACCAAGTGCGACTCCAGGTAGGGTCAGATAAACGTTAAATCATTCATTTAACCAAATCTTTAAGTAACTTACCTAAACTAAAAATTGTTACGGAATTTTTAACATTCATATTCTTTTAAAATATTTTCCTTTATAACCTACTTTTGTTAACTATACGTGTAGAATAAATGCTAAATACTCGATAAATTCTATTAATATGAAATTTCTTATACACCTGACTTTGAAAATGGAGAGGGTACAGTATTATTAATGCCACATTTCTTGTCACTTTTATTATAATGTAATGTATGTACTATTTTCTTATTATTTTACTTTAGATGTGCCATATTGTGAGAGTCCAAGTAAAGTTATCAAAAGTGACCAAACAGGTGTCTTTATTCCAGGTGAGATGTGACAAAAATAAGTAAACTCTATTCTAAAAATACAAACCTGTGCTAGTGAAAACAGATAAATGAGTTTATTGCAGTAAATTTATAGTTGATGAAATGAAGGACATGGTAAACGTTTAATTTATATCTATACAGACTTGCTAAATTAAGTGTTTGTGTAAACATAGTATAGCTAATCAAAATTATACTAATAATAGGTGAATGTATATTAGTTTCTAGCTGCTTTTAGACTGTTTATAATAATTTGTTTCACTTGACTCGCTAGGCAATCATGAAGCTGAGATGTGCTATGGAGGAGAAGCTGATCTACACAAACATGTTACTGACTGTACGAAGAATCCAGGTCACAAAGGTTTTACACCTCTTAAAGATTTCAACATAAAATATCTCCCATCACGTTTTCACGATGACCTCGTGTCTGAAATAATTAAAACATTGGCAGCCCTAACTGTCCAGGTAAAGACTAAATTCACAAGTCTAGAGAGACCAGAGTTTTACCCAGGCACTCAATTTCCATATCCATGTTATAAGGACAGAGGAAGTCGCGTGATGAGGTTAGGGACGGGCAGGGTGAGGTGTTTGTATAAATCTACAGAGAGTGACGGAACTTGTCGTTGTGCCAAATGTCAAGTCTCTGCCACACCCAGCAAAGTGTGGTGGGTGGTTTGTGTGTTGACAGCCACACATGTGGTGTTTGATGACAGTGAGGCGAGACAGACCATGTGTGTTTTAGGTTATGATGACAATAAAAGTCCAGGGGTCAGTCTTGATGGCTGGGAGGTGGGGGGTAAGGCACGCATTAAGAGAGACTGGTGTTGGTTGAGACATTCGACATGTGACTTAAAGTTGGTTGATGAACTGGACAAGATGATTCGGCGCTTTGATGAGCTTTGTTGGGAAGTATGGAAGACATACAGGATGTTTGATGATGTGGACAAGTTGACCGTTATAGTATCACATCCTCATGGTTGTCCTAAACAGGTCTCTGTAGGACAATGGACACACAAACTCGAGAGGGATGTCACCAGGACTAGGTACTGGTACACAACATGTACATGTCCAGGCACCAGTGGAGCGCCGGTCTACAGGCTAGGATATGACAGGGTTTGGTGTGATCGTCCTCATAGTGGAGCTAACTCTGAAGGGAATTATAGTGGGGAGTATGTTACTACTCCAAACTGATTTTTTTAATCAGTCACACAACAATAGCTTTGGTTTTTCGGCATAGTACTAATAATTCTAAAAACGTGGATACCAATTTTAAGTCCGTAGGACAATTAGAAAAAAAGGTTATGCGCTTAAGAAACATTTTTTTTTACCTTTTCCGACCTCATGAGGACTTTAGCACCGATTGTCACAAAGACTATAAAAGCTGTAAGCTTTCCCTTACTTAATTCTAATAATAGAAAAGAAAAATTGAAGTCCTAATTCTTTTCAAACAAGCATAACAAATTAAACATAAATTTTGTGTCTTAAAAATTGTACTACACCATTTTTAACATAAATTTGAGAGGACGGCAAAAAAACAACACAAAAATCACCAACTTCTACAAAACATTCTAACATTCTTCTGATGCATGCACAATAATGGAACTAGCAAAAAAGCATTTGTTTCTGTACAGTTTGCTATTTTTTAAAATGCAGTATGACGTAAAAGCTTGTTATTAAAACGTTTTTTATGAATTTCTGTTAGTACTTTACATGTTTTAATTACACTAGAGTTGCATGACTAAAAACCATTGCGCACCTTTTGAACATGATGACGCGTGTCTTAAAGCGCGGAACAGTTTGATGAGAAAGTCTACTAATTTGGAACAAATTTTAATTAAGTCATAAAAAATTAATCAGGCTAACTATTAAGTCAAACTTGTAATGTCATGTTGCATTGTTTTCATGTCTTGACCCAACTAAGTACCAACTAAGAACCGTATCTGTCCATTTGATGTGCCTGCAATTTCGCTCTGGCGTTTCGATTTAGATAGATTGATGACTGTCGACAGACTGACTAGGAAGTGAGTTAAATAAAAGCTTGTAAAAACAGCGGAAATTTTCCCGTCATTAAACTGTGTTAAGACTTGCATGTCTTGTAAACATTTTATTACCTTTAAGTGACTAAAACAAATGTTTGGATTGTTTTAAACCGTTTAACCGTTTTAATTTGTATCTACCACGTATTTTATGCGTTTTTCATTTATAATGTGGTAAATATTTATTTTGTCTGTAAAAATTGTTGTTTTATTCTCACACTGAATTGTAGCTTTACATATTACATTTCTTACTCTTCTTATTTGTTTACAAAATTATTACATATTAGAAAATAAATGCTTAAGATAAAACTACTTTGTTGAATTGTTACCTTCATTTTATGTACTAATGTGAATGTTGCCTGATTTTAAAATGTGCACATTGTTGTCAAACAACTTTTGTTTCTGATGTCAATATTTCTATTAGGCTGTCTAGGGCAGGGGTCGGCAACCCGCGGCTCGCGAGCAGCATGTGGCTCTTTTGATGTCAAGGTGTGTCTCTCCAGTTCCATGCACATATATAATATTAATAGTTATATTATTTCATTTTCTAAACTCATAAAAATATTATACTGTAAAGAAAAGAGAACAGCTTTATCTTAAAGTGGGATTAGTTGAGTTAGAGAGTACACGTACAGCTGACAGCCAAGCCCCACAGTCGTGCTTTAGCCAGCCACGTGGGTCTATGCTTGCCACTGCCAAAGTGCCCACTTTTTTCGAATATCGTTAAATGGGGACTGTTATTTTATCTAGAGTGCATTCTTCTACCTGTCCGTATGCATTAATTTGACCTGAGTAATGTAGTATTTTAATTATTAGTTTCCTACCATTGAGCCAGGTACTGGAGGTGGAAGATAAGCCCAGTGAGATGCACGGTAATCAAAAGATACCCAAACGAGGTAGTCGGAGTTTTCCGTCTTGGGTTAGTGGTATCCGTAAAGAAAAAGAGAAAAACAAGTTATTAGCTTCTAAAGTGGATTAATATTATTATTGGTTTACTATTTTTATCATAGCGCTTTTTGTGCGAAACATTTGTATGTTTTTATATGAATCAATATCAGTTCATATTTAACGCTATTTATTTCAAATCATAAATCAAATTTATTTACCACATCCTTATCAAATATCCCAAAATTGAAAAAAATAATGTTAGTGGCTCTTTAAAAACTTGGACATTTTGTAAATTGTAACTTTTGTTGCTAATGATTTATTTAGATTTGTTTTTTTCTTTCTTATAACTTTGCAAAATGATTAATATGTTCCTTGAAGTCCATTTGAGCTGCTTTTGTATGTTCGATACTTAGGATGGCCAAGTTATTGACCTAAAGGGCATATCTACAGCTTGTTTCATAACATCATAATAATGGAGAGACTCGGGGCGCCTATTTGTATACTACTGCCAAGGCGGCGGAAGGACACCCCTTTATTTTCTTTAGCCATTGATAATAGTAGCCTTCCGTATCCCTAGGGCATGGCGCTTATTAAAACAATTGTGTGTGCCGTAGTGCTCACGGGGGGGGGGGGGGGGGGGCGGGGCGCTGGCTGATGCACCTGTGCAGTTTGATAGTTGAATTCAGCAGTAACCCTGAATTCAGAAATTAAATGACACCAGGTGCTAAGAAACTCTAGGTGGCAAACTGAACCGCCTTACTGTCAAGGAGCCGCTCTTCGAACGAAATTTAAAAAAAAAAAATTAATGACAGAAAACTCTACAGGAGTCAGAGATTTGTTTCTGGCTTCTCTTCGAGGGTGAGGCACTGCACCTTTTGTGTGGGGTTGTGGTAGGAAATTTCACGGTCAGTAGAGGTTTGTCTGAATTATTCTAATGACTTCCCAATGTTTCTTGGCGATTGGATCGTTTTTGTATTAATGCATAATGGACAATGAGGCAGACAAACAAAATTCTTTAAGTAGCGGCATATTGATTACAGATAAATTAGATCAACAATCAAATTCTATTTTAAGGTTAAAACTGACAGAAATACATTGACCAAATTTCCACGTAGTTTATTGTGAAAACACAGTCCACGACTGATAACCAAAAAAATGGCTCAATTGTAATCATGGACGGATGGAATTTCGGAGAGTACAGGGAGTTGAGAAGGGAGGGGTAGTGCAGGTTTGTGGCGGTGAGGTAGAGAATTTTTAGAGATGCGTTTAAATTTGCGGGTGCCGGTTGTCAATCTAACAAAATAGTCTAATTTTTTTAACGGCTCGCCCAACAATGCATATAGTGTTATTAATACCGATGGCCCTGTACAACCCATTCACAAAAGGTTTGTGGGCCTTTTTGGAACTTTGTGATTTATTCTACAGTAGAAAAGAAACTGGATTTCCATTTTCTTTTTAAAATTATTTTTATAATACAAATATTAAAATTCCAATGTATAAGTTTTTAAAAATTTAAAGAGGGAAAAGGGCCCTTGCTTACGCTAAGTTTACGGTAGCTACGCCACTGCAAATTTGTAGTTCTGTATCAACTTTCCAGAGATTTCTGATACCCGGACGTGGAACTTATTCTATTTTCAATTTTCAAAAGCATATAACTTGAGTACTGTTTAGGGTAGATAAATGAAATTTCACATGTAAGTAAAAGATCTAATTATCTACCTTATATCAAATGTTGAGTAACTTTCGTTGACCTTATTCTTCGAGTAGGGGCTAAGCCCCACCCACCTTAAAAGAAATGACGTCATCGATACTCTATAATAAAAACACCGACATTACCGCCTACTTCATGTGTCTAAGCTTGAAAGTGGTTTGCTTGCAGGGTTTCTTTCATGCATCTGGACCTAAAATCCCCCCATTCCCAAACGAAAGGTTATTTACATAGCAAATATAAAGTTGGTGAAAGTATTTACAAGAAATAAAAATAAAGAAAATGTTTACACAAGTGTCAGTCTATCAGAGCGACAAACTCCGATCTCACTTAACATTTCTATTGGAGTAGGACAACACAAGATGTAGATCTTAACGGTTGTGTCTGGTATCAGTTACGTTTATTAGAACTTCACTTCATTGAAATTAATCATTACTAGACATGTATTTATCATTATATAGGATACATGTCGGTCTTGTCGTTACATTGAATTGGGAATGTTTTAAAACCACCGAGAGCATGACGGTAATAATAACTTTTTTCTAATTCTAATTAGTCTATAAAAATGAAATTAACAGCAAAACAAATACGTTTTATCTTTGGCTTTATTTTCTAGTATGTAATAATTTTTTAAAGAAATAAAAATAGCAAGAAATGTAATATCATAGTAATATGTAAAGTTACAATTCAAGGTAAGATTAAAACAACAATGTTGCGGACATTTGTTATACACAAAATATTTACAACATTAAACATGTTAAGTGCGTAAAATACATTATGGTAGATGCAAATTACAACGGTTAAACGGTTTGAATCAATCAAAACAATTGTTTTAACCATTTACATATTATAAAATGTTTACAACACATGCATGTCTTTACACAAACAGTTTAATGACGGGAAAAGTTCCGTCATTTTGTTTGTTTACATTGTGTAGATAAGGGGAGAGAACTAACAGTTACACCAGAAGATGTGCTCCCCACTATAATTTCCTTCACCGTTTGATCCACTGTGGGAATGTTGATACAACACCCTGTCATCTTCCAGCCTGTAGACAGGCGCTCCACTGGAGCCTGGACATGTACATGTTGTGTACCAGTACTTGGTCCAGGTCCAGCCAATATCAACATGATCATTATCATCATCATCATTATCATAATCATCGTCATTCCTCTCACGTGTGTATGTCCACTGTCCTACAGAGACCTGTTTAGGACAGCCATGAGGATGTGACACTATAACGGTCAACCTGTCGTCATCAACCAATCTCATGTATTTGACACTTACTTCCCTACATAGATCATCAAAGCGCTTACACATCTTGTAAAGTTCATCAACCAAATCTAACTTATCTAAGTCACATTTCACATATTTCAAGTTACACATGTCTTTCTCAATGTCTTCCCACTCCATCTCCCAGCCATCAAGACTGACCACTGGACTTTTATTGTCATCAAAACCTAAAACACACTTGGTCTGTCTCGCCTCACTGTCATCAAACACCACGTGTGTGGCTGTCAACACACGAACCTCCCCCCACACTTTGCTGGGTGTGTTAGAGACTTGACTGTTTGCACAATAACAAGTTTTTCCGTCACTCTCTGTGTTTTTGTACACACCATACACCCTCCCCGTCCCTAACCTTATCATGTGGCTTCCTCTGTCATTATAACATGGGTATGGAACTTGAGTGCCTGGGTAAAACTCTGGTCTCTCTAGACTGGTGAATTTTGTCTTTACCTGGACAGTTAGGGCTGCCAATGTTTTGATTGTCTCAAACATGAGGTCATTGTCATTGTAACTAGAGGGTAGACAATTAATATAGAAATCCTTTAGAGGTATAAAATCCTTGTGACTTGGATTCTTTGAACAGCCATTAATATTTTCTTGTCTAGCAGCTTCTCCTCGATAGCACATCTCAGCTTCATGATTGTCTACAGGTGTGATGTATGCATTATAATAGTAAAATGCAACTGCATTTAATTTAATTTCTACAATAAATATCTTGACATATAGATAGGTGTTTTGTATTATTATTTATTTATTTATTTATTTATTTATTTATTTATTTATTTATTTATTTATTTATTTATTTATTTATTTATTTATTTATTTATTTATTTATTTATTTATTTATTTATTTATTTATTTATTTATTTATTTATTTATTTATTTATTTATTTATTTATTTATTTATTTATTTATTTATTTATTTATTTATTTATTTATTTATTTATTTATTTATTTATTTATTTATTTATTTATTTATTTATTTATTTATTTATTTATTTATTTATTTATTTATTTATTTATTTATTTATTTATTTATTTATTTATTTATTTATTTATTTATTTATTTATTTATTTATTTATTTATTTATTTATTTATTTATTTATTTATTTATTTATTTATTTATTTATTTATTTATTTATTTATTTATTTATTTATTTATTTATTTATTTATTTATTTATTTATTTATTTATTTATTTATTTATTTATTTATTTATTTATTTATTTATTTATTTATTTATTTATTTATTTATTTATTTATTTATTTATTTATTTATTTATTTATTTATTTATTTATTTATTTATTTATTTATTTATTTATTTATTTATTTATTTATTTATTTATTTATTTATTTATTTATTTATTTATTTATTTATTTATTTATTTATTTATTTATTTATTTATTTATTTATTTATTTATTTATTTATTTATTTATTTATTTATTTATTTATTTATTTATTTATTTATTTATTTATTTATTTATTTATTTATTTATTTATTTATTTATTTATTTATTTATTTATTTATTTATTTATTTATTTATTTATTTATTTATTTATTTATTTATTTATTTATTTATTTATTTATTTATTTATTTATTTATTTATTTATTTATGTTAGCTTAGTACATTTTCGAAGTTGAATTTCTGTTGTTTTAAAACTACCAAAAGTGCGTCTAAACTGTGAAATACAGGACAAATTTACACAAATACTTTCGAATAGTCAGCAAGCTAATTAGCAATTTAAGAATTAAAGTAAAAACATAAAACATATTTTCTTTTATGATTTAATTTTTATTGCGTAATAATTGTGTTTACATATAGGCCTACAAACAACTAGACTCTTAAAACATAGTTTAAGAATCCATCGTGAGGATAGTACAACAAATTTGCCGGTACATGGTATAGACAAAGCTATTACACAGTTTTTCAAAACATGCCTCAAATACATCATGAAAATTAGCGAAAAGGCTCAAAGAAGCCAAAATATCTGTCTCCATTATTTAAAATAAATAAAATAATGAAAATAGACATAAATCTAAAAACAATCACTTCAATAAATTGAAACGTTACGCTATTTTGTTTGTTTACATTATGGTGATAAGGGGAGAGAACTAAAAGTTACATCAGCCCAAATACTCACCACTATAATTTCCTTCAGCGTTTGATCCACTATGGGGATGGTGACACAAGGACTTGTCACAAACAGGCCTGTAGACAGGCGCTCCACTGGATCCTGGACATGTAAATGTTGTGTACCAGTACCTGGTGTACTTGCCGGCCCTTTCATGTTTGTGTGTCCATTGTCCTACAGAGACCTGTTTAGGACAGCCATGAGGATGTGACACTATAACGGTCAAGATGTCCTCAACAATAAATCTCCTGTATTTGTTCCTTACTGCCTTACATTGAACACGAAAGTGCCGATACATCTTGTCCAGTTCATCAACCAACTCTAAATCACATGTCACATATCTTAACTCACAGTAATCTCTGTCATTGTCTGCCCCAAACACCTCCCAGCCATCAAGACTGACCACTGGACTTTTATTGTCATCAAAACCTAAAACACAACTGGTCTGTCTCGCCTCACTGTCATCAAACACCACGTGTTTAGTCGTAAACACATAAATCTCCCCCCACACTTTGCTGGGTGTGGCAGAGACTTGACACTTGGCACAACGACAAGTTACGTCACCGTCACTCTCTGTGTACTTATTAACCCACCTCACCCTCCCCGTCCCTAACCTCATCACGTGACGTCCTCTGTCATTATAACATGGATATGGAACTTGAGTGCCTGGGTAAAACTCTGGTCTCTCTAGACTGGTGAATTTAGTCTTCACCTGGACAGTTAGGGCTGCCAATGTTTTGATTGTCTTAAACAAAAGGTCGTCGTCATGGTAACGTGAGGGGAGACAATTTGCGTTGAAATCTTTAAGAGGTATAAAACCTCCGTGACCTGGATTCTTCGTACAGCCAGTAACATGTTTGTGTAGATCAGCTTCTCCTCCATAGCACATCTCAGCTTCATGATTTCCTATAGCAACAACAAAAAAAAAAACCCTCAAAAAAAAAACAACAAATATTTTATAGTATAAAACGGATAAAAATTAAAACACTAAAGGCAATATAATAGTTTACGTTATAATGGTTTATGATTAGTAAATTATACCTGGAAGAAATATACCTTCTTGGTTAGCATGTATAAGCGCTTTCTGTGTTTCGTATCTTTTTAGAACTGAAAAAAAACGAATATATCATATTGCTTACTTATTTATATAAATATATAACCCTAACCCACCATCCCCTGCGTACGCCCCTGTCTCTATCTAACCTGTTATATATTGTGTTACATTATCATGTGATTAGTTGAGTGCAAGTTAATCTTAATGTAAATTAGTTATGAAGTTCGCATGGAATTGCAAAGAGTGGCGAATTCTTTAGAGTCTGTTAATGTGTAGTGAATATAAATTTAGTTTCATTCTAGAAATTTGAAGTGAGCGGTTGTTTTGTCTAGGTCAGTGGACCCCCTTTAACAAAAAGTAAGTGGCCCGCGACCCCCATGGAATTAAAAAGTCGAAATGAATAAGGAAATTATAAGGACTAATGTAAGAATTTCTTGTAGACTTTCAAAGTAAATAAATACTGATAACGATGAGTAAAATTTCATTCTATTAACTAGCCTCAACATTCGCAGTTTATTTTGTTAACGCCAATCTCATGTCATTCTCAACATTTAATCTATTTCTATGTTTTGTTTTTAATTTGAAAAGTGTTGAAAATCTATTCTCGCAAAGATATGTAGACACAAAAGGTACTAAAACTTGAAAGGCAATCAATTTCAGGTTTGAGTATAATTGGTGCGCACTACACCAAAAATGTGAGCAGTTTTTCATACGACTTGGAGTCATTCCGCAAATTCAAGTATATCTTGTAATTCATCGGGAATGTTGGCAACATCAAGGGACGCAGAGAATGGGTTACGCGTCAGTGCAGTTTCTTCTTCTTTCAGCTCAGAGAAAATAACGCCACGGTTTGTTTTCTAGAGATTTAACATGCCCAGTAATCTCATCTTTCAGTTTTTTTATTTATCTCACAATCAGATTCATCTACTGCAGAGTTTCTCAAAAATGGCAATATTTCCAAGATTTGTTTTTGTTCGCCAATTTTGCAAAAAACACGATTAGTTCTTAAAACAGACAAGCATTTAGGGCTCCAGATTAAATTTAATTTACGACTTTTATTAGCAATGGAGTCGAAACAGTCTTGCTGGTGAGAGCATACCAGAGAATCATGCAGTGGATTCCTCTTGGTTAGGGAGCTAAATCTTTTACTGTTTTCTGAAAGCCCGATTTTGACCCAAACATACAGGCGCAACATTCGTACAAACCCCACAGCCGTTTTCCCATTTTAATCATCCAGTTAAAAAAAAACGTATTTATTTTCTCCATGATATCTTCACGAAGTAGTAACTCTTCTTTGCTATCATCTGAAATAATGTATTTCACAAAGGCAAGCAACTGCGAACACGAACTAATGTATGTTGATATATCAACGTCAAAAGCTAACAATGGTGAAAACTTACTTTTATTGAAAATTTGTTCTTTAACATCTACGGACATTCTGCTATAAGCAGCTGAATAGTATCATTAGGTAGAGCTATTTGTTGCATCTTTACTGCTCTGAAATCCCGATGAATTAATTTCACCCCATTCAACTTGCAGGGGTTGATGAGATTTATTCCTATTGTGTTGTTTTTGCTTGGCAATTTCTAATGCTACTTCATGTGATGCATATGAAGCTTGCACTAATGCTGTTTCGTTGAAGAAAACTATTTTCGATTAAGTCTCTGACGTTTGCAATTAGCTTCATGAAATGACGTTTTAGTTTTGAACATTTCATACTCATGACTTAGAACAACTTTGCCCAGTACGCATTATTTTTCTCTATTATATTTCCTGCGATGTTAATTGTAAGTTAGCCGAATTTCAGATATTCTTCTAAATATTTATTGCTTTTTTTTTCTTGCTAGTGTTTAGTCTACCAGTTCGCGAACCCCCCCCCCCCCCCATAGAAAGCCCTTCGCGACCCCCAGTTTGGGAACCCATGGTCTAGGTTGTCTAAAAAACTGACACATGCCATTGAAAATGAAAAAGTTGATACTCAGATGGGGAAGGGCGATGCTTTGGTTAAGCGACTCATTGAGGAAGATACACGTATCCAATAATATTTTTTAAAGTAAATTTTTGCATGCGTTGTTTATAACTGTTGTATTGTATTGTTTTGTATTTTTTAGCTCAGATTAAGATGTAATTGGTTCGTTTATTTTTTGACTAGGGATTCGATTATTTTTCTGTGTATTTTCTCCAATTATGTTACTGTTTCTTTTAAATATGTTCAATATTTCTCTGAAAAAAATGTTCTATACCAGATCTTATGTAATGTTGTGTTGTGATATTAACTTCAAGAATATTCTAAAGTCCTACAAAGTATTAAATAAAAGTGTGATTGTGCGGTTTGTCCTAAGTACTTCTAAATCTTTTAACTAAAAAGTGTTGATTTTTGTATTTATAAATCCCACCCCACCATTAATATTTCTTTGTATAAATGTGTCTTTTGCAATGTTTCTAATTATGTATTTAAAGATGAATTCCATAATGAGTGTGTTGTTTCATGAAACTGTTAGTTTGTTGAATTTTTGTTATGAATACTGTTTTAGGTGACTTATAGACCTATATGTTAATTACATTTAGGTGAAACTTGTTGTGTTACAATTTTTTGTTCCATTTTCTGTCATTTTTACTGAACATGCTCCGAGTCATGTCTTGTCACTTGTATATGTAACAACGACGTTAATGTGTGTGTATGTGTGTGTGTGAACCAATGTGATGTGTGTATTGTAGTCGTTTTTGTCACCAATTATCCCGTTCATAAAACATTCGATTTGTCGGCTTCAGATCGTTTCGCCACTGGCTGTACTGAAATTGATAAATATTTTCCCTACTGTCTTTTTTGCTTTCTCAGACTGTATTAAATTTGCACTGTTAACAGCGTAGTCCAATATTTTCTATCCGCATGTTTGATAAGCTAAATACTCTTATAGTGCTTACATTGTTATAAAGTGCTTTTATCCACGTGTTGAAGTTGCCTACATTGTAGGTTATTTTTGTACATTGTACATAGTATCCCATGGGCAAATCTGTTTGTGGAAGACTTTATTTGTTTTGGTAACCCTTCAGTTCTCCGAGCCATAATGAAATACTGACTTAACATTTATTTTGAAGATTCTTATCTCGATTTGGAGTTGCAAGGCTGTGCAATAATATATCCGGCTTAGTTAGCTGAAGCCACGTCTGGTCTTGTTAATATTGATATTTATTGCCTCGTCTGCTCTCACATCCTTGTTAATCACGCTTTCCAGATTGGTTCGTCTGTTTGTTTCACGTGTCTAGTAATTTTAGTTCTTTGGGCAGGTCGCTAGGTCGGGTGTCACCCGGTGCTGACCTAATGGTGTTAACACCACCCAAAAGAATTATATATATATATATATATATATATATATATATATATATATATATATATATATATATATATATATATATATATACGCATTTACATATATATTTTTACGTATTTAAATATATTAGAAGCTACCCATTTTCTGGATGAACTTCGTCTTCTTTTCTATGTATAGGAAAATGAGTAACATAGCACCCAAATACATTTTTAACAACGTTTGTAATCGAAAAAGCTTTAAAACGTGTCAATGTTGCAAGTCAACCAATTATATTTATCTGTTGTTTACTTTGTTATTGCCTATTGATATGTAGATTTGTAAATCTCCAATGTGGTTTCATCGCAATCAACTTCGGTGGTTGATGTATTTGTTGACATCCACGTATCCTTTTGTCGAGTGGCGTCACCATATATTAATCTACGAAGAAAAAGCACTGAGGGGCCTAATTCTAACAGTTATTAATTCAAGCGTAAAAATCATTGCTTTTGTAGAAAATAATTACATTTGATGCCACACTCATGCTAGTAGTTGATTGAAATATCAGATATTACAATTGTCAGCAAAAGCTCTTTCCTCGGGCAAATGATACAACGATTAGTTGGTGTCACAGTTCAGTAATAGCTTTAAAGTGTCCAAAGATATTACTTTCGATTTTCATCTTGATACGACTGGATGTGGCCTTGTTTTATCTATCGTTAGCAGATTTACGTCATGTTGTCAACCTTCCCCCCCCCCCCGATCCACTCTTAGAAGAATATTTAATGCTAATTACACATTCAAGAACGATCATTTTTTCTTTTGCTATTTTTTGCCTTGGTGTGACTCCTACCCCTAAATGGTGTAGCCCAGTGCGGTCCGCCCACCCCTCCCTCACGATGCCTCTGGAAAGTAAGCAGATATCAGGAAAAAAAAGTGATATTTCAGCTTTTTTTTTTTGTAAATTCCACAACTAAAGCTATGTTTACTCTTTTATTTGAAATAAAGTGTGTTTGGTTCTCTATGTTTTTGCCCTGTACACAACTTGATTTGCCCGAGCTTATTAGTTAATAAACATTTTTCGAGCGTGTTCACTAAGATTTCGGTAAATATTTCTTTAGTCGCTATTTAGTAACAGTATTGGTTGTTAGATGGCTGTTAATTAATTGTCTGTTTAGGGTTTTAAGATTACATTGATATGGATGTACAATAATATTCTTATAGATTGGCGATTTTATAATTTACAAACGTCATAGAATTCATAAACTGGCTGCCTTGACCTGATGCGTTGTATAAATTTAGTCCATTAATTGCTTTAAATATGCCTTCCTAGATATTGGCGTTTCCATTAATTTTTATTTTTTATTTTTCATTTTTGCGGTCTTCTTTGTTTGCCTTTTGATAAATTTTAAATATTTGTATTGGGTGTCAGCTCTTTAAATTCTTTCGATTCAACCAGTTGATGGTAAAATGGGGACTACGACAAATTCCAGAAAGACACTTGCCCGAATGCCGTTTTCCCGAAGGCCTATTTCCCGAATGGACACTTGCCCGAATGCGACAAACGTCCGAATGGACACTTGTCCGAATGAGACAAATGCCCAAATGGACATTCTTAACATCTTCCCAAATTTTCATGGCGATCGTGTGAACGGTGTCACTGCAATTCACTTTTACTATTTTTATATACCGTATATAGAGAAAAATAGTCTCTCCCGTGGCGCCGCCCTTACAAAATTATAAAAGATTTTTTGCAGAACCGTTCCCTCGAGTGTTCTAATGGCCTCCCCAATGTTTGATGGCTATCGGATGAACGCTGTGAAACCGCAATCGACTTTTATTTTTATATACCATATATAGAGAGAAAACAAATCACGCGCTGCCGGGGCGCCACTCCTGTGAATTTGAAAATGATTTTAGTGTAGAAACCTCCCCAGGAATATTCTCAACATTGTCCCAAAATTTTATGGCGATCGTGTGAACGGTTTGTATTGTTTGTATATACCGCATATAGAGAAAAAACAAAAATCGCGCCCTGCCAAGGCACCACCCCTGCGAAACCTCCCCAGGAATATTCACAACAACTTCCCAAATTTTCACGGCGATGTGATTAGAGGTGTAGTTATGCATAAAAGACAGACACAAACACACACACACACACAAACATACATTGCTTTTTTTAACTTGCTTCCTCATCAGTCTGTCGGTATGTCTGTCTAGATCGAAACGGCCGTATGAAATTGCAAACACTTTAACTAACAGATACGGTTCGTAATTGGTACGTGGGTAAAGACTGAAGACAATGCATCGTGACATTCAATTTCACTTAATTGGTGGCATAATTATTTTTTATAAATTAATTAAATTTGGGCCGAATTAGTAGGTAGATCTATACACACGCGTCATCACGGCCGTGTTGGGCGTGGAGCGAGGGGGCTCAAAAGTGCGTCATCACGTTCAATTGGCGCGCTATGGTTTAAGTCGGGTCAGCAGTCTAGTTCTTTACCACTAGACAACGCTACCCCATAATACTTTACTGAAACTTAAGCTATAAACTTGACAACGGTTTTTAGTCATGTAACTATTGTGAATAAAACATGTAAAGTACTGAAAAAAATTCATTAAAAAACGTTTAAATAACAAGCTTTTATGTAATAATGCACTAAAAAGTAGAAAATAAATTATACACTACTATTTAAATAACTATAAAAAAGCGTGGCTATCTTCCTAAATATTAGCCACTACTATTTAATTACTATAAAGAAAAGCGTGGGTCACTTTAGTATCTAGGTGATACCTTTACTAATATTTAGGCATTTTTTATATAGCTGATGAAAGGAGAATGTCACTCGTGGTAACTTTTTAGCCCTCGCCGTACGAGCAGAGGCAGACCAATAGCTTCTCCGTACGGCCTTTTTATTTACCCAGGTGTATTAAAAAAATGAGCCAGATGTACAGAGCCAAAGTATACCAAAGGTGGTTTCGCAAATACTCATCGTTTTTCACCAAATTAACAATGTTTATATAGGGAATTCGGACCGGTCAGTTCTAAAGGCCTTCCGGAATTTTCCCAAAGATAACGCCTATCTTATATTGACCCCCGCGGATATATCTACGACCTCAGGAGTTATGAATGGGTTTGTACGTACAGATATTTGTATTTGTTATTTACAAAAACAGTACTATGTTTATATAAGGAAATATGGTCTCTGGTCAGTTAAAACATTGTTACGGAATTTTCCGGAGGATAGCACAACTTTTTTACTGATTCCCTTGGACAGATGTACATCAACAAGAGTTTAAAGGGTTTCTACATTTTTTTTTCGATATATAGCTCATATAAGGAGAATTTCACTATTAGATTTTTTTTAGCCCTCGACGTGCGAACAGAGGTTGACCGATAGTTTATCCGTAAGGCTGATTAATTTACCAAGGTGATTGGGAAAAATGAGCCCTATGTACAGAGCCAAAGTTCCAAAAGATAGTTTTGAAAATAGTCATCATATTTTTAGAAAATTAACAATGTTAATATTGGGAAAATTTGGACCGGTCAGTTCTAACGGTCTTCCGGAAATTTCCGGAACATATTTTAGTTTTTTTTTTTGCAACCCCAGAGGGTCGGTCTACGACCTCAGGAGTTATGAAGAGGTTCCTACGTGGGAATTTTTTCGATATATAGCCCATATAAGGCGCCGATCAGTCGAGGTCAGTTATGAACCTCTCTTTGTGAACTTTCCGGTAAACCGGAACCGGCGTCGTGATATATTAACCCAAGGCAGGATCCTGCCAAATTTGACGCGCCTGCGGCGCCGAGAAGTGCCCTATCAGGCACCCTACCACTTTGCTTTATATATATATAGATAGACTAGTAACATTCGGCACTATTATAAAAATGTTAATTGCTATTCCCTCGGTGCGCAATTCTTTTATTCTACGAGATTTTATTCTATTATATAAAAGTGTAACTCCTTAATGACTGAATTATGTTCCACGCGCGTAAAAATTATTTGTGCTGACTTACTCTCAGCATTCTGACACTGAATTTTAGGTATATAGCTGTTTTTATACTTAGACTTATTTGTTATGCTAATTAGGGTATGTCACGAATTCACGACATTATGCACGTATGGTCTAAACAGTATTTTTTTAGTACGGGTCATTTTACTATTTTTACTCTCACGTGATTCTCTAAATGTTCACGCACAAACAATAGAATATCAAAAACTAATCATCCGGACAGGCAAAGAGATGTAGATTCACTTATAAAAATCATTACAACTATAGCTTATTAGCTTAGGAATAGAGGTACATAACTCTGCTACACCTGCTTAATGACTAACTTTTATGAATGGGTATTTTGAAGCTTTGCTTTCGTGGTTCTACAACACTACAGTAACACTACAGATGAAAGGACAAACAGAAGATTATCTATTTTCTAGCTCAAGTATTTGTAAGCTATTCATGTGTTATCTAACGGGGTCTTGAACTACTTGCTAAACATAATAAATGGTAAACAAAATATTATATCATGCGCTGACGTCCTTATCGCGTCAAATAGCTATTCAAACCCTATGACTGATTTACAGGTTTTTTTTTTTTTTTACTTTCTAGTACACGAAGTATAAAGGAAATATTGTAATCGAAATAGAGTTTTTCACAAATTTCGATGTTTACACCTCCCTGAGTCGGAAAAACATAGTTTTGCAATTTTGTCCGTATGTCTGTGTGTATATGTGTGTACGTGTGTATGTGTGTGAACACGATAACTTGAGTACCGTTACAACTAGATTGATGAAATTGCATATATGTATTTTTCAAATTTGTAGTTCTGTATCAACTTTTCAGCGATTTCCGATAAGACCTAATTCTCCGCATTTTTTAAATGTTTGAGCAATTTCCTTTGACCGGAAGTAATAATTTATGATATTTCCGATTTCTCAAAAAAAACGGATGTGAATTTATAAAATACTAGTAATAGTCCGCACTTTCTATACACATATTGTTTGGCGTTCAGTTTTTTATACTAGAATCTATACTAATTTAAAACGGTTAAGTAATTAAAATGGATTACAAATATTGTCTATATCCCGAGTTGCCTTCCACTGAAGTGTTATATAAGAATATTCGAGAAAGTATAGAGAAGAACACTGCCGGTTTATTTTATCCTGTATTCTACGTTTTTGGTTATCTTTTCCTGTTCTTTCCAAGGCTTCAATACGACATACCTCAATTGTGTAGTGCCAATCGGTTTTGCAATTGGGGCTTTAGATAATCATTTTTTTTTTAAAGATTAATCGCCACCACTTGCGCCGTCTCGTTAGCATCTTTAAATCTAATAAAAAGGTGTATTTTTTACCTTTTACGTTTAATTATTATTTTTTATTTTTCTTTATTTTCCCAGCAATGTAGGCTTTATTTACAGTGTCATTTTCGCTTCAGTATTCTAGTTTTCATCTTAGGGTTCTGAGGACTGTTACAGAGTTACAATAGTAATGTATATTTCAAACATTACTTTCATTCATTGAAATTGGTTTACTTATACTAAAAAAATCAAAACATAATTTTAATTTTAATTTAAACGTACACATTTTGTTTTATTAACTAGGGTTAAATGCTTTAATATTATGTTGTAGAAAAAACAAATTAAAGGACTGTTTTTCTCGTAGGGTGGGGATAATGTGGTATTGGCTTATACATACATTTGATATTGAAGAAAAATGAATGTATATTATTATAATCTTATACGCATCATGAATAAATGTAGAATTACCTAAAATATACATAAAATAAACTTTTTAAAATATATATATATATATATATATATATATATATATATATATATATATATATATATATATATATATATTAAATAGAGCGGGTTGCATAAAATGTTTTAAATTATGTTTATAATCAGTATTCTTTGTAAAGTAAACCGAGTTGATTTTTATTTCGTTAGATTATTACTTTGTAGTGAATAATTGGCAACAACATATTTTTTGTTCAAGATTTTGCATTTTTCATGAGAAATATTACCATAAAATGCATCCTTCAAACTGGCCTAGATAACTGAATATATATCTAAAAATTTATTTGATGTGATTGCCTTCCGACAGTCCTTTCAACTTGTAAAAATAATTAAAGGATAGGAATAAATACTTCTGTCAGATGATGGTAGTTTAGTGGGTTGAATCAAGACATGGTCGTAAAAAAGGTGTGTGTTTCTAGGTTAAGCCCTCAAAAACAAAGCTGACAAGCGACAGTCCTAACACTAACATACTTATTAATATAATGTCGTTTACCTTTAACTGTCGGAATGTGTGTCTTTTTGTTGGAGTTTCCCATGGCTTGCGTAACTAAAGATATTTTAAAGATTTATTGATAAGCAGTGATTATTTGTAATGTACATGTAAGTTGAATACATTTAAGGATTAGTTTAAACAAATTAAATGCAATTGATAAAGGAAAAAACAGTTTCTAGCAAATACATATGTTTAGAATATAATGGAATGTAATCGAATTTTATGTCACAACTACAAATGTATTTTCTTTTTCTATCCTCTCTCTCTCTCTCTCTCTCTCTCTCTCTCTTTTATATATATACATATACATATATATATATATATATATATATATATATATATATATATATATATATATATATATATATATATATATATATATATATATATATATATATATATATATATATATATTCATATATATATATATATATATATATATATATATATATATATATATATATATATTCATATATATATATATATATATATATATATATGTATATATATATATATATATATATATATATATATATATATATATATATATATATATATATATATATATATATATATATATATATAGATATATATATATATATATATATATAGATATATACTAGCGTACCCGTACCCGCGCGTTGTCGTGGGGATAGAAAAAAAATTTAGCGAAATATATAAGAAATACTGAGGTGTCAGGGACGTAAATGGGCGCTCTCGGGGACCACGATTACTCTAACGCAGTGGCGCCCCTCTACGTCTCTGACACCTGGGCGGTCACCAAAGTGTGTTCTTACTCACTGTTACGGATAGTGATTACCGTGCACTAAATGCTTTTATGCGGTAGTGTAGGTAAACCCTGCCCCGATAAATATTATCCAAGGGTAGGCTTTTTTTTTCATTTAAATAACTCAGTTTTAGAAAGCAAGGTTACACGTCTAAGAATATAGGATTAGTAATGCAATGATAAGACCCTCTTAAATATCACGTCATACTTTCTTCTATCTCGCTAGTTGCAATATATTCTAGATCTAGAAATAGATCTAGAATATGTCTAGATTTTTCGTAGATCTAGATCTAGAATATACGGCTGGCTTATTAAGTTTACTTTTTTCCGTAGCTCTAGATCTAGATCTAGAATGCTAATAGATACAGTAAATTTTAAACGTTTAGGCCAAAAAAAATGTATTTTATACAATTCATAGCGTACGTCTAAATGGTGAGTAGATCTAACTCTAATTTGAATGAAACCGTTCACTTCTTTATATATTCTGAAATTAGAATATGACGCCATTATTTTTGTGTTATTTCCTTAGACTTTGTTTAAAAAAGTGTCATGTAACGTCATTGTTTATTGCGTTCTTTTCACGACAATAAACGCTTTAGTTACAAATGTGTTTTTACATTCGAATATGCCCTTAGTTTTTTTTCTTCTTTAAATAAATTTTTGTTTATACGTTTATAACTTCTACCATATTATTTTCAACAAAAGTCCTTATCAGTAGCGTACGCATGGGGGGGGGAGCAGGGAGAGCGGTCGTCCCCCTCTCGCCATTTGTAGCAAAATGGCGCTTTTTTTGGAAATTTTTTAAACTCAAAGTTTTAAACAATGATATTTGTTAAAAAATATTTTTGGTCGGCACATCTAGATCTACGTGAATCACAATATTTCTTTTCATGCAGCAATTAAGCATTATTGTACTAGTCTAGTAGTGTCTACGTTTACAACAGCTGCATCAGTTTGCCATTCTAAAAATAACCGTTACGATGCAATGCAATGTTTAAAAAAATCTCTACGGGTGGTACCACTTGATAAGAGGGGTGTTAAGTTTAAGGCAACAGTACAATGTATTTGCTTAAGAATAATTGAATTAGAAAATATTATACATAAATCTTCACACATAACTACTTTACATGTACAGTTTGAATCGTGTGATTATTTTTTTTTAAAATTACAATACAGAAACAAATTCAACTGATGTGGCATCTCTATTTAAATTTACGTATGGGCAAATTGCGTAGCGATGGGGAAATTTCGACATGGTCAACAACGTCATCACGATGAAGTAGTAGTATTATGACAGTTTGATTACGATTATAAATTATACGAAACAGTATCAACTTTATATTAATTATTATTTTAGTTTACTAGATCTAGATCTATATTAAATAAGAATAAGGCTGTATTTTGTATTTAAAAAACAACTTAACTTAAACTAACCCTGATAGCACAGTTAATTATTCGCTCAGCTGTTGTATCGTTTGAATTTGTTTCCAATAGTTAGTAATCATTAAAAAGTAATCGCACCATTTAAATTATTTGGTGTATCCTATATTGCGACTAAGACAACACTTGCACTTAGAATTCGTTAGTTAAGAGGTTATTAAATAGAAAGGAAACCAGAAAAGAAAAAAATATTCGGGGTTAGAGACGAAAAGAAATTTCAGATCGCCAACAATCGTCATCCAAATGTGTCAAATTGGATACATATTTTTCAAGCTACACGCCTTTAACTGCTACAACAATACAAGTACATAATATATCAAGCAACAACATCATCTCATATGCAGAATCAAGTCGTCGAGTTTCAAGACAATATGGTATTAATGTCTATAGACATTTTAGAAGACACCCATTTAGAAGAGGATATTAACAGTAGGCCTACACTGCCAGTCAAACTTAATGCTATAATCGATACAAATTTGTAATATCCTACAGATCCTTTTTACTTTCTCGTATATACGAAGTATAGAGAAAGTCTTGTAATCGTGCAAAAAAAATCGAGATTTTTACAAATTTCGACATTTTACACCTCACTGATACGGAAAAACATAATTTTGCAATCTTGTCCGTATGTCTTTGTGTCTGTCTCTCTCTCTCTGTGTGTGTGTGTGTGTGTGTGTGTCCGTGTGTAAACACGATAACTTGAGTACCGTTACAGCTAGGTTGATGAAATTTCATATATAAGTATGTTATCAAAATCGTAGATCCCTGTCAACTTTTGAGCGATTTTCAATAACCGGAAGTGGTACTTTTCCTACTTTGAATTTTTCAAAAGCCTATAACTTGAGTACTATTTCAGATACATTAATGAAATTTCACATGTAAGTAAAAGATCTAATTTTCCACCTTCTGTTAAATTTTGGGTAATTTCCGTTTACCGGAAGTAGCAATTTACGCTACTTCCGATTTCTCAAAAAACAAATGTAAATTTTTAATGTACTAATAATATTGCGCACTATTATGCACTTTTTTATTTGGCGTTCACTTGGTGTGCAATTAATTTGTCTACGAGATTTTATTCTATTTTTTAAAATTTAAGTATTTAAAATGGATTAAAAATCATGTCTATAGCTCGAGTTCCAATCCCCTGTTATTTTATTTAAGAATATTCGAGAAAGTTTAGGGAAGATCACACCCGGTTTATTTGTTTTGTGAAACACCCGTAACACCGGATCTGGTACGTGCATTACTTGAGTTTGGCTCTTGTCAACCAGGCCTCAAAGATAGTTATAAAGATTTTCCCAAAAAAATTAACTTGTCGGCACTTTAGTGCAAGTTGGTACAAGAAAAAAAACCCATACGAAATGTGGCAGGGAAATAATACGACACTGGCTAGTATATTCGCCCAAGGCAAATAATATGATTTGTTTTGCTTGTTGGCTTTTTAAACACAAGTCAGACACTTGGGGCGATCCAAAATTGGGTTGTATGAACTTTGCAAAAGGTCCCGACAAAATTAACAAACATAAAAACTCTGAAAGTCACAAGATTGCAGAGAGAGAGAGAGAGAGAGAACTTTTAATTACAAAATTGAAAGTATTACAGATGTAGTTCTCTATTTAGGAAAACAGGAATTGGCGTTTAGTGGCCATCGTGAATCCCAAGGTTTAGGAGAAGCTACATTAATTGAAGGCAACTTTTTTGGAACTTATTAAACTCATTTCAAAGAAAGCTGATTTGCTATAACAACATTTACTATTCGGTGACAGAAATGCAACATACTTAAATCCGGATATGCACAACGGCTTAACCCTTTATTTACGGAATTAAGTTCTGAATGACATTTTTTCTTAAACAATGTGTTATCATATAGCTTTTGGCACACTTAAAGCATATGTCGAAGGAAAGTTTGTTTCATAAATTTTTAAGTGCCCCAAACATGTATTGATACTTATAAGTACTGTCAGGAATGTAGGACATTTTTTCAAAAAATTAAAAAATTTACAAAACAGGAAAAACGATTCAACTTATTAACTAATAACATTGCAATCATTATACCAATAATATTTTGTAATTTTCACACATAAACACAGCACAAACGTATATTTTGAGTAAAAATTTTACTGGATTTTCTATCGGAACACAACTTAGACCTCAAACACAGCAAAAGGTGCCGACATGTCATGCTCCCTCATTCCTCATTTCTGATACATTTTTGTTTGTCGTCTTTCTGGTGTGGCAACAGTTACCAGACTGAACCTGCTTTTGCTGAAATCTTCCAATAGCTATTACAATGAGCCGCATAAACAAATAGTTTGAAAATGAAAGCCTAGTCGTTCAGTGCACACCTACTAGTAATACTAGGATAATTGTAGCCTACTAGAATGTTATGACAAGTGTACACTACAATGTAAAGTTCATACATAGAAGTGAACTCAATGTGCTTAGGAAAGCCGTAGTGGCCTATGAGTTTACTGATTAAAATTTACAAAACGATCTAAATTACTTGCAGATGTATGAATTATTACAAGTCTACATGTATACATTACGTACACGCTAGCTATTGTAGACAAGACATTTTGTGCAATAAATATAACTAACAAATCTTATTTATAGAACTAGACTTTGGTATACAAATAACGTGTACTAAACCCAGTAAACCTCTATTCTTGTTAATATTTTACTACTAGAAATCTGCAATTAATTACAATATTTCTGAGGTAGACCCTAAGCTAACCTTTTTATAAATGTATAAATATAATTGTGTAAGTACATTTCGATAATTAATTATCAAAATAATATTTATGTCACTCCACATAAAAAATCTGCAATTTCCAAGAAATCCTAAAAAAAATGACCGTGCGCCCTGACGGTACTTACAAGTCCACTTGTAAACATCGATCTAATACAAAACAAATTGGATTAAAATTGTAAAACTAGAAGCTAAACACATTGACGTGACTATTGAAGATGCCAATAAAAATATTCGGTGTTGAAAACTTGAAGAATAAGGTAAAACAAAGGGAAATCCGGAACACATGTGAGATATGTACAGAACGATTGTGAACTACTGATTCAGGTAGAGATTGAAAATGGCGCCACACCAGAAATATTAAAAAAAATCGATACCTCCACCTACCTGTGACTCGGGGGAGATAATACTATCAATTACATCAATAATTTTCAAAATTCGTCTTAAATTAAAAATAATACAGGCGCCTAATTAAAGTGGTACTTATAAGTATCGTCAGTAGATAAAAGGGTTAATTAAGTCTATATCAGCCCAAATTTTAAAGAAGATAGTAGGTGAAATTAAGATAGCTAGGTATTTCGCTGTGATTGTAGATTCAACTATCGACATTAGTAGAATGAATAAATTTTCTTTGTCAATCAGATATGTTACTGAACATGGAGACGCCATCGAAAGATTTATTCAATTTTGAAAGCTTCCTGAAGCTAGTGCAGAGGTTTTTTTTTAAAACGCTTCTCACAGCAGTCACAGACTTAGGGCTGTCAATGACCATGCGCTATGGTCATTCCTACGATAGAGCAAACACCATGTCTGTGAAATATTAGGCCTACAAAAACAAGTTAGAGAAATAGCTCCACATGCACTCTTCACGCACTGCTGTGCTCATAATTTAAATTTAATTCTCATTTATGCTGTTTCATCTAATATTCAAACACAGCTGTTTTTTTGAGGTCTGGAAAGCATTTATACATTTTTTACCGGAAGTCTACCTTGTCTTTCTATATTTCAAGAGGAGCAACGCAACGACATAGAAGCATTTTCATTAACACTGAAACGACTTAGTGATAAAAGATGGACTTCTAGAAAGACAGCAATAGATTCTATATTGCAGAATTTACCAGCACTAGTTCTTGCATTGCGAAGAATAGTTGACGGTGAAGTTATAAACTCTACTTCTAAACAGATTGCCGAAGGAAAGGGAATTCTTTTTACAATAGAGACCTTTGAGTTTTTAGTTGTTTTAATGTTCTGGAAAAAAATTCTGCATAAGACTTTTAACGTATATATTTATTTACAGAAGAGTAGCATTGATATGTTAACAGCCTTTCGATGAATTCAGATTTTTGAAAATGAGATGAGTAGCTGGAGAAATGAATTTGAATCAGAATTTGAGCAGATTGAGAACGAAGCCACTGAGCTCGCTGAGAAATGTGATATTTGTACGAAGTATAAGCAACACAGGTTATACAAACGGAAAAGATTCCATGACGAAGGAGCAGAGGATACTCAGATATCTGACTCTAGTAAAAAATTCATTGTTCAAACTTATTTAGTGTCACTTGACTCTGTCATAACTAGTACAAACACAAATAGTGCTTAGACCCAAAACATTTAGCATTAGATGACAGTTTAATACAGTGGGAGCAATTAGCAGTGACGTACTCAGATGTTGTTGAAAGTGTAACTGATGTAGTGCAGGAATTCGTATCATTTAGAACATTTTACCAAGAAGTATTTAGTGTAAGCAGTGTCAAACAAGGGAGTTTCAACTGAAAAAGAACCTCTGGAAATAGCGGTGACAGTAAACAGCATTCTGAAATTCATGATAGCTAATGACTTGTGTTCTATGTATCCAAACCTGGCCACTTTGTATCGTATATTTCTGACTTTACCAATAAGCAGTGCCGGAGCAGAAAGATCCTTCAGCCGTCTTAAACTCCTGAAAACATACATCCTGCTCTACTATGAACGAAGATAGGTTGTACAGCTTCGCCCTGATTAAAATTGAACGACAATTAGCGATGTTGATTTAAAAGACGTAATTGATCATTTTGCTAAAATGAAACCTCGACGAAAAAGGATGTTGTACTTCTAAAAAAAGTTCTAGAGTACAGGATAAAACAAAATTGCTATAAAACGTGTTACATAGGCCTTAGTAAGTTATGGTTGTTTCTTTTTTAATTTAAAATGAATACCGTTTTGTACAACTGATTAGGCAAAAAAATATCATCATTTACACGTCTTATGCATTCCAATTTTTAGAAGACATAATGCTATTATAAAGTAAATTGTAGGAGGATGCCAAAAACAGACTATGACATATATATATATATATATATATATATATATATATATATATATATATATATATATATATATATATATATATATATATATACGTATATAGAACATATTACATATTCGACGCATTTTTTTGTTGCTTTTTTCGCTCACCCTACACTGAAAACCTGGATACGCCTCTGGTCCGTATCTATTAGTTCTCCATATATCGCTGAACATACTGATGACGTTGTAGAAAAATATTGCGGACAGAGAGATAGAGAGAGACAGAGAGAGAGAAAGAGAGAGAGAGAGAGAGAGAGAGAGAGAGAAATGCACACATGGGCTTTTATATATTAGGATATACGAGCCGACCCGCAGCGTATAATATGCAGCTATTTAGTTGTTTTATTTTCTACTTTTCAGTAATTCATAATTTGTGAATTCGACAGTACCAATGCTGCCACTGAAAATATTTGCTTTAAGACACTAACCCCCCCCCCCCTTTCCCCTAACCCCGACCCTACACCCCCCCCCCCCCCCCGTGAAAGCAGCCTTCTCTTAGTTACCTTCTGTAAGTTTAAAGTGGAACTAAATTATCTGCCCCTAATAGAAACCTGGCTCTACGGCTCTACGATTTGTAAACATTTATTGTGACCACAGCTCACCAGAGCATATGGGGTAGGGTGGGGGTGGTAGTGATAGTGATAGAGAGAAAGAGAGGGGACTGCAAGGAGACGCTTGCAGCTTGTTTTCTAACGGCTCCCTGAAGAGAATTATATATATAGATAGGTAGGGTCGAAAACAATTCTGTTTTTGGTTCTGGTCACACGAATTCGCGTCGAAATGGTAAATCGCAAGATAGCTAACGTTAAAACACTGACACCTGAATGACAGCACAAACCACCTAGCTACACAGCTCGACCGTTAAGATTTAACAAGGAGATGGGAACAACCGCCCGTCTAGATTTGTTAGCGCGATTACGCGGCGGAAATGAGAACGGAAGTTTGCTGGTACGGTTACAAAGGTAAGGAATTCTTTAAAAGTGGGTTTTGCAATGGAGCAGGTAAAAAGAAAACTGACGGCGGAGGAGTAACGGGAAGAAAAGTGTAAACAAAAAGCAAAGGAATATAAGGAGAAAAGTTGATAAGATAAAATGGATGACAGGGGGCAAAACAACCAACACAAAATAAAATTACAAGCAAATTAGAACTACTGTAGATTGAGATGAGGAAATTAAAGCTATTTCACACTAACAAGGCATCCATCGCAAATACAGCCACCTTTGACATGGTCAAAGGTAACTCGGCCTAAATTTGAAAAAGAAAAATGACATTTGAAAAATGTGCTTTTTAAAATATTAGTCTTAGTAATAAAAAATAACTTACCGTTTATTTAATAAAGAAAGCGCTAGAAGTTGACAATTACTAAGTAAGTAGTTGTTTGGACAATATAGTTGTGTTGTCTGGTGATAGTCTAAGCCAACTGTAGTTCGACCACCCGTCTTAACATTTCATTTTCATCTGGGTCGAGCAGCGATAAGGGCAGGTCGTGTAGGAAGTAAAACAGGATGTGTATATACCCTGAGTCACACCATTTTTTTCTCCCTCTTATCGTCAGCAGCGCATAGTGACGCGAAATGTTGCTTTCAGAAACTATATTCATTGTTATCAACATTTTTTTTACATGTGCCGTATTTAATATCGGCTAGATTGTCGATTAACTTCCATCTGAGGCATTCATTTCAATATACAGGTTATTTTGAAATCAATAAAATATGGTCTATGTTTATGTTTTCATTGTTTTTATATTGTTCTTTAACAAGCGTCTTTTCCGCTACATAGTCTATAGCTAATTTATATTCCTGAAAGCAGAATGTCGATCTTGCGCGACTTCCGGAACTGTGTTCAATAAACTGTTTATTCTAGCTTATGTAGTTATAGTAACTTTTTTATGCCTACTAATAAACTCCGAAAGTCTTGCTATTAATTATTGATTCCTAACGCATTTTGGGGAAGTTCTACCTGCTATATTGTGATATTGAAGTTAAAGATAATTCAATATTTTACGTTATTTGTATGGATAACAAACGGCGCTGTTGAAAATGCTACGAGAACAAACGAACTGATATAGTATTCATGCTTGTATAAATGAAGGTCTAAAACAGAGCATCGGGGGACGACACAGCGGATAGATCATTCAGTGAATTAGATAAAAGCTAAAGGTTAAATAAGTTTTAGCGAAAATGAGTAAATAATATAATTAACTATATATAAAAGTAAAACCATAATAAAAGATTGAAATTTGTGTCACTTATTGTTTTTACGATAAAGATTTGTTTATACTGCTCTTGCTACTTGACACTTTCACTCTAAAATTTCCTTCATCAAACTTTGGTGGGAGAGCTAACTTCACTTTAAATGACGTTAGCTATTTTTATTTTGAATAACATATAATTATAATTGCCTTACAAATTGTCAATTGTAAAAATTATAAAAGTGTGAAACATTGAAATTGGTATGGTAAACTTAGAAAAAGTCACCAAGAATTTAAAAAGATATGATAACTCTTATTCGTTTACAGGCTCGCAAAATCTGCGTATAAAACGTATATTGTTGTCTCTTACATATCTTTTATGATTAGCTTTCTAATTTTAAACAGACTATTTTTATATTTGTATAGGTAATCTAACTGCATATCCTTGCATTGGACGTGTTTTGGGTGTGTAATTTTTATTTTATTATGTTAATACTGATATTAACTATTCACCGCAATGGCGTACGTGACTTTTTAAATATTTTTTTTCCACAACAAGGAAGTAAAATTTCTTTTTAGACGCTATTTGACTGTTTGATAACTGGGGCGTGGTCGAAGTATTGACGTAAATAAACTAAAAGGCCCTTGAGTATTAGATAAAGTATTAGATACACACGAATGACACATACGTCAACGTCAGATATCCAGTTTGCTGGTGTTCGGGAATTCCAACGATAAAATAATATTTTCAGTGTCACTAAAATGGGAGGTATTCTCCACGTTCTTATTTAAATACTCCGTAAACCTACGAGTAGACACATACGACATTAATCTTAATTGGCGTTGTTAACATGTTAGCTATTTGAAAACATTTTGTATTATACTAATCTTGCAATCAACTGAATCCTTTAACGCACTACACTTATAGAGTAAAAAACCTAACATTTAATTAAATAAAGCAGGAGTGATCTCCCCTTAAACATTCTCGTATCATTTTATAACAATAGGGTAGCTTTTCAAGTGTTATCGGTCTATAGAAATATAGAACTTTGTGACAAATATTCTCTTCTCCTGGGAAAATAAACAGTTGCGGATTTTCATAGATTTAGCTTTATGAACATAGTAGGAATACTGCTTAGGTTCGTTTAGGTTTTCAAAAATAAAATTGAGAATCCAAATTAATAATTAATTGGTGATGAGTGTAATGTGATGAATGTAATGTGGGGTGCTTAAGTTAAGTTAAAACAGTAATTTCATGACAAGAAATCGTAGGTGGAATATCCGCAAAATTATAATTATTATTTGCAAGGGGATTAGAACTGCAAAAGCTTCCTAAAATTTATAACTCAAATATTATTCTAAATTAACTTTTGCAATTAACCGTTACAATTTAATAACGATACATAATTTAATTATAACGAAAATGTTATTTATAAAAATGCTATACTTTATTTTCTGTTTTTTGTTTTTGTTTTTTTAATTATTTTTAAAAATATTACTATAAAGTTACCTCACTTGTACATAGATAAAACCACTTAGTCTTGTTTCCTTTTCTTTAAAACTATTGTATATATAAGAAAATACAACATCTAGACAAATCTATGGTTTTTTTCAGACATGAATAAAAAAAAATTGTTACCCTCCAGGGTCGGTCTACGACCTCACACAATATTAGGGAGATCATTCGGCAATTTTTAATATATAGTTCATATCAGGTGAATTTTACTTGCGGGCACTTTGTATCCGTCATCGAGGGCTTAGAGTCTGACCAGCAGTTTACCCGTACGGCCTAGCCATTTACAGAGGTGCATACAAAAAATAGCCAAATATACAAAGGGTAAGTGCCCTAAAACCTTTGTTAAAATTACCCTGTTTTTCACATAAATTACAATGATTATATAGTGAAATACGACTGGTCAGTTTTGACCACTTTCCAGATTTTTTCTGTGTATGGCGAGTTTTTTCTGACACCCCCGTTGTTCTCCTACCACCCAACAAACTATCAAGTGTTGACGTTCGGCACATTTTTTTTCATTTTATAGCTTAAATTAGGAAAATTTAACTCTCGGTCATTGTTTAGCCTTTGTCGAGAGCTTTGAGTCAAACCGACAGTTTTTCCTAAGACCTATCCATTTTAAAAGTAGTATGCAAAACATTAGCCAGATATACAAACAGTAACCGCCCTAAACTCTTTGTTAAAATTACCCTCTGTTTTCCCATAAATTACAAAATTATATAAGGTCAATTATAACTGGTCAATTTTGATAACTTTACGAGGTTTTCCCAGGTATGGCGAACACAATTAATCCGAGAAGAACACAAAACACAATAAAAATATATACCCTAGCTAGTAGTTTATTCAGGTGTGTAGGCCTATATCTGGACCAGAAGTAAGGTACTCTGGGTCTTTTTTTCAGTTAGCCTATTCAAAGTGAAAGAAAATGTCGCTCTATTTTGCTGTTTAATGTAGAAATACTAAATAAAACATACGAGTTATAATTAAAGGACAAGCAGTAAAAGTGAATGTTTTTAGAGCCACAGCAGGGTAAAATATATTTCCAAATCCTAGCGAAAGCAACAACAAAAAAGAAAATCGCTAATGAAGGCAATATTCATTAAAATAAAATACTAAGTTGTCTGTTGTGAGCGCTAGACTGCTAATACCGAGTACCGGCCAGACAGTGCTCTTTACCTTTGTACAGCAAATCAACTAGGAAAAAAAAACCTCCGAAATCAAGCAATAGAGTAATCATTTAGGAATATAATCAGAACCCCAAAAACTGATAATCTACGCCACTTTATTAATTACTCCAATTCTATCAACTGTATTCCCATAAACACATATAACTGAATCAGCCACAGTACACCCAACCACTCTATACACAGCCTCATTACCCAGCCACACTACAAACATGTCAGACATGACTGTATAACTTTAAACATCATGTATGCATTTATGACCTACATGTAATATATGACTAAATAATCTTCATAAATGCATTTATGATCTACCGTTCCAGTATGCATGTATAAACTACACGCAATGTATGACCTTTACTATTATAGTTTAATACAAGTAGGTTTCATTATCAGCGCATTTAAAAAGTTTACTGAAATGGTTTTAGAAATTGTGTGAAACATGTATATACAAATTGAAAAAAAAAACCTACATCAACAGGTTTGAAGTTACATTTCAGTTCAAGACCAGTTCATCGAACGGTATACTTCTGTATGGAAAGGTGAAAGATAGGAAGGAGGAGATGGTTTACTTAACTACAAGATCTTCTGTCCAAATATGGACACTGAAATATATGTTCCAGCTAGAGGACATGAACAGAGATTGAATGACAGCATATGGCACAAAATAATCTACAAGGTGAGTTGTGTTTGTCCGTATTAGGGATAATTAAGTGGCATATTGTCACAATTTTCATTATCAGTTTTAGAGGTTCTGTTAATTTTTTAAAAAGACCCAACACCTCTCTGTTTCCGGAAGATTCTTTTTTATATGGTTTGCTATCTCTTGCTAACTAGCCTAAACTACCTCGAGTAGGCCTATCGATTTCGAGACTTTTCGGGTATGTTTCCCTCCAAGCTAGATACTTACTTATTTGTTTTAATGTTATACTTAACCAACAATGTCCTTCATGTTGCGTTTAGTTACATTTTAAAAAAAAATGTAATTCTTGTTGGTGCTGTTGACTTTAAGTTGAAACGTGTGTGTTTTATTTCTTTTTTATACAACCAAACGGTGTGGGAACTTGATACCGTGTACAATAACTTGTCTCCGTGTAGGCTACCCAGCATGGCACTATTGTATTTATAGCCACATACAACATTTTCTGTAAGGTTTCAACGACACGATTTGACGCGTTCATTGGTGCTGATACGGTAGCATCTCTTTTGGTATTGTTGTTATTCATGTTTGCTATAACGTTGGCAACACAAATTATGGCTCTGAATATAGTTAAGAAGAAAGAAAAGTATGATATTTTATTGTGGGAGAAATATGTTTATAGCTACTTCACTTTGACCATAAAAATTTGTTAATATATTCCATTGTTGAGTATATAGAGCTTCAATACGTTTTTAATATGTACTATTGTTATATTGCGCTGTTGGCATAGAATTTTCAAACTGGATATACATTTTACCTCCACATACTGTACTTAATATAATAGCATTGTTTTAAGTCTTATCGTTAAACTATGTCTGATTTGCTACTTAGAAGCTAAATTTCCTACCATGTGTCAAGACACGTTGCTATCTTTAGCCATCATCGGCTACAACAAATCTTCTCATTGCTGATTAGGCCTTTCTTACTGGCCTATGACTAAGGTAAACTACGACCTGGTTATACTACACGTTACATTGTGTCACAACAGTGAAGATAATTTTGATAATGTCTGCATTTCAAATCAGGTATAGTCGAGGAGAAGAAAGTCTAGTGAATGATAGTGGATGGTACAGATAGAGCAGCTAGCATGGGTAGAGTTGTAGTAAATAGATAATATACAGTAGCTTATTCTGGATTAGATGGATTCGTTTGCTGCTAAATATTTTGCCATCAACAATTTGCAGGTAATTAAGAGATTTATATTAATGCATATAGCAACTTCTTTTTATTGAGTATCCTAGTTGTGTTCAAAACAGTCAGTGTTCTAGGAAAAAAAAATGGTCACAGATCGCAAGACTAAATATACCATCACCTTGAAAATGTACGTATTAAACCTTCCATTAGAATAATTTTACATGGACAATAAAGAATTACATCATAGTTCATGTTGACTTTGATTCTCTTCTATTCAAAAGTTTAGTGACTTTAAAATTTTTTGCTAAATTATACATTTAGCCCAACGTTTCATTCAAGATAAACATGTAACAGCTGTTTCATTACTTTACATAGTAATTTGTTTATTCTAAAGATACAATTAATAAACAGAAACATTACGAAAATCATTTTTCTATAATAACTTACATTAATTTATCTTGCTAATATAATATTTATAACATAACTATACCATTTTAGTCTAATTAATTGTATATAGTTCATTTCAATTTAAATATGTGAAGTGTTAAAAGCTTCTGTATATCCAGCGGTGTAGATGAAATATACTTACAGCAATATCAAGCGATTTTACTTAAACAAATAGAAGAATTACAAATAAAAAAACAACTGCATAATAGGAAATTTGCTTAAAGAAGAGCTTTTGATATACTACTGTTTTATATGATGCTTATTTAGATGTATTCGTATGATCTTCTTTAACATTTGTCACATGTTGAAAGTGGAAAAATAATTTTCAAAAACATTTCTTCTATCACAAAAGAAATATAACTATAACATTTATGATCCTCGTTTTATCACATAAAATATAGGTAGGAATAGGTGAAAAAGAAAGATAAGCATGAAAATCTATTAGTTTAAAACATTTTCATTGTTGCCTCCCTTTGACCATTAAAGTTTTGAAGTTTTTCAGTTCAGTTTCAACAACCGTCGCTGGTCCTTCTAAAAAAAAAGAACTTGCACTTGTTATGCCTGGTATATTTTTAGCAGTAAAGCTTGTAATTACTTTGATCAATATTACATGCATTAAAATAGCTCTAAAATATACTCTTTTATTATATAAAAGATGACCCTATGACTATAATATTTTAATGATTCGCTTTGGTTTGGTACATAAACCATTGTTTTTAAATTTTTCAAATATTTTCCACTTTTTGCCATAACGTATGATAAAGTAACGTTATCTAGCAGATGAAATAGAGTTAATCTATTTCTTTGAACGTATACATTGTGTGGTCAGAGCCGCGTTTAAATTTCCCGATTTTACTCAGGAACCCATCAGAGCTGGATGGACTCAGGAACGATAGACTTACATTTCAACATGCGAGTGTTCTATCACCAGTTGGTGAAAGTATTTAGAAGAAATAAGAATAAAGAAAATGTTTACACAAGTGTCAGTCTATCTAAGAGACAAACTCCGATCTCACATTTCTATTGGAGTAGGACAACACAAGATGTAGATCTTAACGGTTGTGTCTGGTATCAGTTAAGTTTATTTGAACTTCACTTCATTGAAATTGATCATTACTAGGGTCTAGACATTTATTTATCCTTATATATTATATAGATTTCATGGCAGCTTTGTCATTTTAAAACCACCTCCATCAGTAACAAAATAAAACTAACAAAAGTTGTTTCACAACAATTTGCACATTTGATATTTAGAGAACATACTCATTGGTCTATAAAAAACAGAACAAAGTATTTTTACCTTGGGCATTTATTTTCTAATTTTTTATAATTTTGTAAACAAATAAAAATAGCAAGAAATTTGATTTGTAAAATTACAATTCATGGAAAGAATAGATCAACAAATTTGCCGACATTTGGTACCAGGAAATTATTTACAACAATAAACATATAAAGTGCCTAAAAAACATTATGGTAGATGCAAATTGTAACGGTTAAACGGTTCGAATCAATCAAAACAATTGTTTTAATCATTTAAATGTAATAAAATGTTTACAAGACAAGCATATCTCTACACAAACAGTTTACTGACGGGAAATATTCCACCATTTTGTTTGTTTACATTGTGTAGACAAGGGGAGAGAACCAACAGTTACATCAAAAAATATCTCCCCACTATAATTTCCTTCAGAGTTTGATCCACTGAGGGGGTGGTTAGAAAACCAGGCGCGATTTCCCAGCCTGTAGACCTGTGCTCCACTGGAGCCTGGACATGTACATGTTGTGTACCTGTACCTGGTGTAGGGGATATAATGCTCATCATCATACCTCTCATGTTTCTGAGTCCATTGTCCTACAGAGACCTGTTTAGGACAGCCATGAGGATGTGACACTATAACGGTCAACTTGTCCACATCATCAAATCTCAAGTATTTGTCCTTTACTTCCCTACATAAGTCATCAAAGCGCCGACACATCTTGTACAGTTCATCAACCAACTCTAAGTCACATGTCACATATTTCAACCAACACCTGTCACTCTCAATGTTTGCCCCACCATCCACCCCCCAGCCATCAAGACTGACCACTGGACTTTTATTGTCATCAAAACCCTAAACACACCTGGTCTGTCTCGCCTCACTGTCATCAAACACCACGTGTGTGGCTGTCAACACTTCAATCATTCCCCACCCTTTGCTGGGTGTGGCAGAGACTTGACACTTGGCACAACGACAAGTTCTGTCACTCTCTGTGTACTTGTTCACAAGCCACACCCTCCCCGTCCCTAACCTCATCACGTGACTTCCTCTGTCATTAAAACATGGATATGGAAATTGAGTGCCTGGGTAAAACTCTGGTCTCTCTAGACTGGTGAATTTAGTCTTTACCTGGACAGTTAGGGCTGCCAATGTTTTGATTGTCTCAGACACAAGCTCGTCGCCATGGTAACGTGAGGGGAGACAATTTGCGTTGAAATCTATAAGCGGTATAAAACCTTTGTGACCTGGATTCTTCTTACAGCCAGTAACATGTTTATGTAGATCAGCTTCTCCTCCATAGCACATCTCAGCTTCATGATTTCCTGCATGAATAGAGGAAACAAATAATTTAAACAGCCTACAAATTTAAACACTGATATAAAAGTATGCACCTATTATTATTTTGATTAGCTATACTATGTTTACACTAACACTAGATTTAGCAATCTGGTATAGATATAAATTAAACTTTTATTAACTCCTTCATCTAATGAACTATAAAATTACTTATAGTAAAGTCAACTAAATGTTATCACTAGCACAGATTTATAATTGTTTAGACTAGAGTTGTCTTATGTTTGTCATATCTTACCTGGAATAAAGACACCTGTTTGGTCACTTTTGAAAACTTTACTTGGGCTCTCACAGTATGGCACATCTAAAATAAAAAAAATTAGAAAATCATTACAGTGACAAGAAAGTTGGCATTACTGAGATAAACTCTTATGGCTTGATAGATACCCTCATAAAGTTCATAGGCAGGTATGTAAGAAAATAAATTTTAATAGAATTCAATGGGTATTGAGCATTTTGTTTTTACACTTATAAATATCACATATAGGTTATTAAGAAGTTGATTTTAAAGTATTTGAATGTTAAAAATGCCACAATAATTTATAAATTAGCTAAATTACTTAAAGATTTTGTTAAAAGAATGATTTATCATGTATCAGGCTCTACCTTCAGGTGTACTTGGTGGCTCCAATTTTCTTTTTCTCACTTTGTTTGCGGTTTTCATGGTTTGTTTTACTGTAGATATGATTATAGAACATTAATATAAAATAGTAACTAGGTTTCATAAGTGCACAAATAAAAAATGTATACAAAAAAGAATTTGTAGAATATACTTTACATCTGCATATCAACGTTTCTCTAGTATTAGAAACATGTAGTAACTTGAAATAGATTTGTTTCTTCTAAGTAGTGAAAAACACATAAAATTAATACTACAAATGAAAAAAAAAAACATGATAATTGTTGGCTATAAACATAGCACCTATGGTAATCAACTTATTATTTATTTGATATTAGCTTCTGATAAACATGTTAATAGTTTTAATTAAATGTGATTATCAAAAATTTATTTTTCTGAAGAATGAGTTATATTGGAAAATAAGACCTTAATATTGCAGCTTACATAATAAATGACCTGATTAATTTTGATACAATTGTTGGGATATTTACTAGCTGTCACTGAAAAGTGTCTACTAACCCTTGAAAACAAAAGTATCTGATTATTTTGATGAATAAAGTTAAATCATTGTCAAATTTTCAAAAGATAATTTATTTTCTCAATAGTCAGAAGTGTTAACCTAGAAAAAATATTCCAATTGATTCTCAGCTAATCAATATTCAGTTTAATTGCACTGTTTTGTAAAATATATAGTCTTAATATCCTAATCAGCTTGTTTGCTGTTAATTTTCCTGCACTATATTTAATAAATATACCTATCAAGTATTTTATTTAAAAATTGGAAATAGCAACTAAAACATCTACACTAAGTTTGCAGAAACTGTAACTTATTTAAACAAGTATAATACACAACGTGAATACTTAACAGCTTCTGTGGATACATTGCCTATATCCAATTAATTTAGAATATCCCCATGCCCAAAAGTTCAGATGAAGTTAAAACACATTTCAAATAAAAATATTTTATGAGAAGAATCTTGTTTGGTAGTAATTACAGCAAGATACCTAATTAGCCTGGATCATTAATGAGTTTAATAAAAATCAGTTATAACATTTAACTTTGAACTATTATGAACATAAAAATAGAATAGAGCATGTGCATGCAATAACAGTCGTCACATAAAAATGGTTAGTATTTCATATATATTCTCAGGCCTAAATAAAATGTATGAAGATTAACTTCTGAAAGAGAATCCATTTGTCCTTCAATATTCATTTTTTTGTAGATCTACTTATGAATAGCTCTATAGCATAGTTAATTGTTGAAACAAAAAATTGACATAAAAATTGAAAATACACCTCTATAAATCCCCAATGATGTTTATACTTATTAATGCATTAATATGCAATAATAAATTAGGCTAAAATACTACACTGTAAAATGACCTATTAGTACCAAACATTTGGTTAGGTGGTTTAGACTTCATTATACTTCATACTGAATACTTTAAAACGTTAAAAATGATACACCTACTATTATTTGTTATAGACTAATTTACTTAAATTTACTTTATTCCATGTTTAGAAACTATTTTCTTTGCTTTATTTTTATTGTATAATTATTGGTCGAATTCTGCATTTTAATTTTAACCCACACTCTTTTATATGACCATACATTCTTAGACAGAAGTTCTAAATTGGATTCAGTTCTGGAAGTTGTATAGATCTAGAATTAGATCTAGAATCTAGATCTAGATCTATATCTCTAGATTTCTAGATCCAGTTTAAAACTAGAATCTAGATCTAGATCTAGATCTAGATCTAGATTTAAATCTAGATCTAGATTCTAGATCTAGATCTAGAATCTAGATCTAGATCTAGATCTAGATTTAAATCTAGATCTAGATCTAGATTCTAGATCTAGAGTTCTATACTAGATAGATGTCTAGAATCTAGATCTAGATATGTAAAATCATAAATGTATTTGGGCCCGATAAATTAATACAATTCTTTAAATGTTTACCAAAATGATCAGTAGAATCTATTACTAAGATATGACTGTAAGATCTGCTATGAATTTTATTTTTAAGTCGGACTAACCCGAGAGTTGAAGGCAGCTCCACTAAAACAAAGTGAGAACGTCTGCTTACATATGATTGCTCGTTTTTATAAATATTATAGTATCGATAAAAAGACACGAACACTTTATCAAGTTATAACTACTCAAATTTTGTTTGCAAATTAGGATAATTTGCTAAATAAATGTCAGATATAAAAACTATCTACAAAACATAAATTGTTTTTATTTATTAACTTTGCATAATCTAATACTATTGTTATTGATGCTAGTACTCGATTTTTTCTTGGGCGTCGATACCACAAGTTTTAATTGCCACATTTTAAATCTACTGACGATTGTTTGTTGAATTCAATTTTATGTTAACCTGTATGTCTACTATTAATTATTGAATTAGGCCCTAATGTTAAAAATAATTGTAGTCGTATAAGGGTACATAAGCTGTTCAATGTGTACCTCATAGCTAGATGTTTGTTTTAACTATTGTATAAAGGCTAAATATTTGATAATTATTTATGTATTATAGCCAGAGGCGTAGCGACCCTTCTCGGCGCCCGGGGACAAACTTTCAATTTGGCGCCCCCTCGGGAGAAAATTTTCAATTTGCACCCCCCCCCCTCAAACTTTCGATTTGCACCCCCCCCCCTTCAATCTTCCGATTAGCACCCCCACCCCTCAAACTTTCGATCTGCACCCCCCCCCCCCCCAATCAAACTGCAAAACTGCCGCTAAAATGACATTTTAATTTGTTCTTACAACCCATTTTGGCGCCTCCTAAGGTCGGCGCCCGGGGACATATGTACCCCCCTGCCCCCCCCCCCCCCCCATCGCTACGCCTCTGATTATAGCTGAAGGTTGTATCATCCCTTCTGGCACATGGATCATCAATATACTCAAAACTAGAAAACTTAAGGGTACGTTATGTATTATTAAGAAAGAACATTGTTTAAGGGGTGAATAGAGGGGGTATGTGAAAAGCTCCCACTCAGGCAAGTCTCTCCCCCCCCCCCACCCCCTTTAACTAAATCAGCAGTATGATAGGTGCTTACATGTGAGGTCGTCACGTGGTTAAAGTACAAATATTCCCAACCAAGTAACAATTCGCACTAAAACTTTACCATTAAGATCAGAGGTACGGTTAAAACTGGCCGTATATTTTAACGGCATCGCTTTCTCTATCAGTCAGTAGCCTATGCTGCAAATTCAGTGTCGATCACATAATTTTGTAAAGTCCTACCACTTCAATGGTCGCATATAAGCTGCTGAATGAAGTACCATAACACCACAAGACACCCACTTTCCCTCCAAGGACAGATAACGGGGAGGGGACGGGTGGTGACGTGTTGTGCTATTCTACATCAGCCGCCCACCTACTTCACTGTATGGGATGTGAGCTGAATGCTTTAGAGCAACACAACCCTAAACTTGGGCTACGAATCAATAACTTGACTGAAAATTTTGTTTTGTTTCCTCTAGCATTTTAACATGTATATCGTTGTTTCTAGTATGTTGGGAAAAAATTTATTTGATACATCTACAATTATATCTATACATCACAAACATATACGATAATTAAATGAAAATTTTCAACAATGTTCTTCAAACAATTGCCTTTAATTCATTATCTCTAATTAATGTTAAAACTAGAAGCAGAAGAATGCAGCTAAATCAATTAAAGGACAAGAACATTTTACGAACAGTTTCTAAATTGTTGCTAAAACTATAGCTGTTATAAACTAGGTAAAATGTGTTAACTTCATATAAGAAGTGATATTTTGCACTCAAAACTAGTCTTAACCAGAATTTCTTCCAGGCATCTCTTCGGTGGGGGGGGGGGGGGGGCAAAGCCCTCCCTCCCCCTGAAAAAATTCTACCGCCCCCCCCCCCCGAACGAAATGAAATTTATATAATTTATATAGAAAATATATATGCCTACTTTTAACAGTGTCCGCCCCCCCCCCCCCCACGAAGAAAGTCTACCGCCCCCCCCCCACCACCCCGAAATGTTCAAGTGTCCCCCCCAAAGGAAAAAGTCTGGAAGAAGCACTGGTCTTAACGTAACTAAATATGGTAATCTATCGTTTTGGGTACGTAAAATCGCCCGCGACTTGTAATGTGAAAACCAGGTGACTCCTTAAATTTTAATAATTATTTCACATTTTGAGGAGGATTTATATTTTTTAAAATACAAAAATGTTTCCTTGTTTCATTTATGTACCTGTTTTTAAACAATTGAATTAAAACTTTTCAGTAATAAATGAACACCAGCGATGTTTCCAACAGATACAACCATGCTCATTTACTATAGCAGCCATTTTGTTAAAGTTTTATTTTTATAGACTTATAGCGCGAGATTCAGGCGGAAGTCATACTATTTTACAACTGGCTGCTGTTCATATAGCAAATCTTGCTTGCAGACACTGCTGTTTAAAGTTAATTTCTGGCCTATATTTATGTATTTAGCCATTGATTTAGGTTTATTATTCATTTATCTATAATATTTGACACACACATATCACAATATACTTCTATTACAGCCTTGACAATGAGGTAACGTTTTCGTACATTAATAGCCGCGGGCGATTTTACGTACCCAAAACGATAGATTACCCTAAATATAGATTAACCACTTAGAAAATAACTGTTCTTAATTTCTTTAATTTGCTTTCAGTTGTGTTTTTAATAGAATGATCCCAATTAATACAGCTATAAATATAGACCTTTATTATAAAGACTTATAAAAGTAAGACATCAACAACAAACTTAAACTCTACCTTCAGCTGCGAATAAAAATGTTTTCAAAATGGCCGTCCAGCCAGGTACTACGAAATTCTATTTATAACCTATAAAATATCCCGGTTGCCTGATTTTCCCGCTATTACTTGTGTATGGAATTTATGAAAACGCATTGGTTAAATAACGTGTGGTCTATTTGTGTCGAAAATGTTTAAGTCAAGATTATACGATGTAAAATGTACTTAAAATATGTAGGGTTAAGGCACCGTTAAGGTATTGAAAGTAGCGAAGTACCCGTGTTTAGCAAAGAACCCCCCCCCCCTAAGGGATGCCTGGTAGAAACTCTGATTACGATGCATCTCAAACAGAAAAAGGAAATGAACAAGACAATGTCTGATGAAATAGGCTAATTAATTGTATACATTCTTTTCCCCAAGCTATCTTAAATTGAAGTTACGCATAGGTGTAAGTATGTTTTCGGGGGTATGAAGAATGTTAGCAATTCAATATTTACTTTCATTTATAGGCCAACAGGGGTAGTGTTTTGCTCGTGAAAACTATCCAAATGTTTACTCATCCTGAGTAGGATAAACTAAGTTTTATTATCTTGTTTGTGTGTGTTTGAGTGTGAATGCGAATTTCAGTATTCTTTTTAGTATGTTGGTGTGTGTGTGTGCGTGTGTGTTGGAGAGTAAGAGCGTGTCTTCCTTGACCCGTATCGCTGTTTTACTTGTTCACATATTCATTTCAAATTTCGGCATTAAAATATCATAGTGTTCCAAAAAAGAGTTACACCATTTTCAGTCTTTATTTAATTCTATTTAAGGCTATCCCCGTATTAGACCTTCCATTCACCTTTATTATTTTAACCCCATGCAATCAAAGAAATGTTTAATTAACCACACATGACACACCGCCTTAATGTGATGTTAAATGTCTTGAATTTGTTTATTAAGAAATCTTTCCATTTTTCTCGTTTTTGTCAGCATTCGCGTATATGCAGCTTTTCGTTTATGTCCTACGAAAGTATTATGCATTTCTGACCTCTTAACATTTATAGGCTTTTTTTAGGTAATTTAAACAAACGCATTTTAATTGTCGCAAGTTCTTTGAGGCAATCAGCTTAAAGAAGTTGAACTAATCACACACAACTGGAGTGTTTTTTAAACGTCCAAACATACTTTCATAGATCAGTGTAGCCAAATATTTTGTTCAAATAATTACTCATACATACACACACAGACAAACACACACACACACACATACACACACACACACACACACATATATATATATATATATATATATATATATATATATATATATATATATATATATATATATATATATGTAGGCCTATATCAAGGAAATACATAATGCTCTATCTTTAGCTCCTTGGTTATTCCAGCTGTTTTCTATTAGCTTCTTACTGTGATGTCAGTATTTTAGCAAGCAGGTAAACACATTAGAAAAATACAGAAAAGGAATTAAAATAAATTACAAATTATTCGTAGCTTTGTCTTTTGGTGACTAAATTACGTTTACAAAACAGAGAATGATCAATTTTCAAAAATAATACATTACAACGGCCACGCAAGCGCCGTGTTATACTGTATCAGATCAGGAATTTCCGAAATGACGCATGGTTACCATGCTTTTTCCACTAGGTTTAAATGTGTGCTTTTGTTTCTCGAACTAATTTATACTAATTTAAATGTCTGTATTTTAAAACACTGTAACATGTAGAGCTAAATAAGTTTTAAATTAGTTTATACAGCAATTAAATATTTACAAACGTCAACGCTTTTAAAACTTAATGAGTTATATAATACTTTTTTTCTTTGAGTTTATGACAGAACCAGCAACGTTTAAATACACAAAATAGTGTCCACCAACAAGTAAAGTGCACAATGCACTCAAACATGTTATAATATAATAATAATAATACAATAACTAAATGATGTGTTGAAAAGCGGTACAAAAAATAATATTAGAATGATAATTTATCTGTAAAGTTAAATTCTTTGGTGTATTTTTATATGTGAAAATAGCTTCAATTTCTGTCACATAAAGCTTAGTGAGTGAAGGGGGGAGGAATTTGATTTCTGTCACAATAAGTGGCAGAGAGTGAGAGGAATAAAGTTAAGAAAATACGATGTTGCATTTTTGCAGTTTTTAAATTAATATTCTATGCTTGATATTTCAGACATACACCTGTCCATTTTACAGCGATAATCATGAATCAATAGTTATAATACATCATAATACTATGCGGCGACATACAGCAAAAATAAAACTAAACACGTATTATTGTAACTAAACTTAAAGCAACTGCAAAAAATGGATAATATATTACACCATAATAATTACATGTAAATATTGACAATACAATATATTATATAATATTGAAAGAGTCTTAAAAAACCTTGATTCTACCTAGGCACTTTTAACAGATTATGTCGGAATTTAAAACAATTATACATGTAGCCATGTTTTATGATACGAGGGAATTGCCTGTATGGAAACACATTTATCCGGGGTAGGTTTTGAGAATTTCACAAGTCTGTCAAGGATTTAAAACTACTTTTCTCGCCAAATTGTCATCATATATTAGATTTTTTTTTCAAATAAAGCTTATTGGTTACACAAATGCCAGGCATAAAATGAATTATAAAAACACTATACTAATTTTTGCAATTTTCATTAATTGTGAATTTTGTAATGATGACTTTTATTAAAGGCAAGAACTCGATTTCTTATTTAAATATCGATCTCGATACTAAAAGTTTCAATCGCCAAATTTTTAATCTTCAGACGATTGTGTGATAATTCAATTTTACATTAAGATTTTCTAACAGATTTTATTACAATGAAATATAATTGTAGTCACATACGGATCTATGAGCTGTTTTTGTGTATCTTGTAGTTTGAATTATTTTACAAATTAATAGTGGATATATACATCAAATTCAAATTGGAATGAAAAAATTCATTATTTCATATTCTAAAATTGGAAGATGATGTCATTGGTATTGTGCATTTTTCGTAGTTTAAACATGTAAAATGTGTCGTAATTGTCTTTTGCGTTCAGTTTATTAGAACTTCACATTATTAAAATTGATTATTACTAAACTGTTATCTATAAATATTAAACATTTGAGCTAAATTGTAATGTTGGTTTAAGAATGCTTAAAATATCGACATAATATAATACTATATAATACAAGACAAGATGTAAACAAACATTTTACAATTATACAACATACTAATGATAGAAATGTAATGAAAGTAACAAATAAACATAACTGTTTTCTTTTAAGCATTAGATTTTTATTGTGTAAATGGTTTGTGAATAAATACAAGCAAGATCAAATTTAATATAGAATTTTACAATTCATCGTATAATGATATATAGTTAGCCATTTAACCATTTTTTTTTTGCCTACAGGTGTTACGGAAAATTTTCTGAAAGTTTTAAAAAGAAAATCGCCAACCATCGACCAAGTATGTAGCAAGTTATAACGGTTAATCAGTATAAAGAACCAATGCGTTCGTTTTAATCTTTGAAAGGTAATAACATGTTGATAAGTCATGCAAGTTTTAGCACAAACAGTTTAAATAAGGTAGAAGTTGCTCTTTTATTTGTTTACACTGCGTAGATAATGGTTGATAACTACCTGTTGCATCCAGTCCATATACTCCCCACTATAGTTTCCTTCAGAGTTTGATCCACTGTGGGGATGTTGACACCACCCGTCCTCTCCCAGCCTGTAGACAGTGGCTCCACTGGAGCCTGGAACTGTACATGTTGTGTACCAGTACCTTGTCCAGCCATCTCTCTCACGTTTGTGTGTCCATTCTCCTACAGAGACTTGTTTAGGGCAGCCATGTGGATGTGACACTATAACGGTCAATTTGTCCACATCAACAAATCTCCTGTATTTTTTCCTTACTTCCACACATAAATCATCAAAGCGTCGCCATAACTTGTACAGTTCATCAACCATCTTTAAGTCACATGTTACAAAACTCAATTCACACCAGTCTCTCTGATTATCTGCCTTACCTTTCACCTCCCAGCCATCAAGACTGACAACTTGACTGTTATTGTCATCAAAACCTAAAACACACCTGGTCTGCCTCGCCTCACTGGCATCAAACACCACGTGTGTGGCTGTCCACACATAAACCTCCCCCACACTTTGCTGGGTGTGGCAGAGATTTGACACTTGGCACAACGACAAGTTTTTCTGTCATCATTTGTATACTTCAACACACTCACCAACCTCCCCGTCCCTAACCTCATTATGTGACTTCCTCTGTCATTAAAACATGAATATGGAACTTGAGTGCCTGGGTACAACTCTGGTCTCTTTAGACTGGTGAATTTAGTCTTTACCTGGACAGTTATGGCTGCCAATGCTTCGATTGTCTCAGACATGAGGTCGTCGTCATGGTAACGTGAGGGGAGACATTTATTGTTGAAATGTTTAACAGGTATAAATCCTTTGTGACCTGGGTTCTTCTTACAGCTAGTAACATGATTGTGTATTTCTGCTTCTCCCCCATAGCACATCTCAGCTTCATGATTTCCTATAAAAAACAAACAACACATTATTGAAGCAGCCAGTGAAATACTGGATGTAATGCTAAACTGCCATGTTTTGGAGCAAGCTATACTTAAGCTTTATAAACCTAGCACATTTGAATATTTAGTCACATTATATTCGTCTAGTATTATGCTGTATGTTACCTGGACAAAACACACCTGGTTGGTCAATTGTTTTATCTTTAGTCTGACGATCATAGCGTACCAGATCTGAAACATTGCATGAGTATGTTAGATTTCAACATGCAGTAAAACATAATGATACTGTCGCTATATAAATAACACAGTAGAGTCATTTAAATTTAAAAAGCTATACACTTTCTGAATTCTAAAAAATGATACAGTGTAACTATGTATTTTTTCTCTTTACAGTACAAAACAAATGTGTAACTGTATACATAGATAAGTTAACAAATACACAATTTAAACAAAAAATTAAAAAATTACATCACTTTTTCAATGAAATTTATTATGTCTTCTTACCGGTACTAGGTGACACCCATTTTCTTTTTGGTTTTCTGTAAAAGTTCCCCATGACGTATGCTGCTGATAATATAAAATATGTACCTTATAAAACTAGTAAAGGGCTTAAAGATTATCTAAGACTTTCATTCATTCAAAATATTGTTTATAGAAAATTTCAGTGTTTGCAGACAGCTTTATTCATATAACAGTCTCTGGTGATGTCAACACCTTGATAGAGTAGAAAAACTGTACCAAGTACGAACCAAATGACACACTACAGGGATTTTCACAATTTATGGTTGTTGGGTTGACTGGGACTGGTTTTTACATTAACTCTATCAAAATATATTGAATGATGAATTGACAAGATAAACATATTAAAAAATAAACGAGTAGCATTGAAGAGAGCAGCGCCTGCAGTGTTTCTTCCAAACGTTTTTCTCCGGGTGGGGGTGAGGGTGCACTTGCATTTTTCGGGGGATGGGCGGAAAAAATTTCGGGGGGGGGGGGGGGGGGCGACAGTAAGCGCATGACTACAATTTAAACAGCACTTGCTTAGTGTGAGGGTTGATGAATATCCAAGAAATGCACAACACAATTGCAGTTAGATATCACAGTCCTTTATTTCTCTATCCTTCAGTCACCAAATCAACCTGCCTTCTTTCGTGCCCAACCTTCAACTGCCCGCCGCATTCATTCCTACACACCACATTTCTCCCGCTCACAACACAGCCACTGTCACCCGACCAGTCGCTTCCCTTGTACCCTCGTTCACTCCGTACAACAACATACACGTCAACACACCCGGCCTCGCGTCACACTACAAGCTACATACACACACGCAGTGAGCCGTTCCACGTATTCACCTTTCATACACATTACATCACCACACTTAGAATGATAAAGTTTTAAAGTGGTTATTAAATATATACTAACACGTTATATTCTTAGTTTTTTCAGTGTTTTTAAAACGATTTCGTTAAAAAAGCTGTTAGAACCCTTGAAACTGATGAATCAAAATTAGAGTATATTTTAGTAGCAAAGTCGCTACTTAATTTGGTCCGACACTCTGACGTATCTATATATAAACCATGACTATAATAAGAAACATCAGCTCAACATTTAATCAGGAATTCCCCATCTGTTTTTATGTAAGCAGGCGATAACACTCCTGGTAAACAAGACTCGAAAATATTAATAATAATATACATACACGTACAAGTCACTCTTACATTTAGATTTGACTCATTAGATTACATAAACACTAGATCCACTAATAAATCATATTATCCAAGTCACATTCGGCCACTTCTAGGTGAATTGTGAAGTAGTTGGATACTTACTCGTTGTTTTATATAACTGACATATCCGCCGTTCTGTCTATAAAATAACTAGCTTTGTGCATTCGTATTATTATTGTGGAAAACTACCAGCTTAAGACCAAACAGAACGAGGTCACATTATGACATTATGTCAGAGTAATAATCCAAATATCACGTATATTAACTATGCTATCAAATGCACCTAAATTTTCACGTGGATAAAGTATGATTAACAATATATATTTATTTATTATATGCGTATTTAAAATAAATTTGTGTCAATAAAGCTCACTGAGCATTGTATACAGATCAAAACAACCGAGTGTTTTTACACTTGGAAAATTTTAAATATAACAGTGGAGAATATTGGTTATTAAGTAATCAACTAAATAGTTTAATTGTCGAAAACATATATGTAAAGGACAAGCCAAGACAAGGGGACAAGTGTCGATCGTGTGTTTTCTAATACAGGCCAGGATATAAGTAAAGTGTGTGGGGTATGTGTTGTCAAATACAGGCCAGGACACAAGTAAAGTGTGTGGGGAGTGAGTTATCAAATACAGGCCAGGACACAAGTAAAGTATGCGGGGAGTGTGTTGTCAAATACTGGCCACGAGACAAGTAAAGACTGTGGGACTTGTGTTTTCTGTAATTTGAAAACTATTACATCTTTTTATTAAATACTAGCGTACCCGTCCCCCGCGCGTTGCCGCGGGGATAGAATAAAGTCTGACGAAATATATTAGAAGGATATCACCAATGCATTACCAATCATATGTTCTTAGACGCATCACCTTGTTTTCTAAAACTGTGTTATTTAAATGTCAACATTGCCTGCGCTTGGATAATAATTATCGGGACACGGGTTTTCCTACACTACTGCATGAAAATCTTGAGTGTATATTAATCACTCACCGAAATAATTAGGTAGAACACACTTCAATGACCACCTATATGTCAGGGACGTAGAGGGGCGCTCTCAGGAGCCCCCCACCCCCCCCCCACCCCCCGATTACACTACCGCAGAGGCGCAGCGTAAGGCCCCTGGCTCCTTAAAACTAACAGGCGCCATCGTGCTCATAGGATAACCCAGCGTGCCAAATAGCATCCTGTAAACAATGATGCCGATTTCGTCATTCGCTAAAGTGACACAAATGAAGAGGATTTTTTTCTTTAACACATACAAAAATTATTTGACGTGTTTTAAACATCAGTTCGACTGATGCAATATGCTAGCGTTACTAATGGTCTATTATTAGATGCTCGGTCTCAATTTCGGCCTGGATCGTCTAATAATAGATGCTTATTGCATCATTCGCAAAGTGACGAAACTGTACAGGATTTCCTCGCGTTACAAAGTTATTTTTAGAAGCCTGTTGTAGTTTTACCGCTGAATATAGTAGTACCCCTTACTCGCTTTACAGGACGCTCGATTAACGGATGCCAAGTGCCAACTTAGTCGCTCTAAAACTCTGGGCGCCAAACCGTGTATTGACGAAAGTTGTACCCTATATGGCGCCGCCCGTAAGAAACTTTAGTTTTTTTTTCGCAGAAATATTCTCGGGAGTATTCTCATCTACTTCCTAAAGTTTCATCGTACTCGGATGAACCGCATCCGAGTTTTTTTTTTATATACCGTATATAGAGAAAAAAAATCGCTTCCCCCCCCCCCCGGTGGTGCGCCGCCCTTGCAATATTAAACAATATTTTTTACAGAACCCTACCATTGAGTGATCTAATCATCTCCCCAAAGTTTCATGGTACACGGATGAACGGTGTGAAAACGAAATTTTATAAACCTCATATAGAGAAAAATCGCAGCCGCCCGTGGCGCCGCCCTTGCGAAATTAATAAAGTTTTTTTTTTTTTTACATAACCCTTCCCTGAATTGTTCTAATCAACTCCCCCAAAGTCTCATGGCTATCATGTCACACCAAAATCGACTTATTTTTATAAACGTATATAGAGAAAAATCGCACCCTCCCGTGGCGCCGCCCTTGCGAAATTAAAAATTATTGTTTACAGAACCCTTCCATAGAGTTTTATAATGAACTCCCCAAAGTTTCATGCCTATCGGATAAACGGTGTCACTGCAATTCACTTTTATTATTTTTATATACCGTAAATAGAGAAAAATCGGACCCTCCCGTGGCGCCGCCCTTGCGAAATTAAAAATTATTTTTTTACAGAACCCTTCCCTAGAGTGGTATAATGAACTCCCCAAAGTCTCATCGCTATCGGATGAACGATGCCAAACCAAAATCGAGGTTTTTTTTAATATACCGTATATAGAAAAAAAAACAAATCGCGTCGTGTCGGGGCACCACCCCTGCGAATTTGAAATTTTTTTTTTTCACAGAAATCTCCCCATGAATATTCTCAACAACTTCCTAAAGTTTCATGGCGATCGTGTGAACGGTGACACGGCAATTCACTTTTATTATTTTTATATACCGTATATAGAGAAAAATGGCACCCTCCCGTGGCGCCGCCCTTGCGAAATTAAAAATTATTTTTGTACAGAACCCTTCCCTAGAGTGTTCTAATCAACTACCCAAAGTTTCATGCCTATCGGATAAACAGTGTGAAATCAAAATAGACTTTTATTTTTATATACCGTAAATAGAGAAAAATCGGACCCTCCCCTGGCGCCGCCCTTGCGAAATTAAAAATGATTTTTTTTACAGAACCCTTCCCTAGAGTGGTATAATGAACTCCCCAAAGTCTCATGGCTATCGGATGAACAGTGTGAAATCAAAATAGACTTTTATTTTTATATACCGTATATAGAGAAAAACAAATCGCGCCCTGCCGGGGCGCCACCCCTGCGAATTTGAAATTTTTTTTTTCTCAGAAACCTCCCCAGGAATATTCTCAACAACTTCCCAAAGTTTCACGGCGATGTGATGAGAGGTGTAGTAGTTCATAAAGGACACACAGACACACACACACATACATTGCTTTTTATATATATAGATTTTAGTAGGCGTGTAGGCCTACTGTTGTTTAGAACAAAAAGAAACACAAACTATTACATGTTTTAGCAGGATATCTGTTTTTACAAGATTTTGCTTTGTTCACAACTTCCGTTTGTGGTTTTGTGTCAAACCTTGTATCTCAAATTTGACAATTTTCTATTGCAGCTATTTCGTTCAAATTTTCTAAACATCTTTGTCATCGAGAACAATAAATGGATATCTAATTTAATTAGATGATTAACTAGTCATTAAAATTAATAAAACCGGACATAACAAGATTAAATGTTTGCGATCAATAGATTGCTAACACTAACAACACTCACTGGCAGAATGGGAGATAACTAGCTAGACACTATCACACGACCAGTCAGATGAGCTGTGATTCACGCTAAATGTTTACAATCGTAGAGCGTGGTAGAATTAGTGAAGGCTATTAAGGGCAGATAATATAGTTTTCAAACGATTTGAAACCAATGGAGCTAGCAAGATTAAGAACTACACCTCGCTTTGTCTCTGTAAATTGTGATCAAAGACGGATGCTTTTCACTGGGCAGATAATCGTATTTTAAATATCATGAGCAACTAATGGTGTTTCAAAGCAATTATTTTAGTCATGTCGACTTCATAAATTAGGAATAACTAAAATTAAACATATGTTTTTAAAAAAATATTAAAACCTTAATTGCAACAAGATTATAAATGTACTGAAAATTTAAAAAATAGAACTAATTGGCATTCTTTATTTAAAAAAAAGCCTATGTCTCACATGAGATCATTGACGTATTTTAGCTACACATTTTTACTTTCTCGTACATACGAAGTATAGAGAAAAATCTTGTAATCGTGCAAAAAAAATAATAATTTTGCAATCTTGTCCGTATGTCTGTGTGTGTGTGTGTGTCTGTGTGTAAACACGATAACTTGAGTACCGTTAAAGCTAGGTTAATGAAATTTCACATATAAGTATTTTATCAAAATCGTAGATCCTGATCAACTTTTGAGCGATTTCCGATAACTGGAAGTGGTACTTTTTCTACTTAGAATTTTTTAAAAGCCTATAACCTGAGTACTATTTTAGACAAATGAAATTTCACAAGTAAGTAAACGATCTAATTCTCTACCTTCTGTCAAATTTTGAGTAATTTTCTCTGACCAGAAGTACTAATTTACGCTATTTCCGATTTTTCAAAAAACGTATGTAAAATTATAAAGTATTAATAATATCCCGCACTATTATGCACATTTTATTAGGCGTTCACTTGGTGTGCAGTTCTTTTTTTTTTACGAGATTCTATTCTATTATAAAAAGTTTAAGTAATTAAAATGGATTACAATTATTGTCTATGTCCTGAGTTGCAATCACTCGTATTTTTATATTAGAATATTCGAGAAAGTTTGGGGGAGATCACTTTCGGCTTATTTTATAGAAGAAAGCAAATTGGTTTTTTTTTTAAATTTTCAAATCATTTAAAATCTTGTAGCTATTCGTAAAATTGATAAAGATGAATTATGAACTATGAATAGGCCTACTGACTATAATCAAGATGTTACGTTATAATGCTTTGGTTTTTAAATTTAAAATTATAAATAGGTTCTATGAGCTTTGATTTTCGTGGCACTTGGAAAAAACCCAGAAGCATAGTGCTAAATCACTTTTGGCGACTATTGATGTTTTCTCTAGATCAAAAAGTGCGTTTTGGTCATTGGTCTGTTGCTTTATCTCTAGGTAGTCGACTTAGTTGATACAGTTTTTATTTATCAGATTGTGGATGTAGTTTGATTTGCTGTGTGGGATATCTCAATAGATGTCAAGTTCATGGTTGTGAATTGAGGAGTTTAATATCCCGTAATGCGAAACAACGATAATAAATTGTGTATGAAACTTGAATTAAAGATTCTTGTAATAATAAAGTATCGTGATTGATTTTTGTTTCTAAAACACTACTTAAGCCAGTTATTTTGTAGAATGTACAACAATTATGTTTAAGGAAAAGGCGCTATAGTATTTAATGATTAGTGCATTGTACTACATTAGTTTAGAATTATTATTCTACTACGATTGAATAAAATACTAGTATTAAATTGTTTTCCCTAGGGCTAATTAGTTTTACAAATGACCTGCTGTGTTACAGTCTAGGGCTAATTAGTTTTACAAATGACCTGCTGTGTTACAGTCTACGATGGCAACTGATGTCATGTTTGGACTACCGTGATGTGTACTTTAAAGTATCATCTTAGTGTGTGTGCATGCGAGCAGGCGTGTATGTGTGTGTGCGTGCATGTATATGTAGGTGACGTGTATTTTAATGAAAAAGATCTTTAATTTAAATGTTGTAAGTTTGGTTGTCTGTGTGTGTGTGTCTGTGTGCGTGTTTGCGTGTGCGTACGTGTGTGTGTGACACATATACAAATCAAAATTTCAATATTTAGTTTTCTTTATTTTGCTAAGTTGAAAGGTAACCACAACTGGTTCAGGCTTTAGGAAGAAAACGCAGATCTGAATAAAATTAGAAATGAAAGTCAAAACGTTGTCTTGAAGTTAGAATGATGTCTTCAAGCCCCACTTCATATCGCAGCCTCCCCATCGGTCGTCAGTCTGATCCCGATAGTACTGGGTCCATTCATTGGCGATGATGCACTGGTGTGATGGAGCGTCACCACCACATTGTGAAGCGTCTCCTTCTGCTGCCCATTCATAGCACATCTGTACGGCTTTCATCCAGTATGGTGCGTTGTCAGGGACTTGAATCATCCATCGCATTTGGCATCCACCATTGCGACTGCCTGTGTCATCAAAATACTCAGGAGTGTTTTGGTTTATCGGAGCGCAGTATATTTCACCAGCATCTCCTCCGCATTGGTAAATATCGTCTTCTGCGTGCCACTGAAAGCACATCTTTACTTGATTCATCCATGCAGGGGGGTTGGTCCAATTTGTGAAGATCGCCCATTGCATCTTACAGCCTCCCCACCTCCAATCCGTCCAGTCTTTGTATACAGGGGTCATTTGATTGACGTCGGCACAAAGGTCTTGAGGAGTAACGCCGCCCCCACCGCATTGGAACCCGTCAAAGGTTCCCGACCAATGCATACATAATTTTGTTGTCGATATAAACCAATTAGGAACACTAAGGTATTCGTCAATATCGCTAGACAATGCAACAACGGCACTTTCACTGACTTCTTTGCTGTTCTTCAGATCGTTGAGTCGGCCCAAAAATGTACTGATTATGCTATTATCAGACTTTATTTTAGCTGCATAGATGAGAGACTCCAGTTCTCCAAGGTAGCTTCTTATCAAATAGTTTTTGACGGCCGTTTCCATGGATGTCATTTTTGTTTCGTTTTTGATTAAGTCACTAATGGGCTTCAACTTGCCAGAGCAAAGCCAAGGGTCGTTCTCTACTGTCGGCTGCCACTGTGAGAAACCATCAGCGTTTTGTTGGAGATTCTGGTCGCCTCCATAGTATCTACTTATTTGCTTGGTGTTCGAATTAAACGTTTCGTCCACGTTTACATTTGAGTTTAAGCCCCCAGCACTGGCAGAAAATGCTTTATTGAAGGAAGCTTTAGCATTGGTCTCGATATTGTCTTCCGTTTTGTTTAAAAAATATTCTTTCGTTGTCTCAAACAACATTCGTATATAACCATCATACTTTCCCGTTGAAAAATAATGCGTGCCGTAAACCTCAATAAATTTGTTGTAAGCGCTAGGGTTACTTTCATAGGTCCCAGTGAGGGTTGTGTCAATGTAGGTTTCGGGAAAGTTGTCTAACGTCAAATTTTCAGGTGGGTTGACATTCATATAGGTTACCCCGACAAATGACGTAACATCAGTCAAATATCTAGAATCGTTGGTGATGTAGCTCTGCATCGTCTTGAAGGAAGAACTTGCTGAGAAAGCAAATTCTCCGATATTAACGTCTAGACCTGCATTAGAACTCATGCTCTCTCTGACTTCAGTGTAGGACGTGTAGGAGGTGACTTCAGATGACATGTATCCACCGGGATCAGAATTAATTTGCCAAATCTGGTTAAAATAAAAATAACAATATGACACTTAAGCCGATTTCTCAAATATACGCTTGTCCAAATGCGACAAATGTCCGAAAGGACACTTGCCCGCATGCGACAAATGCCCGAATGCGACACATGCCCGAATTGACATATTCCCTAATGGGACAAATGCCGAATGGACACTTGCTCGAATGCGACAAATGCCCGACAGTCACTTGTATGAAGGCCGCTGGCCCGAAAAATGTTAACATGATATAAATTACTAAATAGTCAATCTTAATCAATTTAAATTTGCTATGTGATAACTAATACATTTCTAAGTAAAATGTAAGAGAAAAAAATATTATATATTAACAAGCAGGTATTATTAATTAACTGGATGTATAATATAAAATACTTTCAAATTTCGCAGAGTGAAATCTGATTTATTTACTACAAGAGTTTGTTGTGTGACACACCTGATCAGGCATATCGTACGTTACGCCTTTAGGACTCAGCCATTGCTTTTCTTGGTCACATGTCAGTTGAAAGATTGGACTCAACAAACCGTCGTCATGAGCAATGTCGAGTGGAAAAAATTCAAATTTCGAGATATCAACACCTTTGGTTATTTTTGACAGCCCAGGTGGTAAGTTGGTGCAGTTTTTAGCCGCTGCTAGCGACAAGACAACAGGGAACCATAAAAGTAAATTTTTAAACATCTCTGTGACCTGTAAATTATCAACATGACAACAAAATCATCGCTTTAATTTCCCGACGTTTAAAATAGGCCATAGCCATAGCCATAGCCATAGCCATAGCCATAGCCATAGCCATAGCCATAGCCATAGCCATAGCCATAGCCATAGCCATAGCCATAGCCATAGCCATAGCCATAGCCATAGCCATAGCCATAGCCATAGCCATAGCCATAGCCATAGCCATAGCCATAGCCATAGCCATAGCCATAGCCATAGCCATAGCCATAGCCATAGCCATAGCCATAGCCATAGCCATAGCCATAGCCATAGCCATAGCCATAGCCATAGCCATAGCCATAGCCATAGCCATAGCCATAGCCATAGCCATAGCCATAGCCATAGCCATAGCCATAGCCATAGCCATAGCCATAGCCATAGCCATAGCCATAGCCATAGCCATAGCCATAGCCATAGCCATAGCCATAGCCATAGCCATAGCCATAGCCATAGCCATAGCCATAGCCATAGCCATAGCCATAGCCATAGCCATAGCCATAGCCATAGCCATAGCCATAGCCATAGCCATAGCCATAGCCATAGCCATAGCCATAGCCATAGCCATAGCCATAGCCATAGCCATAGCCATAGCCATAGCCATAGCCATAGCCATAGCCATAGCCATAGCCATAGCCATAGCCATAGCCATACAAGCAAAGTATCATACAATTGAAATCAGTAAAAGAGTACATTACAACAGTGGCACAGTTGCCCACTTTTAGATGACTAAAATGAATCAGGGGATGCACAGAGCCTACGTGGTGTAGTTTAACCGGTGGCTCATGAGAGCACCCAGTGACACCCTTGACACATCACTTTACGGAGGGGGATTAACCAACAGTAAAGATCAAATATTGTGCATGCACTGTTTACAGTTACATAACTCAGTTATAGAAAACTAAATAAAACACAAACGGTAAAGCGTTTATAAAACCCTTCGCAGAAAGTGCTGTGTCACTTAGCTGTGTACAACTAGATTGCACAAACGCGCAACGAGTACGCTAGTATATACAAAACACTATCACAAACGAGCAACATATGTTATAAGCTAAGGCACACATATTTAGTAATGTTTTTAAAACTCACTGCTTCGATGGACTGTCGGTATGAAGTAACCTTCTATGAACAAGATTTAATGCTGCATTGTTAAATAGGTTTGATGTCACACGAGGTGTGGATACAGCAATTACAGGCCTGGCAGGTATTATATTATTTCTAACAGTTCAAGGCGAGATATTTTGCAATCCTCCTAAACCAATTGTGATTTTGCAATATGTTGCAAGACAGATTCTATTACATAACACCTATGTAAATTATACAGTTTTTACTCATTTCAATTGTATGGTGCTTTGCTTGTAATTTTTATCATTTTACATGTTTGTAAACAAGAAGTAACAGTCACATTTAATTTGTACAGGGCAACTCTTAATAAAACCAAGCAAATTATGTATTTAATTTCCTATACAAATGTTATAGTTAGAAACGTTTTGAACTATAAATCGGAATTTAAAAAATCTTTTTTTTTAAATAGCAGAATAAAGTCTTTATCAGTTACTGTGTTAAAAAACTGTTAGAGTTGTGAAAGTGAGAAGTATCAGAAAAGAATACAATAAATGTAAACAGGCTTTTAACACCTACACAAGTCAATTATTTGCCAGTCATGAAATAAAGAAATTTAATTTTTAACATCTTAACAAAGTCTTCTCAACAAAGTAATTTAGGAAGTAATTAGCTATAATAGCCTTTTTTTCTTCTTTGTATACAGCTAAATACATTGACAATAACTTAGAAAAAATGAGTATTGCAGACATTTGGCTACAGAGACTAATTCAGTACCCTTTGTTGCGATATGTTGCAATATTTAAAAATAAGCACCTCCATAGTGATCAGCAAATCGACAGTTTTTCAAAAGTGAAATTGGAAATTGAAAAAAAACAGGTTGCTTTTTTTTATAGGGAGATTATTCTAAAGGGGTGCAAAAGTTTAATGAACGTTAATAAAAAAGATGCCTCTCAAGCTCAGAGACCCACACTTTCAATCATTGTATGTAAACCTGAAGTGTTCGCCCGTGACAAAAGATAATATATATGCCTGTGAGAGAAAAATTCCTCTTGGTTCTCAACTGATTGACACAACGAAAAATAGTGCAGATGTGCATCTGACACAGTCTGCAATATTTTTATTATCTTCAAAATCTAATTTTCGCCCCGTACAGACCGAATCGGACTTACCACACCTAACCACCCACACTCTCACTTACTAAGTACCTGGCCCGAATAAGACGCGTCTGAAGTTCAACCCACCTACACCCTCATTGATGAAGCTACCTTCCAATATTACTAGCAACATTTTTAGGAGATAAGCTGTCTGCTTTATAGGTGATATACCGCTAATTGCCACCAACACGATTTTTAGTTTCCACCAGTCACTTAGCATAACTTAGACAGAAGGTGGAATTTCTTAGTTGGTCATTGCATATATAATTAAATTAGCTTAAAACCAGCTTTGCTATTAATTGCTGCAAGATGCTCAGTTAATCAATATTGAAGCTTGTTTATGACTTACTTAAATATTATATAAAAAGACACATTATTTCCAAAAAAAATCAAATGTAACATTGCCAACATGGTTCCATTAATCTTTTAAAAAGATACTTTTATTTCTTTTAATATTTTCCCAGGTTCTCGTTGCTTGTATAGATAAGATTATGTTAGAAGTTGGGATCCATAATTTGGGAATTTTTTATAGCTTTATGCAATGTTAAAAAAATGTGTGTTGAAACATTGTACTGTTGTCACAACACATAGAATTACAATTGTACTGTTGCTGTTATTCATGATTGCCTTGCATGGTATATTTCTTACAATTTTTCATTTGTTTTGGGTTTCACAAGTAATGTCGACGGCAACTTTGCTTATTATTGCATACTTGCAGTTATTATTGACTTATGGTTTGTTAAAACAATGTTCTATATTTTGTACTATATCTTTGCAGGCACATGAATATGTGCTATTTTTTCTTGCCTTACGTATAAAGGCTTATATTAAAAGTCTAACGCTGAGATTAATGTCGGTAATTGTAAAACTTCTCTCACTTTTCTGCTGTAAGATCCCCTGCTCTTAGGTGCTATAAGTTTAGTTTCACTTTGTTAATTTCACTGTTGGTTTTGTTATTCATGATATTGGATTCTGCTTGTATCAAGCCGGTTTAATAAAAAAAAACATTTTTTTAAATACGCTGCATTATTAATTATATATTTAACATTGTTACGTTGCTTGTGACTTAGTTCACGTAACATTCAATAACTTACCTGGTTTAGTTAATTAGAATTTACAGTGTGTCTGTAGTGATGTGAAGTGTATGAAAGGTGTGTGCATGGGATGGATCTCTTCGCATGAGCGTGTACACCGTGGTATTTAGCGCGAGGCGGGTGTGTTAACATGTATGTTGTACAGAGTGAACGAGGGTAACACGGGAAGCTACTGGCCGAGTGACAGCGGGCGTGTTGTGAGCGAGAGGAAGAAGCTATATAATAGTGTATATCGGTAAATGTAGATGGCAGTTTGAGATCACGATTGGAAGTGATATGTAGCTTGGCTGTGATTAGGAACAGGTAAATGTATCAGATTAAACTGAACTTAACTCAAGCGTTTTATGTTTGGTGTGTCTATATTGGTGCTACAAAGTTCCACAACCACTCCCGTGAACGCTTTCACACTACCCGTGTTTTAGCATACAGGGCAATTGAATAGTCGAATATCTATATGACTTAAAATAATCCTGTCCATGATGTAGTTCCACATATCAGTTACCTGCTATATAACTTTTTTCCTGTCGTGACTTAGCTCTCCTGTCGTTAGACCTTACCTATTGATATGATCAGCCACGGAAAAGTAAACTATACATTATTATATACTACATATTTTTCTTTGCCGGCCGTAAACCTAAGGGTCAGAGAGAAAAAAAAAACAATATCGAAATATCGAATTACTAAATTTTTTAATAAAATATGAACAGCTTTTTTAAGGTGGAATTATATTTTTGAATAACGTTATGTAGGTATGGTTAGCTTTGATGATGCCGATGCTGTGATATTACATTCTATACAAGTAAGCCAGGCTACATTTCCACAATTTTAACGTTTACTTTATTTGGTACACTCACTACCAACATCATCTTGATTGGTACAGAATACATAATTATACACTTAGAAGCAATGATGGAGTAAAATAAAATAGTCAATGGTGATGACTTAAGACTGCTAATACGAAAGTCACGTGTTCAAATCAAAGGCTCTTATCTAATGAGCACCAGGCTCAAGCAGAATTTCTTCCAGGCATCCCTTCAGGGGGGCTCTTCCCCCCCCCCCCCCCCCGAAAATTTTTTACCGCCCCCCCCCCCCCCCCACCCAAACGAAATGAAATTTATATAATTTATATAGAAAATATTTACTTTTAACAGTGTCTACCCTCCCCCCTAAACATTTCAAGGGCCCCCCCCCCCCCCGGAGAAAAAAGTCTGGAAGAAACACTGGGCTCAAGCTAGAGAAACAAAGACATAGCGCTAACAACATCATTCGCTCTTACGCCGAGATCAATGAACCACACAACTCTACTTCATCTGTCACATGTATCTTGTTCACGAAAGGGAAAAATCGATGAATCTCGAGCACTCTTTCTGGGCGAAGTACTAATCTTCTACTTTTTAAAATAAAAATTTATTGATAAAGGTATACAAAAAAGTTTCATTCCGTCCTGACCGTTTGACTTGTTCTTGAAATCGTGAAAGTGGCAAAAGGACAAAGATGTTTTCCTTTTAGAATTTAGTTTCTGTTTATGTACAATTTGTGAAGATTACTGATAGGACCATCTAGACCTAAGCATCTAAATTAACACTTTTATAGGACAACAATTTGCACACATTCATAAAGGTAATAAAAAAAAAAGATTAAATATGGCATAAAAAAGTAAGAAATTAAAAATTGTTTAAAAAAAAACAAAAAAACCTATCATTCTATTTAACGATATTGTTATGTAATAAAATCTTATAAAAACAGTTTAATGATGGGAAATGTTCTGTCATTTCATTTGTTTACATCAAGTAGAGAGGTGAGTGAACAGTTACATTAGTACATATATTCCCCACTGTAATTTCCTACAGAGTTTGATCCACTGTGGGGATGGTGATGAGACATCCAACCACCACATCCAAGCCTATAAACAGTCGCTCTACTGGAACCTGGACATGTACATGTTGTGTACCAGTACCTAGTCCAGGTGTCATCAATCTCATGTCTGTGTGTCCATTGTCCTACAGATACCTGTTTAGGACAGCCATGAGGATGTGACACTATAACGGTCAACTTGTCCACATCATCAAATCTCCTGTATTTGTTGCTAACTGCCCTACATTGATATATAAAACGCCGACAAATCTTGTCAAACTCATCAACCAACTCTAAGTTACATGTTACAAAACTCAACCGACACCAGTCTCTCTCAGTGTCTCCCCCACCAAACATCTCCCAGCCATCAAGACTGACCACTGGACTTTTATTGTCATCAAAACCTAAAACACACCTGGTCTGTCTCGCCTCATTGTCATCAAACACCACGTGTGTGGCTGTCAACACATTAATCTCCCTCCACACTTTGCTGGGTGTGGCAGAGACTTGACACGTAGCACAACGACAAGTTCCCCTCTTCTCAATTCTTTTGTCCACACGACACACCCTTCCCGTCCCTATCCTTATCACGTGACTACCTCTGTCATTATAACATGGATATGGAACTTGAGTGCCTGGATAAAACTCTGGTCTCTCTAAACTGGTGAATTTAGTCTTTACCTGGACAGTTAGGGCTGCCAATGTTTTGATTGTCTCAGACACGATCTCGTCGTCATGGTAATATGATGGGAGACAATTTGTGTTGAAATCTTTAAGAGGTATAAAACCTTTGTGACCTGGATTCTTCTTACAGCCAGTAACATGTGTGTGTAGATCAGCTTCTCCTCCATAGCACATCTCAGCATTATGCTTTCCTTCAAGAACAAAAAAGCAAAACATTATTTATATATCCAAGGAAATGTTACATTATGTAATGTTAATTTGCATTTAATTTGAATATTTTTTAACAGAAAACCATTAAGATATTAAATCTATTACATATTTATGTTTTCGTTAAATATATTTACATCTTTATAGTGTAACTTACCTGGAAAAAACGCACCTGGTTGTGCAATTACTATATCTTTACTTTATAATAGAAGATTGCCATATCTGAAACAGTTTGTGGGTATATCACATTGCAATCCGGAAGTAATACATAATGATATTATCTGCTGTTTAATTACCTGACCATTTTTAAGGACTTAAAATTACATTTCTTCTTAACTATTTTTGGGGGGATTTTTGCTAAAGTTTCCAAAAGGGTTCTCTTAGGCAGCTGGAGTGATTCAACCTGAAAGGTGAAAAACCAAACTCAAATAGTGCACGTACTAGATTTTTGTTGAGGGTAATTAGAAATAGCAAAAAGTACTACTACTGGTAAACGGAAATGTCTCAGTCCAGTAAGATGGGCTTAAAGACCTAAATTGACATACAATTCTCGATTTAATTATAAACTAAATAACCATTTATTAAAACATATAATTTGTACTGAAGTCTAAAGGCCTATTGTTTTCCTGAGAGGATTGACAATTTGCTATTTGATTTTTCATTTGTGAGGCGTAATAAGTCGATAGGCCTCTATATTATAAGAGGAGAGTAAGGAGAAGCTGTGACAGAGTTAGGTGGAACAGAGCATTATTACGGCTATGATTGTTTCCATTTTTTATGTTGGTAGATTGTCAATGTACAATAAAACATACAAATGCAAGCGAAGATTTATTAAATAACTTCCTTCCTGTGCTAAAAAAAATCTATAGTTGAGCTATACAGAAAAATGCATACAAAACATTATTTAATATCTTCACAAGACTTTGGACATGGTCATCATTTTCTTGATCCTAACTATACCATGGTTAGGATAAAATGTGTATTCATGTTGCGATGTAAGTGAATTATGTGTTAATATTTTGTACTAATTTGATTTCAACGAATATTTGAGTAAAATTATGCCAAAAGTTAGCTTTGTTGAAAAGTGGCACCAGGTGTCCCTTCCTCAGCCCAGCCGATCAGTAAGCCCCCATATAGATACTAGGCATGCTGCCCAGCTTCGCTTAGGCTTTCGAAAACATTGAGAATTTGTATGCATAATTAATTCACCCGAGGGTCGGTCTAAGACCTCAGGAGTTATGAAGAAGTTCCTACGTGGACATTCTTTTCGATTTATAGCTCATATAAGGCGCCGGACAGTCGAGGTAAGTTTTGACCCCCACATCGTAGACTTTTCGGCCAACCGGCCCCCGTGTTCTGTCGCCCAAAGGCAAGATCCTGCCAAATTTGAAGCTTCTGCGGCGCCGTGAAGTGCCCTATCGGGCACCCGACAATTTTGCTTTGTATATTGTAGAGGTTAGCAAATTGCATAGGTAAACAAAGATTTCAATAAAGTAATTAAGGCCTGAAATACCTTAGTATGGAATTGTATTATTTGAATAGATTCTAGATCTAGGTAGGGTCTACATCTGTGTAAGTCTAATTTTTCCGTAGATCTAGATAATCTAGATCTAGATCTAGATCTAGATCTAGATCTAGATCTAGATCTAGATCTAGATCTAGATCTAGAATATCTAGATCTAGAATATCTAGATTTAGAATCCTAATAGAATTTCTTTTTAAAGTTTAGCCCATGCAAAATTGTATTGTATAAATTTTATAGCGTACGTAGATCTAGCTAATATTTGTATGAAATAGTTCATTTCTTTTTATTCTATACTCGGAAGATGACGTCATCAATTTCGTGCTCTTTTTTAGTGTAAACAATAAGCGACGCCATTGTTAAATGCGTTCTTGTCCCAAGTTTAAAGACATTTCCGGTTGCATAATTAAAATTGTTTTTCTACATTCGAATACGCCTTTATTTTTTTTATTTTTCTTCTTAAAATAAAATTGTGGTTATACATTTAAAACATCTAACATGTTATTTTTAATAAAAGTCCGTATAAAGTTCTTCATATATCGCTGCAGTTTCTGATGTGATGTCCGGCGAAAATATTTTGCGGACAGAGAGAGAGAGAAGTGCGCACATGGGCCATTATATATTAAGATTACAATTCACAGACGCAATCAACTTTATCATTCTCTAAAGATATCATGGGTCGCAAGTACATTTGAAAAACAACAGCGCCGTATGCAGACCAAAGTATAATCTTTGTTGTTGTTTTAAAGGTATTGAATATAGATATGGTGAGGCATGTGGCAGTGAGTCCTTTACCAAACGTCTTTGTAACTATAACCTGAGCGATTCATTAGAATTATTTTTGCATGCTTTCCGTGATTGTTTTCACTGACATTGGTGAGCAACAGTAAGGTATAAAAGGGGAAAGATTGGCGTGTGATCTGTGCCACTGAGTCCAGTGTAAAAGTTTGAAGTTTTTTTTTTTTGGCAGAGATTTTAATTACACGATTACACTATATAGAGTACATATCTTCAGACTCAAAACAGGCCACAATAGACAAAAACAGCACTTGCATAAAAAATTAAAATTGGGTATGGCGAAACTTGCCCATGTGGCATGCCCCGGAGAATACAGAGCACGTACTTCACGACTGTTCCTTATATAGCCATGCGCGATTTAAGCACTGACCCCTATACACCCTACTGACGGAAAAACTATATGGGGTACCCGCAGAACTGGGACCGCAGTCCATTTCATGCTCGAAGTTGGACGTGTTGTTTAAATTCTCCAACATAAACTAAATTAAGGACGAAGAAGAAGAAAGAAGAATATATAGTTCAATTAAATTGGTGAAAAAGTCGTGTAGATAAAACGTAAGTACGCTCCAGTTCTATGTTATACTTATTAAAGGAACTCACATCACTGTGAAAGAGGATACATGATCGCAGAAAATAAAATATCCAAGACAAAATATGTCATAGACAAATGATCTCAGGACAAATATCCCCGATAAAATGTCTTATGGACAAATGATATCAGGACAAAAGATTTTTTTGTCGTGGAATCAATCACATGCAAAATACCTTGTGACTGATAAAATTTGTAAACGTCTAACATTCGCAATTATGTACCTAGCAGGCTAGTAAAAGACCATAAACAGCCACATAGTTAATGCTAAGACTTCGTCAAAACTGTAGCAGTCACATTTGAAGCAAAAATTTAGTCATAACTGAACAAATCATCTTCAATGTAAGACTTGTCTACACGTTAGATTTGAAGAACATGTGATACAGGCACAAATGGCTTCGTACGTGTAAGTGGAGTAAGCTGCTCCTGGCTACCCAGAAATAGGTCTCAAAAAGTAACAAAACTAATAAAATCCTAAATAGCTGCCTTAGAGAGATTGTCTACTTCTCTTAAGCTTTTCAATTTATTTTTTTAAAAGAATAGCCTAGCGGAGGAGAGCTAGAGCACATATCTAATAATCTGAAAGCATCAGATTCAAATTCAAGAGAAGTCCGTAGAGCATGCCCGAATTCACCAAAGTAATTTGAATCTAATTCACGTTATAGAAAAATTAAAAGCGCATGTGGAATCGACTGACGACATCTGTCGAGGTCACATGAACTGTCAGATTCTAAAGGGTGGATACATGAGACAATAAAACTACTTTATAACTGTAATTACCTTGTGTTATTGATATCCGTGGATCCATTCTGAAGTTTAAGTTTCAATGTTTGTAAAAAGTTTTAAGTTTATCACAGACTGAAGGTCTCTGGTGATGTCAACACCTAGATAGCGTAGAAAAACTGTGCCAAGTACGACCCGAGTGAAACACAACAAGGACTCTCCAATTTGAGGTTGTTGGGTTGATTGTTTTATACTCGCTAGTTACAGTATAGGACTGCGTGCTACAGCACATGATTGATGATGGTACCTTGTCTAGTAGTTTACTCACGTGTGAATGTATATCTAGACCAGAAAGTAAGGTATTCTTGTTTATTTTTACATTTGACTTTGCAAAGTGAAAGGATACTGCGCTATAATTTAATGTTTAGTTTATGTAGAAATGCTAAATAAAACGTACGAGTTATAATTAAAGGACAACAATTCAAAATGAATGTTTTAGAGTTACAGCAGGGTAAAATAGATTTACAAATGCTAACGTAAGCAAGCAAAATGGAAATAACTAATGAAAGAAATATTCATTTAAATAAAATACTACCTGGTCAGTTGTGAGCGATTGACTGCTAGCACAAACAGTACCGAGTACAGATCAAACAGTGCTATTTACCTGGGTACAGCAAACCATCTGGGGAAAAAAAAATCAAGCAGGAGAGAAACCATTCAGGAAAATGATCTGAACCTTAAAAACTGATAATCTACGATTCTGCAGTTAAAACGATACGCCACTTTATTACTCGATTATTTCAACTGTATCCCCATCAACACGGATAACTAAATGAGCCACACTACACCCAGCCATACTACGCCCAGCCACACTAGCCACACTACACCCAGCAACACTACACCCAGCCACACTAGCCACACTACACCCAGCCACACTACACCCAGCCACACTACACCCAGCCACACTACACCCAGCCACACTACACCAAGCCACGCTAGCCACACTACACCCAGCCACGCTAGCCACACTACACTCAGCCACACTACACCCAGCCACACTACTTCCAGCCACACTACACCCAGCCACACTACACCCAGCAACACTACACCCAGCCACACTAGCCACACTACACCCAGCCACACTACACCCAGCCACACTACACCCAGCCATACTACACCCAGCCACACCACACCCAGCCACACTACACCCAGCCACACTACACCCAGCCACACCACACTCAGCCACACTACACCCAGCCACACTACACCCAGCCACACTACACCCAGCCACACTACACCCAGCCACACTACACCCAGCCACACTACACCCAGCCACACCACACTCAGCCACACTACACCCAGCCACACTAGCCACACTACACCCAGCAACACTACACCCAGCCACACTACACCCAGCCACACTACACCCAGCCACACTACACCCAGCCACACTACAAACAGCCACACTACACCCAGCCACACTACACCCAGCCACACTACACCCAGCCACACTACACCCAGCCACACTACACCCAGCCACACTACACCCAGCCACATTACACCCAGCCACACTACACCCAGCCACACTACACACAGCCACACTACACCCAGCCACACTACACCCAGCCTCACTACACCCAGCCACACTACACCCAGCCACACTACACCCAGCCACACTACACCCAGCCACACCACACCCAGCCACACTACACCCAGCCACACTAGCCACACTACACCCAGCCACACTACACCCAGCCACACTACACCCAGCCACACTACACCCAGCCACACTACACCCAGCAACACTACACTCAGCCACACTACACCCAGCCACACTACACCCAGCCACACTACACCCAGCCACACTACACCCAGCCACACTACACCCAGCCACACTACACCCAGCCACACTACACACAGCCACACTACACCCAGCCACACTACAGCCAGCCACACTACACCCAGTCTCACTACACCCAGCCACACTACACCCAGCCACACTACACCCAGCCACACTACAGCCAGCCACACTACACACAGCCACACTACACCCAGCCACACTACACCCAGGCCCACTACACCCAGGCCCACTACACCCAGCCACACTACACCCAGCCACACTACACCCAGCCACACTACAGCCAGCCACACTACACACAGCCACACTACACCCAGCCACACTACACCCAGGCCCACTACACCCAGCCACACTACACCCAGCCACACTACATTCAGCCACACTACAATCGGTTCAACAACACCCAGCCAAACTGCGTGCAAGTCATGCATGACTGTATGACCTACACGCCCTGTATGCAAGTATGACATACATGTAATGTAGGACTAAATAATCATAAATGCATTTATGATCTATCGTTCCAGTATGCATGTATAAACTACACGTAATGTATGCCCTTTACTATTATAGTTTAATGCAATTAGGTTTCATTGTCAGCGCAATTTAAAAGTTTACTGAAATGGATTTAGAGATTTTGTGAAACATGTATATACAAATTGAAAAAACCCACATCAACAGGTTAGAAGTTACATTTCAGTTCAAGACCAGTTCATCGAACGGTATACTTCTGTGTGGAAAGGTGAAAGATAGGAAGGAGAAGATGATTGCCATCTATCTTAAGAACGGTTTACTAAACTACAAGATCTTCTGTCCAAATAGGGGCGCTGAAATATATATTCCAGCTAGAGCACATGAACAGAGATTGAATGACAGCATATGGCACAAAATAATCTACAGGGTGAGTAGTGTTTGTCAGTAGGAGAGTTAATCAAGTAGCAGATTGTTGCCATTTTTAGAGGTTCTGTTAATTTTTTTTAAAAAGACCCAACACCTCTCTGTTTCCGGAAGATTCTTTTATAGATGGTTTGCTATCTCTCGCTAACTAGCCTCAACTACCCCGAGTAGACCTATCGATTTCGAGACTTCTTAGGCGTGTTTCCCTCCCAGCTACTTACTTATTTGTTTTAATGTTATACTTAACCAACAATGTCCTTCATGTTGCGTTTAGTTACATTAAAAAATGTAATTCTTGTTAGTGCTGTTGACTTTAAGTTGAAACGTGTGTGTTTTATTTTCTTATACAACCAAACGGTGTGGGAACTTGATACCGAGTACAATAACATGTCTCCGTGTAGGCTACCCATCTTGGCACTATTATATTTATAGCCACTTAAATAATCTTTCTGTAGGTTTAAAAGACACGATTTGATGCGTTCATTGGTGCTGATACGGTAGCATCTCTTTGGTATTGTTTTTATTCATATCTATAACGTTTGCAACACACATTATGGCTCTGAATATAGTTAAGAAGAAAGACAACTATGATATTTTATTGTGGGATAAATATTTTCATTGTTACTTCCCTTTGGCCACAAAAAAAGAGGTAATATATTCCATTATTGAGTATACCGATATTCAATACGTTTTTAAAATGTACTATTGTTATATTGCGATGTTGCTTAGAATTTTCAAACTGGTTATACATTTTACCTCCAAATACTGCACTTAGTGTAATAGCATTGTTTTAAGTCTTATCGTTAAACTATGTCTGATTTGCTACTTAGAAGCTGATTTGCCTACCATGAGTCTAGACACGTTGCTGTCTTTCGCCATCACTGGCTACAACAAATCTTCTCATTGCCAATTAGGCCTTTCTTACTAGCCTATGGCTAAGGTATACTACGACCTGATTATACTACATGTTAGATTGTGTCACAACAGTGAAGATAATTCTGATAATGTCTACATTTCAAGTCAGGTATAGTCGAGGAGAAGAAAGTCTGATGTAGTGAATGATAGTACAGCTAGAGCAGCAAGCATGGGTAGAGTTGTAGTTAAGGAATAATATACAGTGGCTTATTTTGGATTAGATGGATTCGTTTGCTGCTAAATATTTTGCGATCAACAATTTGCAGGTAATTAAGAGATTTATATTAACGCATATAGCAACTTCCCTTTTATTGAGTATCTTAGATGTGGTACAACAGTCAGTGCTCTAGGAAAAAAACAATTGTTACAGATCGCAAAACTTAATATACCATCACCTTGAAAACGTATGCATTTAATCTTCCTTAGGAAAATAATTTTACAAGGATAATAAAGAATTACATTTTAGTTCATGTTGAATTTGATTCTCTTCTATTTAAAAGTTTAGTGACTTAGTTTAAAATTCTTCGCTAATTGATAAATTTAGCCCAAAGTTTCATTTGAGATAAACATGTAACAGCTGTTTCATTACTTTACACAGTCATTTGTTTACTTTAAAGATACAACTGATAAACAAAAACGTTACGAAAATCGTTTTTCTAAAATAACGTACATTGATTTATCTTGCTAATATAATATTTATAACATAACTAGGCCTATACCATTTTAGTGTAATAAATTGTTTATTTCTATTTAAATATTTGAAATTTGTAAATAAGCTTTTGGTTACCCAGCGGTGTAGGTGAAATATACTTATAGCAATATAAAGCAGTTTTACTTAGAGAGATAGAAGAATTAAAAATTAAAAAAAAAAACAACGGCATAAAAGGAAGTATGCTTAAAAAAGATCTTTTAATATAGGTGCCTACATATTACTTTTTTATGGTGCTTATTTAGACGTATTCGTATATTCTTCTTTAACGTGTTGTCATATATTAAAAGTAGAAAAAAATTAAAAATGATTTCTTCTATTACAAAAGATATATAAATATATATCATTCATGATCCTCAGTTTTACCACATAAAATATCGATAGGAATATGTGAAAAAGAAAGATAATCATACAAAAAAACTATTATTTTAAAACATTTTCATTATTGCCTCCCTTTGACCATAAAAGTTTTTCAGTTCAATTTCAACAATCATCACTGTTCCTTCTAAAAAAATTAAAGAACTCGCACTTGTTATCAGACCAAATGCCTGGTATATATTTTTACCAGTACAGCTTGTAATTACTTTGATCAATATTACATGCATTAACATAGCTCTAAAATATACTCTTTTATTATTTAAAAGATGACCATATAACTATAATGTTTAAATGATTCTCTTGGGTTTTGTACATAAACCATTGTTTTAAAAATTTTCAAATATGTACCACTTTTTGCCATAAAGTATGATAAAATAACGTTATCTTTAAAATGTGAAGGTCAATCTAGCAGATGAAATCTATTTCTTTGAATGTATACATTGTGTGGTCAGAGCCGCGTTTAAATTTCCCGATTTTACTTAGGAACCCATTAGAGCTGGATGGACTCAGGAACTAGAGACTTACATTTCAACATGCGAGTGTTCTATCGCCAGTTGGTGAAAGTATTTAGAAGAAATAAGAATAAAGAAAATGTTTACACAAGTGTCAGTCTATCAGAGCGACAAACTCCGATCTCACTTAACATTTCTATTGGAGTAGGACAACACAAGATGTAGATCTTAACGGTCGTGTCTTGAATAAGTTTAGCTTCTTTAAAATTCTCTTCATTTAAATTGAACATTACTAGTAGGTTACTTATCCGTATTTATTATGCTACCTCTCAGCTTTGTCGCTACATTGAATTCGGATTATTTTAAAACCACCGACATCCTGACGGAAATATTGACATCAGTAACAACAGTTGGTTGACAACAATTTGACACTTTATAATTAGACAACATTATAATTAGTCTGTAAAAATAAAACATAACTACGTTTTTTTTAACTTGAGCATTTATTTTCTAGTATATAATAATTTTGTAAACAAATAAGAAGAGCAAGAAATTTATTATATAAAGAGACAAATCACGGTAAGGCTAGAACAACAATGTTGCCGACATTTGTTACAGACAAAATATTTACTACATTAAACAAGTAAAGTGCTTAAATTACATTGTGGTAAATGCAAATTATAACGGTTAAACGGTTTAAATCAATCAATAGATTTGATTTAGTCATTTGAATATAATAAAATGTTTACAAGACATGCAAGTCAGGGGGCAGGTACACCCAGAATCATTGAAAAATCGTTTTTTTCGAATATTGTTGTATGGTGAATGTTATTTTATTCAGAATCCATTTCTCTATCCGTCTGTATGCATTAATTTGACCTGAGTGAAGTAGTTTTTTAGTTATTAGCTTCTAAAGTGGGTAGGGGTAGTCCGTCAGAATGTAAAAAATAGGGAAAATGTCGGACGGCAAGCCTTTTACAATACTCGGAAACGAACGATATAATAATAAATATAAACAATAAACACTCCCTTTACTATTAGAATAATTAGCTACTCCCTATTTCAAAATAGATCTACTTCCTATTAAATATTTTTATTATTTTATACTTGGAATAATGGCACATTTCACGGTTGAGGTATTAAAATTTACTAAAACTAAACTAGTATAGAAAGTGAGTTTTCTAAGTTATTATATGCAATCTACAGCTAGTGAAACTAGAAAAAGACATAGATTATGTTTATGTAAAATAAAACAGACTACCTTCTTGCTGACTAACAGTAATAGTAATAAAAATAAATAAATAAAAAGTTTGTTTACATTTGGTAACCAGGTGGACACACCCACAAAGTCAAAACAAAAAATATAATATACATTGATGCAGACTCAATATTCTACTAAATAGAATGATACATAGGAAAAGTACTTCTCAATGGTGATTCTGAATAAAACAAAACTAAATATTAAAGTCAATCATCTGGAAAATTATGTATTATGTAGATAGATAATGTGATAATAAATTAGTATAGACAGCGATTCTCTGAGAAACTATTTCATCGCACTTGTTGAAATGAAAGAAAGGGGCTAGCCAGTTCATGCATATTTAATTGTAATAATACAAAATGAAACAGATAATCTGGTTGTTTCTAAGCTTATCCTCTCAGTTGTTGGTATTTTTTAAAAATATTGTGAACAGATGAACTGCATTTGTGATGCAAAGCTGAGGCGCGGAAAGGTCAGATTAGTTTTTTTGCCTTATAATGGACCTGCATAAAGTAAAAACACCAATGCCAATGGTCATATCATATAGAACACATTATTACCTCCTTACAGAATTCATTGAAGCTGTAAGACCAGTCTGGAGAAGTCCTTGCTAAGACATGGGAGGTAACAAATTGACTCAATAGCTACACCCACAACCAGAATGAGTCACTCAGCGACATGATAGGGAAGTAATTCCAAAAGAAAAGAATCATTCTGTAATAATTGGAGACTTCTATAGCAATGGCAGAAGCTATATTTAGTTATGGAACACTATTCTGATGGTTTGCTGAGGGTGATAGACATACATCCAGGACAACTCTGTTAGAATTCTGCAAAACCGCCGATGTGTCGTATGTTACAAAAAACAAAAAAAACAGACATTTTGGGCTTTCAAGACTCTTTGTCAGGTCAGAAAGCACTAGGAATTAGGTGCTGAGGAGAAAGAATCTGAAAACAGTGCCATCCTTACTAAGCTGGAGTGTATAGCCTGTTTTCATGGAAGAAAATCGACTTTTTTTAGTATAGGAAAAGTTTGCGAAAAACGACATGTTTGCAAATTGTCTTCCAGCTATTTTCCATAATTATTGTTCGATTGTGATAAAACTTTGCACACACATTCCCTGATATAGTGGCTATAGTATGAATCAAAATCTTTTACCTAGGTATTATACTTTTTTAGATATGTAGGGCTATGTTCTGCTGTTTTCTCAAAATGTTAGCACATTTTTCAAATTTGTGTCATGGACAAACCATAATGGTTAGTAACATGAGACTGGTTCATACCATAGCCATACATGTCTTTTAGATGCATTGAAAGTGTTACAGCTGTGTACTTGATACTTTGGTTTAAATTATTTCTACAGTTGGGGTCATTTTTTTAATATTGCGGATGACTTACATTTTAAAATTATTTTAAAAAAAAATCTTTACTCCATATATAAACTTATTTCCTTACATTTGCCATATAATAGACTATGTAAGCTATACTGGTACCAAATTTGGCATCTGTAAGTCTAATAGTTTTTTTTGGTAAATTTTTTAGTAAGGTAACCATGTTCTGGGTGTATCTGCCCCCTTTTATACAATCAGTTTAATGACGGGAAAGGTTCCGCCATTTTGTTTGTTTACATTGTGTAGACAAGGGGAGAGAACTAACAGTTACATCAGTCCCACAAAAGCTCCCCACTATAATTTCCTTCAGAGTTTGATCCACTGTGGGGATGTTGATTTAACCACATGCCATATCCCAGCCTGTAGACAGCCGCTCCACTGGAGCCTGGACATGTACATGTTGTGTACCAGTACCTGGTCCAGGTGTCATAATCATCATCATCATCATCATCATAATACCTCTCATGTTTGTGTGTCCATTGTCCTACAGAGACCTGTTTAGGACAGCCATGAGGATGTGACACTATAACGGTCAACTTGTCCACATCAAAAAATCTACTGTATTTGTTCCTTACTTCCCTACATAGATCATAAAAGCGCTCACACATCTTTTCCAGTTCATCAACCAACTCCAAGTCACATGTTTCATAACTCAACCAACACGTGTCTCTCTCAATGTCTGCCTCATCCACCTCCCAGCCATCAAGACTGACCACTGGACTTTTATTGTCATCAAAACCTAAAACACACCTGGTCTGTCTCGCCTCACTGTCATCAAACACCACGTGAGTGGCTGTCAACACACGAACCTCTCCCCACACTTTGCTGGGTGTGGCAGAGACTTGACACTTGGCACAACGACAAGTTCTGTCACTCTCTGTGTACGTGTTCACACCAAACACCCTCCCCGTCCCTAACCTCATCACGTGACTTCCTCTGTCATTATAACATAGATAAGGAACTTGAGTACCTGGGTAAAACTCTGGTCTCTCTAGACTGGTGAATTTAGTCTTTACCTGGACAGTTAGGGCTGCCATTGTTTTAATTGTCTCAGACATGAGGTCGTCATCATGGTAACGCGAGGGGAGACAATTTGCGTTGAAATCTTTAAGAGGTATAAAACCTTTGTGACCTGGATTCTTCTTACAGCCAGTAACATGTTTGTGTAGATCAGCTTCTCCTCCATAGCACATCTCAGCTTCATGATTTCCTACAGATATAGGGGAAACAAATTATTTAGCCATCCTAAAATTTAAACACTGATATAAAATGCACCTATTATTATTTTGATTAGCTATAGTATGTTTACACTAACACTTGATTTAGCAAGCTGATATAGATCTAGATATAAATTAAACTTTTACTATACCCTTCATTTAATCAAATATAAATTTACTGTGCTAAAGTCATCTACATGATTTCCCTAGCACAGATTTATAATTGTTTAGACTAGAGTTGCCTTATGTTTGTCATATCTTACCTGGAATAAAGACACCTGTTTGGTCACTTTTGATAACTTTACTTGGACTCTCACAGTATGGCACATCTTAAATAAAATAATAAGAAAATAAAACATACATTACTTTATAATTACAGTGACAATAAATGTGACATTACTGACATAAACTCTTACAGTATTATTGATACACTCTCATAGTTCATAGTCATGTATGTAAGAAAATACATTTCCATAGAATTTATTGGGTATTGAACATTTTGTTTTTACACTTATAGATATCACATGTAGGTTATTAAGGAATTGATTTTTAAACTATTTCAATGTTAAAAATGCCATACTAGTTTTTTAATTAGCTAAATTAAATATTTGGCCAAAAATATGATTTAACAATTATCTGGCTCTACCTTCAGGTGTACTTGATGGCTCCAATTTTCTTTTTGTCACTTTGTTTGGGGTTTTCATGGTTTGTGTTACTGTAGATATGAAAAAAGATCATTAATATCAAATAGTAAATAGGGCTTAATAAATTCAGAATTAACTTTACATCTGCAGATAAAAGTTCATCAAGTTTAATAAACATGTAGTATTGTAACTTCAAATAGATTTGTTTCTACTAAACAGTGAAAAAGCTACCTAAAATATATACCACAAATAAAAACACTGTTGATAATTTTTTTGCGTATAAACATAGCACATACAAGCTTATTATTTATTTGATATTAGCTTTTGATAAAGATTTTAATAAATTATTTGTGATTTTCAACTATTTATTTTTCTTAAGAAGGAGTTATATTTGAAAATGAGACCTTAAAAATGCAGAATAAAATTACCTGCTTAACTGTTATACAGATGTTTGGATATCAACCAGCTGTCACTTACAGTTGTCCACTAAACCTTGAAAACAAAAGCAGCTGATTATTTTCAAGGAAACAATATTCATCCATGTTACTTTAAAAAAAATAATTTATTTTAATTAAAGTCAGAAATGTGAGCCTAGAAGTAGAAGAGCAAATTTAAGTTAAATCTAAGCTAAACAATATTGCGTTTAATTGCAATTTTTTGTAAACCATATAGACTTAATATGAAGGGCTCAGTGGAAAAAGTACTTAAGTGTGTTTTGAGAGTTTTGAGCAAAATGAGTGCGCAGTTTTTAAATTGAAGCTGAAATACCAAAACAGCTGATGCAAAGTATTCGAATTAAGCTACTTCGGTACTTTTTCCATGGCCCAAATTTACAGGGATGGTTAAAAAAACAAATGGTACCTGCAGTGAGGTTAATGTAATTAGTAATAAAACAAATAGTATTAGTTGCCTCACAAGTTAAAGACAGTTACAAGTACTATGGACGTTTCGACCCAAGGTCTTCGTCAGCACACAACAGTGTGATTACAGATTAGACAAATAAAGACAAACAGTAACAGGGATGGTTAAGGATAGGTAATCAAATAATATACCGGTCTTAACTCATTTTTGAAAAAATGTAACTTAAGTACTTTTTCCACTGAGCCCTTCATATGCTTATCAGCTAATTTGCTGTTAATTTTTCTCAACTATATTTAATAACTATATTGAGTGTTGTATTGTAATTAGCAATACCAATTAACACATCAGAACTAAGTTTGCAGAAACTGTAACTTATTGAAACAAGTATTAAACACAATGTAAATGCTCAACAGCTTCTGTAAATACATTGCCTAATCTAATTAGTTTAGAATATTCCCATGCCCAAAAGTTCAGATCACACTTTAAATAAAAATATTTTCAGAAGAATCTTGTTTAGTAGTAATTACAGCAAATAAGTTACCTAATTAGCCTGGATCTTTAATGAGCTTAATAAAAATCAGTTATAACATTTAGTTTTGAACTATTATGAATATAAAGAGAATAGTAGTCACATAGAAAAGATTAGTAGAATCTATTTCAAATGAATTCTTAGGTCTTAATAAAATGTAAAAAGATTAACTTTTGAAAGATAATCAGTTTGTCCTTTATAGTTACATATTTGTTGTAGATCTACTTATTTATGGCCCTATAGCATATAGTTAATTATTAAAACAAAAAATTTACATAACAATTGAAAATACTCCTCTATTAATCCCAAAAATGTCTTCTTACAGACTTCATACTAAATACTTTAAGATAATTTTTTTACTGCTTAAAAATAAAATGGTACCGCTTCTTACTTCTATTTGTTATAGCCTAATTTACTTAAATTTACTTGGTTCAATGTTTATATTCTTTGCATTATTTTTATTTTATAATTATTGGTCAAATTATGTATCTAAAATCTAAATGTTAACCTCCACCCTTTTATTTGACTCTAGATGTAGATCAATATCATTAGATCAGTAGCGTACGCAGGGGGGGGGAGCAGGGGGAGCAGCCGCTCCCCCTCTGGCCATTTTCAGCAAAGTGGCGCCTTTTTTGGAAACTTTTTAAACTCAAAGTTTTAAACAATGATATTTGTTAAAAAAATATTTTTGGTCGGCACATCTATGTAAATCATGAGATTTCTTTTCATGCAGCAATTAAGCATTACTGTACTAGTCTAGTAGTGTCTACGTTTACAACACGTTTAACAGCTGCATCAGTTTGCCATTCTAAAAATAACCATTACGATGCATTGCAATGTTTAAAAAACTTCTACGGGTAGTACCACTTGGCAAGAGGGGTGTTAAGTTTAAGGCAACTGTATAATGTATTTGCTTACGAATAATTGATTTAGAAAATGTTATACATAAAACTTCACACATAATTACTTTATATATACAGTTTGAATCATGTGATTCATTTTTAAAAAAAATTACAATACAGAAACAAATACAACTGATGTGGCACCTCTATTTTAATTTACTTATGAGCAAACTGCGTAGTGGTGGGGAAATTTTGACAAGGTCAACAACGTCATCACGATGAAGTAGTAGTATTCTTACAGTTTGGGCGATAGTGATTACGATAACAAATTATTTGAAACAGTTACAACCTCCTTCCCCCATGGACCCCTCTGTAAAAAATATTGTCATAATACCACTGCTACTTATTTAAATCTATTTCTGTAATATATATTTGTGTAATATATATTTGTGTAATATACATTTGTGTAATATATATGTATGTTTAGAATAGTCATCTAAAAACTGACGCTATGTTCACTCTGAGTTGGTTATCTCTCCCCCCCCACACACACACACACCTCACCACCACAATTGTGTAGAGCAGGGGTCGGCAACCTTTTGAAGCGGAAGAGCCAAAAGTTAAAATTTTCAAAATTTCCCTGGTATTAAAGAGCCACTAACATTTTTTTTATTTCAAATATTTTATTTTTTGATTAAGATTACTAGTATTTGTGCAAGGAGCTGGAGAGCCGCATCTTGATATCAAAAGAGCCGCATGCGGCTCGCGAGCCGCAGGTTGCCGACCCCTGGTGTAGAGCGACATTAATGTCACACCTAGGTATACACTGGGTTGGATAATTGACCTAAGAGACCGGACAGTGGTGAATGAAGTTAAACCTACCCCCCCCAACCCACCCCCAACTGATCTGTTAAGTACATGTAGAAAAACGCGAAGTGATGTACCAGAGTACCATACCGCCAGAAAATTATCTTTTTAAACGTAAAACTCTGTGAATATTGTTTTTGCATTTACCAGTAAAAAGGTGTGATCAATACAGAGATCTAACCCATACCTATCTCTATGTTAAAAATGATCTTTAAAGAACATAAAGAAGCAGTAGTTAATTTAAATTAAATCTGAACTAACAGACCAACATGTAATTAAATGTAGACTGTTATTCCGAGTGTTTTTCAATTATATCGAAAAGCGTGGTCTTATACCAACTCTGATTTTAAAAACTTTCATTATGCTGTTATACTTTAGCATTTTTGATGACGATATATTAAATTCTGATTATAGACAAAAACATTGTGTAAACACGAATAGTGTTAAACAATTTTATTATATTCTAAAGTAATTATTTATTTGTTTAAACATTTATAATTAAATGTGTAGATAGATACATATTTATATTAAGAGATTGATTAGTTCCCCTTGTTCACTTTCTTAAATTATTTCGCAGGAATTATTATGTAAGAATTTTTTTTTACAAGAATTACAAAACAGATTGTGTTTCGTTCATTGTTTTTGGTTCGAATGTGTGTATATATATATATATATATATATATATATATATATATATATATATATATATATATATATATATATATATATATATATATATATATATATATTGTTTAGATTGATAAAAATTTTCTTTTGTCGGCCTACATTGTGTGTTTTTTCTTATTTCTTCAGAGTACTACTTTCAATTTATTTTGCATCATAGCGAAGTAATGACATACCGCTAGTTATTTTATATATATATATATATATATATATATATATATATATATATATATATATATATATATATATAGTACACGTTTATAGAACGTGTTAAAAATTCGGCGCCTTTTTTTTTGCTCTTTTCGCTCCCCCTACAACGAAAACCTGGATACGCCTCTGCATTAGATGTTCGGAGTGTCTATTCACATTCGACTGTGAATAGCAGTATTAGGAATAGCCTTGGCCTTAGATGTAGGGCCTATAGAATAGATATTATAAATCTAGATCTAGAATAGATTTTAAATAGATATATCATCCTTTTCCAGATCTAGATTGTCACTATACTTATACTATAACTATAATATAAACTATTTAAAACATAATATAGATCTAGATCTAGATATATCTATTACTACTAGATTTAGATCCTGGATCTAGACTACCTAAGATTTAAATCTAGATTTCTAGATCTAGGCTAGGTCTACTTAAGTACTACTCTAGAAGACTAAAACTCTTAGCTCTATGCCATGGAGTCTATGTCTAGATCTAGATATATTATACTAGATTCTAGATCTATATCTATAGCCTAAGTCTAGATCTAGAAATCTAGATCTAGACTCTAGCTAGATCTCTAACTCTAGATCTAGAATCTAGATCTAGATCTAGAATCTCTAGATCTAGAAACTGGATCTCTAGAATCCAGATCTAGATTCTAGACTTAATCTAGATTTTGATCTAAAACTGAAAAGTAGAATCTAGATCTAGATCTAGTTCTAGACACGTCTAGATCTAGATTCTAGAAATATCTCTAGACTCAACATACTTTTAAACTCTAGATTCTCTAGCAGTAGCTAGACTCTAGCTAGATCTAGATCTAGTATTCTAGAGTGTCTAGATCTAGTCAGTCCTAGATTTAGCTAGCTAGAGTCTGGAAATTAGAATAGATCTCTCTTCTCTAGAGTCTAGTCTAGACTCTAGATCTAGTTGTAGACCTAGTCTAGATCTAGATAATATCTAATCTAGATTCTAGATCTAGATCTAGATCTACATTTAGATCTGGATCTAGAATCTAGAAATCTAGAATCTAGATCTAGATTCTAGATCTAGAGAATCTAGAATTCAAAAAAAAAAACATAGATCTAGATCTAGATCTAGCTCTATTTGGGCTCTATGGGTGTGGGGAAATTGCGAGACGCGAAAAGCGAAATGGCGAGGCGGGAAAATGCGAGAAGGGCGCGAAAACGGTCGGTCACGTGACTTTTTTGTCTCGCATTTTACCACAAGCCGATACTTACGCTGGGTGGTGTTGAAATGCGAAGATTTCTGCGAAAAATTTACCGCACCCGATTTTCAGTGGTATTTGGTCCAGACTTCAAAGACTTTTCGTTTACATTGTTAAAACTTCCGATTTTTCCGTCGCTAGACATACTGATGATTTGTCAACTCCCCCCATCTTTTGTGTCGACTTAGAATACCACGGAAATACCGCCGACGATAGATCAACTTCTGTCTTTTGTGTGGAACGCCGAGGCCGCCTGATTTACCGTCTTTGAAGATCGCCGTGCCCGAATCCGCTGCCGCCGCAAACATATTTTCTATTGTTGCATAGAAATTTTGTATTATAGCCGCCGCCTACGATTTTTTTCTAGCTTTTTTACCATATAAATCAGTTGCTCGTGCTATGTCGTAAGCTATGGGCCTACTTCAAATATTTTTAAAACCAAGTTGAACTTATCCGAATTTTTTGGTTTTAGTGGTGGTGTTATTTGGGGTCTTCCATAAATAACGTCACACTCGTAGGGGGGGAGGTCTGTAATTTTATGACGATGTGTGATGAGGGGGAGGAGGGGGGGGGGTTATATGTGAAGTCACGCTATAAAAAAGCAATGTTAGAAAAAGAATTTTAGACGTTTTTTCGCGTTTTAGAAAACTGTTTTAATACATTGTAATAGGAATTGATTAAAATACTCTATTTTGACCGAAATTAGACAAGATTTTGGGAAAATATCGATGTTTTAAAAAAACTCAACTGCTGGTGACAACAATGAGCAAGACATTGCCAAAATTACAGAAATGATAAAAAATACAAATTATAAAAAACGGAAAACAGATGTTGTGCGTGCGGATGATGATGATGAGAACATGGATGCCAGTGTTGTTTGTAAGATGGACGAGGCCAACTGTGATGAGAATGTGAAATGTTGTGAATGTGGATTTGAAGTAGCAAAAGAAAAATGTATAAATGGGAGTCTAATAAACTGGGTTGGGTGTACTATGTGTGAAAGATGGTGTCACGAGGTGTGTTTGAGGACTGTTTCAGAAGATTTTGTTTGTAAATTTTGTTTGTAATTTTACTTAATAAAAAAATAAATTGCACTTTTAAGAATTGTTTATACTTTTACACTTTTTGCAAGTACAAAAATCCATAAATAGATGTTGCAAAATATCTCTCCTGCTGACAAGATTATACCAATTCACAATTGTTTGTATAAACATGAGCGGGCTAGATTTTTAAATTAATGCCGACTGAGACGGGATTTTCATCTCGCTAATAAGAGCGGGCGATGACAGTAGCACAGCAACGATGTTAGGATTTTTAAATAGATAGATCTAGATATTGATATAGATCTATCTATCTTCTTAGTATCTAGATGAAAAATAACAACATACAACACTCGTGTTAAAGGGTATGGCTAAATGCTTGTTTATTTTTTTTAAAAAAAGAATAATTTAAATAAATAAAGATGGGAAAAAAAGGAAAAAATTTTTTTCGCAAAAAGTGTCTGGAGTTCTAGACTAGAACTTGCTCTAGATCTAGATCTAGATTTCTAGATCTAGAATCTATATGTATGTCGATCTAGAAAACTGAAAAGTAGAATCTAGCTAAATTCTAGACTAGTTCCTCAAGATCTAGATCTGATCTTGCTCTAGATTTCTAGATCTAGATCTAGATCATAGATCTAGATTTCTAGATCTGGAGTTCTAGACTAGAACTTGCTCTAGATCTAGATCTCTAGATTCTAGATCTGGAGTTATAGACTTATAGACTAGATCTAGACTCTATATCTAGGTCTAGAGTCTTACTCTTGAATACTCTAGATTCTAGATTATCTAGATCTAGATTCTAGATCTAGATAATCTAGATCTAGAATCTAGATCTAGAATCTAGATCTAGACTAGATTCTAGATCTAGATTCTAGTTCTAGAATCTTTAAAATCATAAAATGTAGGCCTATTTGGCATTTGGGCCCCAATAAATTCATAAAATTATTTAAAAAGTTACCAAACTGATCATTAGAATCTATTACTCAGATAAGACTGTTACATCTGCTAAGAATTTTTATTTTTAAGTCGGACTAACCCGAGAGTTGAAAGAAGCTCCTAAAACAAATCGGGCGACCAAGGAAGTGAGAACGTCTGCTACATATGATTGCTCCTCATTATAAATATTATAGTATCGATAAAAAGACACGAACGCTATTTATCAAGTAATAACAACTCAAATGTTGATTGCAAATTAGGATGATTTGCTAAATAAATGCCAGATATAAAAACTATCTACAAAACATGCATTATTTTTATTTATTAATTTTTACATAATCTAAACCTAACGTTATTGATGATAGTACTCGATTACTTTTGGGGCGTCGATTTCACAAGTTTTAATTGCCACATCTTAAATCTACCGACGATTGTGTGTTGAATTCAAAGTTTCGTCTACTATTAATAAATATTGAATTGATGTTAAATATAATTGTAGTCGTCTATGTGTCCATAAGCTGTTTAATATGTACCTCATAGCTAGAATGTTTTGTTTCAACTATTTTATAAAGGCTAAATATTTTAATAATTATTTATGTATTATAGTTGAAAGTTGTATCATCCCTTCTGGCACATGAATTCTCAATGCTATCAACTTGAAAACATAAGGGTAATCTAGGTTGATAGTGCTGTCTATTTTCTCTAAACTAAAACCAAAACCAAAATCACCATCTTAATTCAATTTAACTGGAAACAAAAAATGACATTGAAAACGGATTTTTATCCAGAATTGGTACTTTAATTTATACAAAATATAGTCATAGGGGCATATCCCTAAACCATGCACCTAATCTCATTCATGACACAAGTCGCATTTAGAGTTTCTTTCAGGCAACTCTACTTGGGAGGAGGGGGCTCCGCCCCCCCCCACACACACACCCAAAAACATGTCTACCGTCCCATTCAACGAAATATAATTATATATTTTTTCCAGTGTCCGCCCCCTCCCAGAAAATTCTACCCCCGCCCCACGAAAAATTAATGTACCCCCACCCCTCGCCGGTAAGGAAAATGTCTGAAAGAAACACTGGTCGCATTTGTATATCATACAAACTAAAGGAAGAATCTGGGCGGGGCTTCGCCCCTACCGGAAGAGAGGAAAAAGTCTGAAAGAAACACTGGTGTCGCGCTTAGCCACTACGCGATGAATTGCATTAAAGAAATTGCAAGAAAACCACTTTTTAGATTAGAGACATTAATTAGGCGGTAATTTTATTATAGAGTATCGATGAAGAGATTTCTTTTGAGTTGGGGAGGGGGGGGGGCTCAGACGTTCTTACGCGGGGGTGGGGCTTCGCCCCTACCCGAAGAATTGTATGAAAGAAGCTCTTCACGCAAACCATTTAGATTAGATTAGACAAAATTGCCTTTTTATTCAATGTTTACTCGAGAATCAATGACGTCATATTACTGTGTGCACTCTCCGGCTTGAGATTATTTTCTACTCTATGCTAAATATGACGACGTCAGACTTCGTTTTTCGAATTACTATGCATGTTTTTAATTTGCTTGTGTTTTCTCTAGAGCGTTCTTGTCAGATACATAGATAGATAGATACACAGATAGATAGATACACAGACAGCGAAACTATTATTATAGATATATATATATATATATATATATCCATGAATGACGTCAAGCTTTTTTTGACGATTTTTACCTCCCCCTCTCCCCCCCCCCCCGTCACACGTCATCACAAAATGCCAGACCACCCCCCCTCCCCCTAAAATGATGTCACACCTCAGCCTGCAGCCCCCCCCCCCCCGCAAAATTCTGTTGAATTTTTCTTAAAACATCGAAATTTTGCCAAAATCTTGTTAGAACTCTGCCAACATAGAGTATTTTGATCAATTCCTATTACAATTTATTAAAACCGTTTTCTAAAAGGCTAAATAACGGCTAAAACTCGTTTTCTAACATTGCTTTTTTATAATGCAAAAAAGTGACGTCACACCATCTAACCCCCCCCCCCTCCCCCCTCATCACACACTGTCACAAAATTAAGGACCCCCCCTCCCCCCTACGAGTGTGACGCGTCATTCATGGACGACCCTGTATAAATATATATATACGAGAAAAATGGCCCGTTGAGGAAGGGTACAACGGGCGCTAGGCTGATAGTGCTGTCTCTTTTCTCTAAACTAAAACCAACCCACCCCCCCCCACACACCATCCCCCACCCCCACCCCCCCCACCCACCCCCACCCCCAGACACCACCCCCCACCCCCCACACACACCACACCCCATCCCCCACCCCACCCCCCCCCCACCCCAAAACATGTCTACCGTCCCATTCAACGAAATATAATGATATACTTTTTCCAGTGTCCGCCCCCTCCCAGAAAATTCTACCCCTGCCCCCGAAAATTTCAAGTACCCCCACCCCTCTCCGGGGAGGAAAAAGTCTGAAAGAAACACTGTGTCGCGCTTAGCCACTACCCGAAGAATTGCATTAAAGAAATTGCAAGAAAACCACTTTTTAGATTAGACACATTAATTAGGCGGTAATTTTATTATAGAGTATCGATGAAGAAATTTCTTTTGAGTTAGGGAGGGGGGGGGACTCAGACGTTCTTACGCGGGGGTGGGGCTTCGCCCCTACCCGAAGAATTGTATGAAAGAAACTCTTCACGCAAAATTTCCTTTTTATTCAATGTTTACTCTCCGGTTTGAGATTATTTTCTACTCTGTGCTAAATGTGTCGACGTCATACTTCGTTTTTCGAAATACTATGCATGTTTTTAATTTCCTTGTGTTTTCTCTAGAGCGTTCTTGTCAGACAGAGCGTTCTTGTCAGATAGACGGACAGCGAAACTATTAGTATTAATATATATATATATATATATATATATATATATATATATATATATATATATATATATATATATATATATATATATATATATATATATATATATATATATATATATATATATATATATATACATGTTACGCTGAGTGAGGGGCTTTGGTTATTTGATCCAATACCAGTTTATCTTAACCACTACCATGTGGAGATGATGTGTTCACAGACATACATTGTACCATCATTCACTAAGACGACGTGGACGACCAACAATCAATAAGAGGAACGCAGGCTTCTTTTCTTATCTTTACATCTGTACCCTCAACTCACATACATCCTTCCACCAAGGCGAAGAAAATCTTCCTAACTCACGCACAATACCTAGCAACCAGTCTCTACACCAGAACGTCACTGTTGCACCATACGCGTCATCATTCCTTGCGTTCAACATACCTTTCGCACCAACATTCATTCGCGCTGATCTATAGCATAGATCCTAACATGCATCATAACATTACCCCCCTCTCCCACTGAAGCTAATAGTATTAGCTTCTACTCACGTAGCTAAGTATAACACATTGTTTAACCTAACAATATCAACTACGTCAGTATATTATTAACTCCTAATTAATTCATATATTCAAGCTTTTAGCTTTACTCTCACAACAGATTATTATATTCCAAATATACTGGCATTCATATTATATCAATGGTTGGTCTTAGAATCTCAGTCCATCCAAACAAGGTATCGGGTATCACATCGGCATTGTCCATCTTCTCCCAAACAGTTGCTAAAATAAATATAAAACCAAACGCCACATTAGTTTAACCCAGCAATATTTGTGATGGCGAACAGAGCCACAGTACCACCATTTGGCACATTTGTGGTTGTTCTCATTATAACATAAAAACATCATAATATGTCAATATCATAATCAGTTCCAATATTCTGAAATAAAAAAAATTAAGTATCATGTCCTAATATCATATCACTCGATAGCCCTGCACACACAGAATCTCATTATCTCCACAATATGTCCGTACAAGTATATCAGATAAATCAACAACCTAGAAACAACATGTATTCAAAATATCTTTGGTAACATACTATATTATGAACTCAACACATCTTACAACATGTAAACGTTAACTTCAACATCATAACCGTAATTATAAACACCTCATGATAGAATATGTGGTCTATCACATTTTATTAACTAGTTAGGAATCATGCATATTATCTCACACCATATTGTTTCATATTTAATCACTCAATAACTAGGCAATTTTGAAAGTAATCATATAATAATCATATCTCTAAAAGTCATTCCAAATACGTTCCTTACACTCCCATTCAATTAGCGTAGTTCACATTGTAATCCAGTACTTCATCATCCCACACCAAACATTTCTTATACAACCCACTAAGTTCACCAGAATACATATGTATCTCTAGTCATATTTGTATGACCTTTATCAGTATCTTCATGCCTCAACAGAACCTATATGTGCTTTATTATGACCTAGATAAAATGTCAGCTATCTGATTTTGTGTACCTGGGATATAGACTATGTTAAACTTGTAGTCCTGTAGTAGCAATGCCCATCTTGTTAATTTAGCATTGCTTAATTTTTTCCTTTCCAAGGCAACCAGGGTTGAATGGTCAGTCATTAACGTAAAAGGTGCCCCTAATAGATATTTTGATTACTTGGTTATTGCCCAAACTATTGCCAAGCATTCCCTTTCTATTATGGCATAGTTCTTTTCTGCCGGAGAGAGTTTCCGACTGATGTACAGTACAGGATGTAAGTGTCCGTCTACTTCCTGCATTAAACAGGCTCCTATACCATAAGAAGATGCATCCGTTGTTAGTGTAAATGATTTAAATGATTTACTCATGTCAGGCAATCTCAATATAGGTTGTTGTGTAAAACAGTTTTTCAGATAATTTAGAGTGTCATCACACTCTTTACTCCAATTAATTGCCCTGTTCCCAGCAGCGCTCTTTGTTTTTGTCAGTTCGGTAATAGGATGGAGTAGGCTAGCAAAATTTGGGATACATTTTCTATAGTAATTACACAGTCCCAACAAACGTCTAACATCCTTTTTTTTGTTTTGGGGATCTGTAGATCTAATATCTGGTTTACAGTTTCCTCCACAGGTTTTATAACCTGGTGGCTAATAACATGGCCCAGGAACTGGATTTCACGCATGCCAATTTCAATCTTACTAGGTGTGTCCGTTAATGTTTTTAATAACGCCTCCAGCCCCTTTATATGTTCTTGCCAAGTATCAGAGAACAAGCAGATGTCATCCAGGTATGCAACAGTGTCAGGGTTGTTAGCTAGCTCCTTCCGCATGAGTCTGTTGAATGTGGCCGGTGCATTAATTAGGCCAAAACTCATGAAGTTCCAATGGTACAATCCATAAGGTGTAATGAAGGATGTATATTTTTTTGATGAGTCCTTAATGGGAATCTGCCAATAACCCCTTGATAAGTCGAATTTAGAAAAAATTCTAGCCTGAGATAATTTTATGAATAACTCTTCCTGACTAGGCATGGGTTCAGCATCAGGTATTGTTACTTTATTCAGTTGCCTATAGTCCACGCATAGCCTAATCTCACCATTTGTTTTTCTTTTTCAATACAATTGGTGCAGCATAAGGCGGTGCGCGGACCTTTGACCACAGCTGCTTTGACCATAGGGGGTTTGACCATAGGGGGTTTGACCACAGCGGAGCTTTGACCATAGGTGCTTTGACCATAGGGGGTTTGACCACAGCGGGCCTTTGACCATAGCGGTGCTTTGACCATAGGGGGTTAGATCATAGGGGGTTTGACCATAGGGGGTTTGACCACAGGTGTTTTCTCAGCAGAGGGTCTTTGATCACAGGTGGTCTATCAACGGGTGTTTGATCACAAGCGCTGTGTCTGGCTTTGATCATAGGTGTTTTGTCCACATAGGGTCTTTGATCTCATGTGTTTTGTCCACATAGGGTCTTTGATCTCAGGTGTTTTGTCCACATAGGGTCTTTGTATGGTAAGGATTTATTTTAAAAGTTGCTAAATTATATTTAAAATTCGACATGATGTAATAATATGTTAAATCATCATGTATAAATACAAGTCAGCTAAACTACTCCATGTCAAAACCATGGAGAATCGTGGAGAGTATAGCACGTCAAAAAAAGGTAAAAGAACTTTGTTGTATCGTGGCCACGAGTTTTGGTTACACAGAGAGCGCCAGGACTGGTCACGCGTTTGGCGGTGTACGAAACTTGTTATATGTCGCATTATTTGTGTTCCATTTATATTTAAAATAAATCTATGAGGCCTAGCACCAGCCTTTATGTGGAGTCTAAAATATAGTTCTTGGCTTTTTTAAATACATGTTAATTTCTATTAACGTACTCTCAGGAAACATGTATAAAATCGTTTTAATTGTATCACACCTATGATCAAAGCCGGACACAGCGCTTGTGATCAAACACCCGTTGATAGACCACCTGTGATCAAAGACCCTTTGCTGAGAAAACACCTGTGGTCAAACCCCCTATGATCAAATCCCGTATGGTCAAAGCACCGCTACGGTCAAAGGCCCGCTGTGGTCAAACCCCCTATGGTCAAAGCCCCTATGGTCAAAGCTCCGCTGTGGTCAAACCCCCTATGGTCAAACCCCCTATGGTCAAAGCACCTGTGGTCAAAGGTCCTAGGACACATAAGGCGAATCCGACATTTCAATTGTGCCTGTCTCCGTTAGTTCGTTGATTTCCTTTTGTACTTGATCTCTATAATGTAGGGGTATCTCGTATGGTTTTAATTTAATGGGGGTGTCCGATATCACTTTAATCTCATGTTCGATCGTGTTGGTTCTGCCGGGAACAGCAGATAATGTCTCCTGATATTTTGATAATAACTGTTCTATCCTTTCCTGGAATTCTTCTGGAATATGTTTTAAGTCTATGTCTCGAAAAGATTCGTTGTTAACGGGTATCGTCCGAATTTCGTACGTATCATCCTGATCAGTGTCATCACTAACCACAGCACAATTGATGGTAGCTGTATATTCCGGTACTTCTAAATCAGAGGGTCTCATGTGGAAAGGACTAAGTATATTCACATGGAAAATTTTCTTTTTGTCTTTGATCATTATTTCGTAATCGACATTCGTCACTATTCTAGAAATAGTATAGGGACCCATCCATGCCAATTGTAATTTATTTTCTCTTGAGGGTAGTAGTATCCTAACCTGGTCACCAACCTTAAATTTTCTTACATGTCTACCGACGTTCATTTTAGATCTATATCGATTAGCCTTATCCTCTATAGATGCTTTAGCTATCTCACATGACCCAATAATTTGATGTCTCAGATTTATCACTCGTTCATATGTAGACTTCATCTCAGGGTTCAGTCGGTCATCCACAAGTAAAGATTTCATGATATCCATAGGACCTTTTGGGTTGGCACCAAAAACCAGTTCAAATGGAGAGAAGCCAGTTATAGAGTGAGGCACTTCTCTGTATGCGAATAATAGGCAAGGTAGATATAAGTCCCATTCGTTAGCATTCCTCTTAGGAATTTTTCCCATCATTGTCTTAATCGTGCCATTCAGGCGTTCACATATACCATTGCTTTCGGGATGGTATGGAGATGTAAAGGTCTGTTTGATCCCCAGCAAGCATGAAATTTGCCTAGTAATTTCTGATGTGAACTGGGGTCCTCTTTCAGAGAGTATTGTATCGGGGAATCCCGCTCTTGAAAACACCTGTATCAAACAGTTCACAGTGTCCTCAGAAGTTGTATTTTTGAGAGGGAATGCCTCAGGCCATCTCGTAGCGAGATCGACAACGGTCAAGACAAACCTATGTCCCCTTGCGGACGTTGGTTGTAACGGTCCAATTATATCTATTGCTATCTTTTCGAATGGTCTGCAAACCAAATCAGTTTTCTGTATAGGTGCCAACTGGGGCGTCCTAGTTTTGTTCATGCAGAGCTTACAAGATTGGATGTATTCTGATATATCCCTATCCATTCCAGGCCAATAAAAGGCTGACTGAATTCTCTGCTTTGTTTTCCTTCTACCCATGTGTCCAGCAAGACACAGATCGTGAGCCTGACTGAGTATAATGTTTCTATATCTGTGTGGTATCACCAATTGTTTGTATTCCTTGGTATGGTCCCTAAATATTCTCATTAGCGTGTTATCTTTAACAATAAATCCATGTTCTGTTGTTTTAGAGAACGTTCTCGAGTTTTTCTTAGCTAGTTTAAATATTTTTTCTAAACTATGGTCTTTTCTCTGTTCCTCTTGAAATTGTGTAGGGGTCCACAGACTAGCATTATTCAATGATTCCTGAACGGTTGACGATTCTTCTTTTATCTTTTTCTCACTTAGGCCGCCCTCAATTTTCATGGCTCCCATTTCCTTTATAATTTCCTCCTTAGATTGTCTCCTAGTCTGTACCATGTTTATGTGATGTCTAGTCATCCACTCTGAAATCTGGTTATCAGATGGATTCGATATCCCTTTTATGTTCCCCAGAATAAAATCGTATGGTCCTTTAGTGAAGACTGAAGCCCTAACACTACCCGTAAAGTAAGGTGTCTTAATATTGATAATTGCGATGGGCTACGAGTGAACGATTCCCCCGAACCCTTCTACCCTTACTCTGCCCCCTGTATATAGATGCGATTGTACAAAATTTCTTCTAACTCCAAAAACATTTGCTACAGTATCCCAAAGTGTTTTAACAAGTCTATCCCCTACCCAGCACTGTATTGTACCCAATCTAGTATTTGTACTAATGTTTAGAACCAATGATAGTCATCTACCACTATTAAGGTGATTGATCCCCCTGGAGGACATACCCCCTTCCCACTTGGGCAGTCTCTCTTAAAGTGACCAAATCCTTGACACTCAAAACATTGAATGGTCCTGTCCATATTTGCCCCTCTATATCTGCAGCTTGTAGTTGTGTGCCCTGACTGTCCACATCGGGAACAATATCTCTGTCCTGGTATAGGGTTCCTTCTATTTATGTTAGACTCCATGTGACGGTTACCCTCTCCAAGGGACCATCTGTCCCTGTTACCATTCTGGGCTTGTGCAGTAAAGATATTATGGTCCTGCATTCTCCCAATGGGTCTGTCAGGGTGAGCCGCCTGATATTTTTGACATAGGTCTGTCACAGTATCCAGGGTTCTAGGTTTCCGTTCTTGCAGGTAGCTGAACAGACCTTTGTCCACTGATGTCAGGACCTTATTAACTAGGATCAATTCCTTTAAATTTTGCATAGTCGGCTCCAGCCCGGATGCTTCGAACCACTTATCGAAAGCTGTCCTGATGTTGTTGCTGTATATTTTGAAGTCCTCATTATTCACAGGGAGTACGTCCTGAAATTTAATTCGATACGCCTCCTCGGTCAGATGGTAAAATTCCAATAGTGTCTGTTTCAAGGTCCGATAATTCTTCACTTCCTCCTCATTTAGGCACTGGTAGGCATCCAAACCCTTTCCTCCGATCAGTATTAGTAGGTGTGTGCCCCATTGAGGCTCATGAATGTTGGTGGTTTTCGCTATGGTATCAAATCGTTTAATATAGGAGTCAAGATTATCTCTATGCTCATCAAATTTAGGTATTTTCCCCAATATATTTGCATCACTAGTATGGGTCCTGTCCATGTTAATTGCTGTCTTAGTAATTCCTAATTGGTCCGATTCCAGTTTTGCTTGATAATCTAATTTCATTTGTCCCATGCTTACCCTAGCCTGTTCTTCAACCTGCGTTATGACTCTTGCTATGTTTAGTTTCATTTGCTCCTCAGCCTGCACTCTAATTCTATCTAGATCTGCAGTTTGGGCTTTAGCCTTCTCTACTTCTAATTTTGAAGCTTCCAATTCAGTGGGAATCAGGGATAATTTTTCTAACAACCTTAATTGTTCCCTTACCCATGTTTCTAGTTCTTCACCCCTATAATCTAAACTTTGCCCCAATTCACGCAGCTTCTTTGTTTGCTCGGCACTCATTTTTGTTTCTTTTGAACAATTATTTTCAGCCAGGTTAGCTACAATTCTGGTTCACTAGTGTATAACAGATCTAGATCTATACACTATGGCAACTTCTGGATCAATTATTACAATAAAATTATGAACCTACCACAAATGTGCTAATAAAATTTTAAAATGGTGGTACTTATCTTAATTAACGAATTCACACACTGGTCCCGACACACAGATCCCCTTGACTTGTCCAACTCGTCCTGCTACACAGATCCCCTTGACTTGTAGTTCCCAACAAATGTCCCGAGGTGTTCCACGATTATTCCGGATCCAATGTTTATGAGGTTCAACAAGTCTTCGAGTTTTCAATTTCGTCTTTTCGGTGCCGTGTTGCTGGCGTTTCACGATGAAGATTGTGTCAATGTTACATACACGGCTGACGGAGGATGGGAAAACAGCTGGTTTTTCTCCGTTGTTGAACAATTCGCTGTACGCTCCAGAGGTATGTTCTATCAGTAGAATGTGCTGTACTGATATGTTCCACGATATAGAAAATTAATTCTCAGGTGTCTATACTTCCGCTGATCTTCCCAGCTCGAAACTGCAATAACCGATTCCTCTTATCTAGATGGGTTTTCAAAGGTAGATACGAATACTCCACACGGTTTTTCACGCCAGGATCTTCACACACGATTTTCAGAATAGCAGTCCATATATCACGTTCTTTCAAGCTGCTTCACCTTGTTATACTCTTGTTATATCAGGTATACGTTGTTGGCTACTCCACCATGTTACGCTGAGTGAGGGGTTTTGGTTATTTGATCCAATACCATTTTTTCTTAACCACTACCATGTGGAGATGTTGTGTTCACAGACATACATCGTACCATCATTCACTAAGACGACGTGGACGACCAACAATCAATAAGAGGAACGCAGGCTTCTTTTCTTATCTTTAATTCTGTACCCTCAACTCACATACATCCTTTCACCAAGGCGAAGAAAATCATCCTAACTCACGCACAATACCTAGCAACCAGTCTCTACACCAGAACGTCACTGTCGCACCATACGCGTCATCATTCCTTGCGTTCAACATACCTTTCGCACCAACATTCATTCGCTCTGATCTATAGCATAGATCCTAACATGCATCATAACAATACACATATATATATATATAAATATATAGGCCTATATATATATATATATATATATATATATATATATATATATATATATAGGCCTATATATTATACATATACTAAAGTTAGGGTTGTATGCAGTGGCGTAGCGAGGTCGGGTGTCGTCCGGTGCGGCACTTAATGGTGTCACCCCCCCAGAGGCGTTGCGGCCCTCCCCGGGGACAAACTTTCAAGTTTTAGATTTGCACCCCCCCTTCAAGTTTTAGATTTGCACCCCCCCCCTCAAACTTTCGATTTGCACCCCCCCCCCCTCAAACTTTCGATTTGCACCCCCCTCAAGTTTTTCTCTATATGTTTTGCTACTTTTTGCCTTGGTGTCACCCCACCCCCCCTAAATGGTGTCACCCGGTGCGATCCGCACCCCCCCCTCGCTACGCCCCTGGTTGTATGGTACAATCCATTACAAGCCCTTATATCTGTTTATGGTCTCCTACTAAATCTGTTTCTTTTTGTGACGACCTGTAACAGCATATTATTGGTAGGTAAACGTTGTTTTAAAAAGCGTGCCGCGATTTATGGATGACCCCAAACATTTTTTCGTCTATTTTGGTTATCATTCAAGCGACACAATAATATTGTTTTTAAAATATGTAAAGAGCTTGTAACTGTTATTTAATTTAAATAGCTTTAAAAATAAAAAATAAAAATACGTAATCTTTATTAAATAAAGAAAGTGTTGAAATATTAATGTTTTAAATTGTCAAAATAGAATCATTAGCATTTCTAAAAGATTTGAACATAGCCTACTCGTTTTGGTTAAGATAAAAAGACATGCTATTGTATATCTACTATAGTGGCTTAGACAGTGCAATTAAAAACACACACGCTAAACTGGTTATTGTATGTTTACTTACAAGAGAAGGTTAAGTTAACACTGCTTCTAATGTTGCTCTGTCTGTGTACTATTAGCTCTTGGTTTCTAGGATTAAGTTTACCTAGACGATTCTAAAAATAGACATGACCCGCATAGATCTGGGGAAATATATGCTTGTCTTTCATGTTGGTGTTGTTTACGTCGTCATTCACCGCTAGAAGTAGAAGTTGGTGTGGGTAATGACATGAGTGACAATAGGTGGTGGATGGTGATAATAAGGGGTGCGCGGACCTTTGACCACAGGTGCTTTGACCATAGGGGGTTTGACCATAGGGGGTTTGACCACAGCGGAGCTTTGACCATAGGGGCTTTGACCATAGGGGGTTTGACCACAGCGGGCCTTTGACCATAGCGGTGCGTTGACCATAGGGGGTTTGATCATAGGGGGTTTGACCATATAAAAATGTGAATAATAGTGCGCAATATTATTAATACTTTAAAAATTTTCATTAGTTTTTTGAGAAATCGGAAGTAGCGTAAATTACTACTTCCGTTCAACGGAAATTACTTAAAATTTAACAGAAGGTAGAAAATTAGATCTTTGACTTACATGTGAAATTTCATTTATCTATCTGAAATAGTACTCAAGTTATAGGCTTTTGAAAAATTCAAAGTAGGAAAAGTACCACCTCCGATTATCGGAAATGGTTCAAAAGTTGAGACGGATCTACGATTTGATATATACTTATATATGAAATTTCATCAACCTAGCTGTAACGGTACTCAAATAATCGTGTTTACACACGGACAGACACACACACACACAGACATACGGACAAGATTGCAAATTTATGTTTTTCCGTATCAGTGAGGTGTAAAACGTCGAGATTTGTAAAAATCTCGATTTTTTTTTGCACGATTACAATACTTTCTCTATACTTCGTATATACGAGAAAGTAAAAAGCAATATTAGAAAACGAATTTTAGACGTTATTTCGCATTTTAGAAATTTTTAAAAATAAATTGCAGTAGGAATTGATATAGATTCTAATATTCTAATTTGACAGAGTTCAGACAAATATTTGGAAAAGTATCCATGTTTTCAAAAAATTCAACTACGATTTTGAGGAGGGGGGGGGTTTGTAGGCTGAGGTGTGACGTCTTTTTAGGGGGGGGGGGTCTGGCTTTTTGTTACGATGTGTGACGGATGAGAGGGGGTAGGTAAAAATAGTCAAAAAAGCGTGACGTCATTTATGTATGACCCCCTTATTGTACAAGCGATACAACAATGTTGTTTTTTAAATATGTAAAAAGCATTTAATGCTATTAAATTTAACGAGCTTAAGAAAATAAAAAATAAAATACGTAATGTTTATAACATAAAGAAAGAATTGAAATAATAATGTTTTAAATTTTCTAAATAAAATCATTAACATTTCTTCGAGACATGAGCATATTTTTTTGGGTTAAAATAAAAAGACATACCATTTTATATCCGCTATAGTGGCATTAGACGATACAATTAAAAATACACACACTAAAACTGGATATCGTATCTTTACATACCAGAGAATGTTTGCTTTACACAGCTTCAAAGCTCTGTCTGCTATGTGTACTGGTAGCTCTTGGTTTCTAGGCTTGTGTATAATAGACGATTCTAAAAATAGACATGACCTGCATAGATCTGGGGAAATCCCTGCTTGTCTTTCATGTTGATGTTGTTCACGACGTCATACACCGTTAAAAGTAGAGGGTGGTGTGGGTAATGACATGAGTGACAATAGGTGGTGGATGGTGATAATAAGGATAAGAACTGTGACGTGTTGTACATAGAGAGGAGCTATGAAATGTTCTTTTTTTGGAATGAAATGAGGGAGAGCTGGTCTTTCTGTAGTGTCAATACTTGTTTGGTTAGATGGCGGGTCACTAGTCAGCCAAAAACATTTACTGACCCGCCATTATTGCGTTCTTGTCCCGGGGCATATAAGACTCTATGATGTGTCGACTGCAATGCGATTTAACAAATGAGTTTTGTCTTCTAACAACTACATAAAATTTAAACTTATTCGTATCATAATAATACGTTTTATGTATCGTTTTATTTTTCAATCATGTCCATATAATCTTGTACCACATGACACTACGGAGAGAGAACCGTCTATAATTAGATTCCGTCAGTCATAGTTTATTCTCTTCTTAAAATCTTTACCCACGTCAACGAATGGAAGTTCAACTTGATCGATACTTATTGATCCATTACTAAAAATAAATCTTACCTTTTTCTTTGTGTTGAATGTATTAAGATCGGGCTTATTCCAGAGTTGGGAATAAAAGCATTACCGTCACGTAAAGGTTGGCAAACAGCCAGGATAATTTCTTAAAGATATACGTGTTTGCCAGATTTTTTTCTCATTTTATTGATTTCAACTATTAAACAGCGTATTACTTATAAATCGGAAATATTTATACTCTTACAAAATGCGTATGTTGTTATTTATTTAGGTCTTTATCTTAAGATATGTGTTGCATAAGAAAACAAACAGATACATATTCAATTAAAATGTTCCTTTGTTTTTATCTCATTCTTGTCAAAATGTGATGTTCTGGAATGTTTGGGTGTGTGATATTTAATTACGAATTTTGATGTTACCTTCATTATTGTCATGATGATATGACCTAACAATGCATTCAACTCCCATGTTAGCCAAACCAAAATGTTAAATGATAGAAAGGCAGCCATTCTATGCATTTTTAAAAAAATCAGTTACTCCAGAATCATCGAGAGAAAACTACAGGGTAGTTTGTTACTGTAAAATGAAGATATTAAAATGAAAATATTATTCAAACATATACACATAAGCAAACAAATATATATATATATATATATATATATATATATATATATATATATATATATATATATATATATATATATAAATGATTTTAAGAGTTAAATTTTAAAATATAAAAGACGGTTAAAACTTGTAAAGAATAAACACATAGAGCTATAGGCACACCGTTGTCAATAGCTGTAACTTGAAACACCTCTTGTTCTGGTGGTCGTTGATTGAGGGCACGTAGTGGGGTGGGGGAGTTTGCAGTGGGTGGGGGTTACTGTTTACCTGTAGCTCTAGGCTACACACGCTGCCAGCACCGAGCTAAAAATAATTCTTTACATTATAAATGGATTAGTTTTTTGGAATTCCCGATGGTAACACCATGTTAAGAAAAGTGTATGTGGCACTTCTATGTCAAGTCGTTAATAATGCAAACAGTTTGTAATCTTCTGCAGTAGTGATTGCGTATTGCAAATACTTTATTGCAAATACACATTAAAACACACATACACAAACATTCAGATTTTTAAGCACTGCTGTCCGCAGCTTTAAAAAAAGACGTGGATGATTTGCAAAAGAAGCTAAAAAATAAATTTAGACAAAAGCTTTCGATAAAATCCAGTCCATTTTCTCTTATTCTAAAAATAAACCTTATAGTGTCTCTGTAGTTTGTTTCTTAACAAGTCCTTTCATTAATAACATTATGTTGTACAACCGAGTTTTACTTCACCTCATTGTCGTAAGACTTCACTAATGTAAACATAACCCTCTCTCATAAAATGATGTCCAACCCTGCTCGGTGTGGGTGACCATGCTGGGTGAAGAACATAAATAATGATCAATTTCACTTAAATCGCATAAATAATGTTTCCACACATTTTCCCCACGCACATTCTATCTATATGGTCACATGGCTCTATATACGCTTCTCCTCTCACAAAAATAGCGACAAAATTAAACATTGCAACGATATCTAACATCAGCGATGACTTTTTATGTAAATCTTAATGAATATCACCCTGGGTCCCCTCTCCAACACGTACTTCGTTAGTTGAGGCGTTCCACCCAAAATAGTCCCCTCCCTCCCACTTCGAATGTTAATTTACTGACAACCATTGAATGGACTCTAAAAATAACACGTAAAATTTGCAGTGAATCATATCGATTAAAGTGTATGTGGTGGCTCTATGTGTTTGACATTCTATAGCCTTATCTTCTTCGAAAATAAAAAAAAACAAATCAATACGACTCGGTTCTATTCCATAAACATTTAAAATAATTTTAAATATGGTGACCTAAAAAATATAGACAAAAAAGCTTCATAATAATGAAAATAAATAAGTTCAAAAGTCCCGAGTTTAGGCCCCGAGCATATGAGGCTCGTTTACCTGGGGCGAGCAACCCATGTAGGAGATGAAACTCCGAATCAAAACAACTTTTGCCGTAAAATTTGTTTTTGGGCAGTTTACTGTTTTGGAAGAACATCCAGAATACAAAACCGGCTGATGGTGGAGTCTACTGGCTGTACATGGCATAAAATTTTGACACGTAATAGTTTTATAATTTTGAAAGATTGCCACTATATTATAATTATGAATACAAGTTAAACGAATTCAATTTTTAAACGCATCTAAGCTTTAAGGTACACATTTGAGCAGTTGATCTAGAAAGTCTTACATTAAATGCTAAGTCATTTAAAAAATCCATACAATACAATAAACATATGTCTATTAGCTTATGTAAGAATGTTGTTTAGCTTCCTTGGAGTTATGTTGCAACAAGAGATCTATTATAGAGCAACTAGTACATATGACAGGGTACTTTATTTTATTCGTGTGTTTGTGTGTTTGTATGTGTTTGTGTGTGTTTGTATGTGTCTGTGTGAGTTTGTGTGTGTTTGTGCATGTTTATAATCAAAGAGACACTTAGCGATTCTGAAAGAACTAATGGCAGAAGATATGGCATCTACTGCCCAATATAGCTAACGGTTAAGCTGGTTAAACAAGACATAGAAACATTAATAGCTTTTATCGATGTTTTAATCAACGTGTGCATTAAGTAAACTGTCCATTATTAGTTTATACAGCATTATCAACAGACTATTCTTTTAAACGTAACCTTATAGGGTATTTACATTTTGAAAATATAAGTACTTTATCAGCTATATACTCAATATATCAACTGCAATTTAGGGTAAGACGGGATAACAAAACTTGATAACAATAGATTTAATTATAAGTTATATTTAACAACTTTAAGTTTCCCCTTAGCAATTACCACGCTGTAAAATACCAACCAGAACATTACAAGATTTTAGTTATAGCACATTTGCTGACTATCAGCTAGGGGTCTACGAAAAATTTCCGAAAGACACTTGCCCGAATGCCGTTTCATTCGGGCATTTGTCGTATTTGGGCAAGTGTCCCTTCGGGCATTTCTTGTGTTCTGGCAAGTGTCCTTTCGGGGAATCTGCCTTCGGGCAAACGGCATTCGGGCAAGTCTCTATCAGGAAATCTTCCAGCTCCCATCAGCTAGATACTTATTTAACTGTACACATAAGGATGTTGCCAAAAACAATGAAGTAAAGTACTTGAACAACATGACGATAGATTAATGCGACAAAATGTTAACGAAGATTCCACACATGTTGAAACATAGCATTTTAAAACAGAGTTAAATAAGGCAGATGTATCGTGAAAAATCACGTAGATCTATTTGAACATATCAAGTAGATATATTATGACAGCTTAAAGTTATTGTGGCATATCAGAGATTGTGAGAATTTAGGATCTTATAAAGTGACAAGACAGGTAGACTTATTGTGAAATATCAGGTAGATCTGATGTGATAACTATGATTGAATGGTAGGACATCATTAGGTTAGGTAGGTTAGGTTTGCCTGTCGTCCCTACTGGGACATAGGTCGCTGACAAGAGCTTTCCAGACGTATCTGTCCTGGGCTAGTCTCTCAAATTGTTCCCAGGTGTATCCAATCTTTTTGGTGTCTTCTGCCAGGTCACATCTCCAGGTGTTTCTTGGTCTGCTTCTCTTCCTCCTGCCTTGTGGATTCCAGGTGAGGGCCTGTCTTGTTATGAGGACATCATTAAGCCTGATTAATTAATTTCAGCGGTAGAAGACATTAGAAGAACCATTTATAATTCTTAAGTGCGTATTCATCGACTCCAGATCGTAGTTTGAATAAAGTAAAAAGATATTATTGTGTTTTTACATTTTTTCTTCCTACGCTGTTTTTTTAAATGTTAAACATGAACTTTATTTTATAAATTATTTTAAAATATATAGAGCTACAGTTGTCCAAACATTAATTGTTTAGTAATATATATTAAAATCATTTTATAATGCAACAAACCGCTAAGCCAAAAATAATTGAACCAAAAATTAGGAAATATGTTTTATTTTTTAAGTATTAAAATGCCATGTATGTACAATTTGTTAAGACAAATACAAGATATTTAATGGGAACACTGGGCTAACCAATTAAAAAGGTTATTTTCTAAGAAAACAATTAGCCGATATTAGTTAACACCGATTAGAATGATAGATAAGAAATTTATAACAAATACAACATGTTTAAATTAGTTTTATATGTAATAACATAAGGTTATGACAGAAAAAGTTCAATCAAATGATAAGTCCCACCTATATGTGTGTTTAAATTGTGTAGACACCAGGAAGGAACTGTCAATTACATCAGCCTCTCCACTCCCCACTATAATTTCCTTCCGAGTTTGATGCACTGTGGGAATGGCGATACAACCTCCCGCAATATCCCAGCATGAATATAGGCGCTCCACTGGAGCCAGGACATGTACTTGTTGTGTACCAGTACCTGGTCCAGATATGGCCATCAACCCTCTCTTCTTTGCGTGTCCATTGTCCTACAGAGACCTGTTTAGGACAGCCATGAGGATGTGACACTATAACAGTCGTCAACTTGTCCACATCATCAAATCTCCAGTATTTGTCCATTACTTTTTCACAAAGACTATAGAAGCGCTGACACACCGTGTCCATTTCATCAACCAGCTCTAAGGCATTTGAGTCACATGTTACATAAATCAATACACACCTGTCTCTCTCAATTTCTGCCCCACCCACCTTCCAGCCATCAAGACTGACCCCTGGTCTTGTATTGTCATCAAAACCTAAAACACACCTGGTCTGTCTCGCCTCACTGTCATCAAACACCACGTGTGTGGCTGTCAACACACAAACCTCCCCCACACTTTGCTGGGTGTTGCAGAGACTTGACACTTGGCACAACGACAAGTTTCTTTACTATCTGTATACTTGTCCGTCCAACAAATCCTCCCTGTCCCTAACCTCATCACGTGACTTCCTTTGTCATTATAACATGGATATAGATCTTGAGTGCGTGTGTAAAACTCTGGTCCCTCTAGACTGGTTAATTTATTCTTTACTTGGACAGTTAGGGCTGCCAATGTTTTGATTGTCTCAGACAAAAGGTCGTCGTCATGGTAACGTGAAGGGAGACAACCTGCGTTAAAATCTTAAAGAGGTATAAAACCTTTGTGGCCTGGATTCTTCTTACAGCCAGCACCATGTAGATCACCTTCTCCTCCATAGCACATCTAAGCTTCATGATTTCCTACAAAAATTAATAAAAGGAAACGGTTACATTGCCTAACACTATCAGATTTTATAAAATCAACTAGACGTTTACACTAGGACATTTTAACAACTGTTTAGATTAGAGATTATATTTGTCACATCTCACCTGGATGAAAGAGAGCTAATGGGTTAGTTTTAATAACGTTACCTGGACCATTAGCATATGATGCACCTATAAACATATACATTTTATTTAAAATTATATTAAAACAATAATTTTATATAGTATAAATCATCTATATTCTAGCTTTACAACTATGTTTTAGTTATTGATAAATGGACGACAAAGTATTTGCTTTACAATTTCATTATTATCTTTTAAACGTTATTACAAAAATATGTGTTTACATCAATGATTTAATATTTATACGGTTTTACCTTCAAGTCCACTTTGTGAGTCCAGTTTTCCTTCTTTCAGTTTGATTGAGGTTTCCGTTGTTAGTTTACGTAAATAAAGGTAAAAATAGTTTAACATACAAAAAATAAGTAAGGATTTCATAATTAAGGTAATGAAAAATAGCAAAATTAAAACTTAATAATATCTGTAGAATTAACTTTACGTCAGTATAATTGTATATCAATTTATCATGTTTAATATAGAAAAATATTCATTTTACTGCTGATTCTAAGCTCAACGGGTTACTGCATATCCCTTGGGTCTATCTGTGCTAAGAGAGGAGGCCTGATAGACGGTAAACGTTCGACTCTTCTCAACTTAGGGTCCATTCTTTGTGCTTGGATTTTCATTTTTAAGACTGTGGAGCCATGCATAAGATTATGTAGACACAGAAATCATGCATACACATTTTATATAATAATAATTTAAACTACATAAAGTGCTTATCATTAAACCATTTCTTATATAAAAAATGCTAATTTAATCAACTACAATATTACACACACATTATTTTTTTTTATTTGGAAATGATTAGACTATTGGATTTGCGTGTGTTTTTTTTATATTTTGATTTAGAACATCTGTATAGCGCCGGTTTTACAAAACTTATCAAAGTAGGGGAAAAATATAAAACACAAGCAGAAATAAGTGTAAAATCTTCTTAAATATAATAATTTTAACTGCAAAACAATTTGAAACGTGTAGCGTTAACACATTTTTATCAACAATAATATTGTTTTAAACCACTTCCTTATATCAATGTACAACAAGCGTCACATAAGTGGGACACTTGCAATAAATGGCCCCATGTAGAATTTTGTACAAACGTCACAAGAAACAGAGACGTAAATGTTCATCTTAAATAATTATTTATGGTGAAACAATGGATAAACGCGGTAAGTGTTGACTTTGGGGTGTTAACTAGTATTTATAAAATAGTAATTATAGCATTGACCTTTATATTAGTTATATCATCATCATTTCTTGTTTGTGCCCAAGACACATAGTGTAGATAATTCAGTCTGTTACATGAAGTAAAGTTCATCTGCTTCAGAGGCCATTTATCAATAACTAAAACATGGTTGTACAGGTAGAATATAGATGATTTATACTATATAAAATTTTTGTTTTAATATAATTTTAAATAAAATGTATATGTTTTTAGGTGCATCATATACTAATGGTCCAGGTAAAGTTATCAAAACTAACCCATTTTGTAAGGATAGTGTTGTCAGCACTAACATAAACTAAGTACCCATCAGCGCTGGGTGTACTCAGGGACGAACCACTGACTTAAACCCGGATTCAAACTTGAGATAGCAGTCTAGCTCTCTACCGCTAGACCAAGCCGTCACATTAGATATATATTTAAGTCTAAAATTATGAAAGTTGAATTTGTTTTGAAATCTTAGGAGTCATAATTACTCTTACTGTGGAATTCAATACCATTAAAAATACTTATTTTGTATTTCTTTAAATTCATCAGCCACAAGAATTAGATTTTTAACAAACGAATGTAATAATAATGGTCGCTATTTAGGTAAAAAATTCGTATATTAAATGTTGTAAACAACAAAATACTGTTCAACTTTTTTTTCATATAAAAAACTCAAGCTTTTAATAAGTTTTATTTGGTTCACTTTTTAAAAGCAGTTAAAAGCTCTTTCCATATTTTATTGATTCCTTAAATATATGTATATATCCATTCTACATATATATATATATATATATATATATATATATATATATATAATCTATATAGACATAGAATAAGGCAAAACAGATGTGCAGGGCATCAATAAATCTCGTCAAGCTTAACAGAATGTTTTACTTTCCAATTGTTGACACTACACAAAATAAATCGATAGTGGTCTTTCCTAAATTTTCTCGAATATTCTTATATAAAACTATGGGGGAAGGCAACATGGGATGTAGACATTATTGTTAAACGATTTTTAATTATTAATTTCATAAACTTTTAAAAATATAATAGAATTGCGTAGAAAAAAAGAATTGCGAACCATGTAAACGCCAAACAAAATGTGTAGGCCTATAAAAGTGCGGAATATTATTAGTACTTATAAATTCACATATTTTTTTTTAGAAATCGGAAACAGCGTAAATTACTACTTCCAGTCGACGGAAATTACTCATCATTTAGACGAAGCCAGATAATTAGATATTTTACTTATATGTGAAATAGTACGCAAGTTATAGGCTTTTGAAAAATTGAAAGTAGCAAAAGTTTAACTTCTGGTGATCGGAAATCGCTGAAAATTCGATATAATACTTAAATATGAAATTTCATCAATCTAGCTGTAACAGTATTCAAGTTATCGTGTTTAAACACACACCCAGACTTACGGACAAGATTGCAAAACTATGTTTTTCCGACTCAGGGAGGTGTAAAATGTCAAGATTTGTAACAATATCGATTTTTGTGCACTATTACTATAATTTCTCTGTACTTCGTATACGAGAAAGTCAAAAGTATTAAAATAAATAATGTAAACTGAATAACTCAACCATTGAAATAGTAATGTTTTAAATTGTCAATATAAAACATTTACATTCTATATAGATTTTACTTTAGTATTTATGTTAAAACATAAAAAGCCATTAGATTTCATTAATACTTACGGTGAAATTCCATAATAAAAAATGCACATCATATGTCAGGTAACGTATAGAAGTAGGCTTGGTTTACACTGTGACTTTTGGTGGTCGGTGTTCAGTATTCTATACAGACAATGCAAAAAAAAATTGATCCGCCCTAATTAGATCTGGAAAAAACCGTTCTTGTCTTTAATTATGTCTTGTTGTTAATGTCAGCAAAAACCAAGAGACAAAAAATGACTTCGTTGCTTGTCATCGTATACAGTCCGAGGGTGGTATCGGCAAATAATTTGATTGCAATTTAATATACGGTGGATGGTAAAAATAGGGTTAATAAATGTGATATGTTGTATAAGTGTTTTAGAGAAAAGCATAATTACGTTTTATTGCAAAGAGAGGAGCTATGAAATTTGACTTTATCTGGGGTTAGAGAGATATGTTTTTTTTTCGATAGTATCAACTCTTATTTCATTGGTTAGCTAGTAGTCTAGTAAGTCAGCCAAGAACAATTACTAACCCGCAATTCTAGAAGTATAGTCCCTGGACTAAAGAGTTTAGATAGCTGGGTACAGCAACACATCCTGTGAGAGAAACGTTTAAAACCAAATAGAAATTTGGGGGTTCTGCCATCGAAATTTACATCAGAGTTTACAACAATGAATTCATGTTCATATGGTGTTACCACTTTGTGAGTCCAATTTTCCTTCTTTCAGTTGGTGTGAGGTTTTTGTTATTAGTTTCTGTAGATAACGGCAAAAGTGATTTCATGCTTATAATTAATTTGTACTATAGAAGTAAATAGAGAGATTGAGAGGAAACTTAGTGTAAAGTTAAATTATGATATTCTTATCCGATGTGCTTGCATGAGACACTATGATTTTCGTTCTGAAGGTGCATCCATTGTATTCCTAGGCGAAACGCATGTACATATTTATATCTTTATTTCTGTTGAGACGTAAATATGTACATGATGTAGGAAATAGTGTTAAGGGCTAACGTAAAAAAATACGATTAAAAAATCATAATGAGATGTTCCATGTTTGCTTTATAATTTTTTAATTATCAGTTATGTTTTTGTAAGTTCTGGAATTACATTATCATGACTAAATGTTTGCCATCGGTTGTTGTTTTTTTAACTGCAATAAATCTGACATATTCTAAATATGATTTTAAAAATGTGTATTTCCTTGTTACATTAATTCTAAGCTTGAAATTATTATAGTCCTAAAAATAAATCTCGTGTGCCGTTATATTTTTCTATCTGATCAAACTGATATACACCTTGCTTCTACAGAGATAGAACCCTCGATAAATTATATTGTTTTACTTACGTCATGTCTTTTCTTTTTAAAATCCCTACCATCACCCAACGGACGGAAATTCAAACTGATCGCTAATTATTGATTCAGTACTAAAATTATACCTTACCTTTTTCTTTGTGTTTAGTTTATTAAGGTCAGGATTTTTCCAGAATCGGGAATAATAGAATGAACTCAATCAAACAGGAACATAACTTGTCGGTTGGCTAACAGCCAAAAGAATTTGGAAAAATACACATGATTGCTATTTTCTCATTTTATTGAATTTAAATACTATCAGGCGCGCTAAAAGACATTACGTAGTGTAGTACATTTAACATGCTCTTCCAAGATGCGCATATTAAAATTAAGTATTTTTATTATGCCTTTATCTTATGGTACGTGCAATATACCGTAAAATATGGCAACAGGGCATTCCCCCCCCCCGTCAGTTACCCCTGGACATATACACCCCCGACATTAACCCCCCCCCCCCCCCCCGACGTTAAACCCCCCACACCTGGATTGATTACACCTCTATCAAATCCCCCCGCCCCGTAGGATATTAACTCCCCTCCCAACATAGCGTAAGGAACAGTTATGGCTAGGGCTAGGGCTAGGGCTAGGGCTAGGGCTAGGGCTAGGGCTAGGGCTAGGGCTAGGGCTAGGGCTAGGGCTAGGGCTAGGGCTAGGGCTAGGGCTAGGGCTAGGGCTAGGGCTAGGGCTAGGGCTAGGGCTAGGGCTAGGGCTAGGGCTAGGGCTAGGGCTAGGGCTAGGGCTAGGGCTAGGGCTAGGGCTAGGGCTAGGGCTAGGGCTAGGGCTAGGGCTAGGGCTAGGGCTAGGGCTAGGGCTAGGGCTAGGGCTAGGGCTAGGGCTAGGGCTAGGGCTAGGGCTAGGGCTAGGGCTAGGGCTAGGGCTAGGGCTAGGGCTAGGGCTAGGGCTAGGGCTAGGGCTAGGGCTAGGGCTAGGGCTAGGGCTAGGGCTAGGGCTAGGGCTAGGTTTTTCTCAAGGAAAGCGTAATGAAAAACATAAGATAATTATAATTACTAATCTGTCTATATTTATTTGCGTCTAGGACATTACCTCCCCTCCCCCCAGCCTTATCACTTACACCACCATTACATTCGCCCCACTTGAAATAACCCCTCGGAACAATAAACCTGCTAATTGTTTCCACCCTCCCCTTATCAATTACCCCCCCCCCCCCACACACACACACCATCATCTAGAAAATTAACCTCCTATCCCATGCTCAAGAATCTCCAACTCTAGACATCACTAATATACACATATTCCCCTCCCTAAAATCATGTTAAAACCTGCTGGGTGTGAATGGCTTGGCTGGGTTAAAAATATAAATAATGATAAATATAACGATTGACATAAGGAGCATAAATACATTTTCACAATTGTTTTTTTCAATGCACGTTTCATCTGTATGGTCACAGGGCACTAAATATGCTTCTCCTCTCACTAAATATAACAACAAAAATTGCAACGATATCTTATACGATTAAATATATGTTAATTTACTGACGACCCTTTGATAAACTCTAAAATTAACCTGTAAAAATTGTCAGTGAACCACATCGATTAAGGACTATGAAGTGGCTCTATGTGTTTGACATTCTATAACCTTGTCTTTTTAACAAAGCGAAAAATAAATCAATACGACAAGGTTATATTGCATAAGCATTTAAAATGAAGTGGATTTTTTAAAATGAAATTTTTAAATATGTTGAAGTAAAATAATCAATATATATAATGCATCGAGAAAAATAACAAGCATAAAAAATACTTTCGAAAAATAAAACTTCTCTACGGCGTCGTCGGGCACATCAACTTATCATACTTTTTTAGTATTGAAGAATGGCCACTTTTATATGGAATACAAATTAGATGAATACAATTTATATAAGCATCTAAACAGCATTAAAATACAGATTTCAACAGTTGATAAAAAAAAGACGGAAATTAACATCTGAGGTTTATTAGTCATTAAAAAATTCAAAACAATACAATAGCTGAACGTTTGCCTTACGTTAATGTTCTATCTTTGCATGTAACATAACGACTAATGTTACAATGTTTTTTTAGTACATAGGTTCTGATGTTGTCTAGCATAAATAGATCTATTATAGAGCAAAAAGTACAGATAACTGGGTTCCTTGTTTTATTCATGTGTAGATGTATGTATGTATGTTTGTGTTTATATGTTTGTGTGTGCATGAGAAGTGCATGTTTATAACCAAATAGACAGTTAGCGATTCTGATTGAACTAATGGCAGGATATGGCTTTTTACTACGCACGATTACGCGGATTGATTACACACTAAAATAGCACATTAATAACTTATATTGATGTTTCAATCAACGTATGCATTAAGTTTCCATTACTTAATCAATATAGCATTATCTACTGACGTTTAATTTAATGGTACCATTTTAAGAATTGTGACTCTATTGTACTTTTTCGGTTATTGACATTTTGAAACTTTATATTTTATCAACTATATACTCAATATATTTCAACGGCCATTTAAGGGGAAGACGGAATGACAAAATTTAATAATAATAGAATGAAATTTAAATTGTATTTAACAACTTTAAGGGGAGCAAGACAATATCCACTTCCCCCTCCGCGTAGTAATAACTACCCTGTAAATTACTTCTCCCATGTCAAGTAACAACCTTATATATATGTATATATATATATATATATATATATATATATATATATATATATATATATATATATATATATATATATATATATATATATATATATATACAACTAAATGAAGCAAAATTAACATTTTAAAATAAACATTTATATTTTGATAGTAAATGGACAACATTTCGTGATAGGGGAATTTGTATTCTTGCTATCTGATATATATATAATAACTTCTTCTTTTACTAATACTCCAACTATAAACATGTGGCGGAAACATTCTTATTTTCCGACGGCACTTACTATATCGACGACTTTGATCATAAAATAGAATTAACTTTATTATTAACTACGAATACTAAACGAACTAGAACTGCACTGCAAAATATATAACGTCTTTTTCCTACAATGACTAACCCCCAACTGTCTTCACTACTGCGTCCTACGTCATCGGTAACAATGTCGCGTCACGCTCACGTCACACTCACGCTACAATTTTTTTACTAAACACGCGCACATACTCTCGAACCAAATCGTCGACCGTCAAGTTATAAGGCCTGGTCTCCACCCATGTAGTCTTATTTTTATCCATCTACGCTATGACACGGACAGTCTACTGTAGTAAAACATGAACACTCCACTGTGTAGTACAGAAGGAACCACTGATATAAGACATGGCATGTCTAATATGGTAGGACATGGGCTATTGGTAGGTTCGTTTTCAATCGTAAAAAAACCAATTTCCTTTTTATTTTTAGCTTTGATCTTATCTTAACTTTCAAAAAAATTCTATTTCCATAGCCTCGAAGCTTTTAGCCATTCCTAAATGATTACACCTGCTGTTAAATGTTTATGTTTAAAATAGATATATACTATAGTATCTATATACTAATGCGTAGAACACATCTCTGCTCAAATAATATACCCTACTCCACGGCCATGCTCAACAGTGCAGACACATTTAAGATAAAAGTTTAAGTCATTCGCTTCTAACATTTCTCTTCTTCACAAGCGTTTATCCAACATTACCATAATTACTGAAAAATAAATAACATAATAAATACAATTCTTTAAATAAAGAAACCATTTAATTAGCGACATTTTAGGTATAAGTATTTCCATCTCTTTTCAATACTTAATATATCTATAATTATTGCTATTTTTAAACTCATGTCAATCTTCAACTTGTAAAGGTAAACCTATCGAGTGCGGTTGGGGTATATGTCATACCGAGTTGGGGTAATGGTTTTGGTGGTGACTGACAGGGAGTAATTGCTCCGATGGGTAGTCAGGGCGTGATTTCTGGGGGAAAGAGGGGGGGGGGGGGTAAATGACTGCTGGAAGTAATGTCTTAGACCCATTTTAAGTGAAAGTAGGTATAGTTTTTAAAAATGTTTTCAAAAAAATACTATAGTGTGAATATTGCAATCAGTACAATGCTTTTTATCTACATATATATTATATCATTATAAAGAATTGGACGTCTGCAATATCGACAAGTGTTGATAGAAGAGTTGTATCTCTTGGATCAACATTCAACAGTTGACACAGACGTGTAGAAGGGAACCAGTTGAAAGCAGTACAGCCGTCTGTGTAACGTTTCTCTAGACATTGGGAGCCACAGGTCACGTGACTGGACAATGTGAGGTCAAGTAGTGACGTCATGGTTAGTTTCCGGTTGTCATATACTTTAAATTCGCTATTTTGTGTTGTTCCTAATGTGGCCATCACTTGCAGCTCACAGAGGTTGAGAAAATCATTGGTGTACCTGTTGCAAATATACAGTTCATGAGGGTTATCGTTACAATACAAATTACAGGGGACATAACTAATGTTGTCTGAATATGTTTCACGAATTATGAAATTAGAACACGCACTGCTTATAGGAGTTTCAATAAAAAAAGTAGTATCTCGAAGTCCAGCATGATACATTTTTTAGATGCAACACATATAAAGACTATCATAACTTTTTAGGCGAATCGCTTACAACAGCAACGGCTGCTTGCTCTCTCATATCATTTAAAGTATTGTTTATTGTTTTATTATGAATCCGAATTTTCTGTTTCAGGACAATTTGACCCAAACACGATAGTGCTGAGCTCGCATGCTAAACATATTAAAGCTACGAATCATGACAGAAAATTATAAACTGCAGCCGTTTTTAAACGAAGACTCACCCTTTATTAAAGAGCCTGGGACTTATGCTTGTAAAGCGAAAACAAAATTACAAATAGAAACATAAATATAAATGATACAGTGCTTCTAATCTGCATACACAATGACGTTGGTATGTTTTAGTTGTCCAATTCCAATCGCAGGTTCGAAGGTTATTTTTTTTCCAGCGTACATTTATTGTAGGTTGTGACCATTTAAAATATAAGCCTATATATTTCTTATAATTAGATGTAATTGGAAGAGGCATCAGGAGTATTTTGATTTACCAGCAAGGCGAAATGATAAAATGTTTGAAACACTATTAAAATGTTTTTACAATTTCTGTAAAGAATATAAACAAAACATGTCATATTTTTTTTTAAAGAATTAGTCCGTGAAAAGAAATGGTTGTTGTAGAAACGGATTCACTTTTACTTTTACTGTAATTATATTGCAAAATTCTGCAAAATATTATCCGGCTTATTAGCTCTGTCTATTGTTAGAAACGTTTTGACAAGACTCACCGGATTAGACGAACAAAGCGGCCAACAAGAGATTTGCTACAGTTCCATGTGAAGGTTCCAATAGATGCAGCTGCTGTCTGGTTGTAACAAATGTCTCCAGACTCCAAAGGAAAGGTTGAGACCAGTCTAGGATCGTTGGTGAACACATCAATCTGGAAATTGCGTAACCTCGCAGCAACCAGGCTGTTGTCATTTCTATAAAAAAATATACATTTTCCATTAGATAAGTGTGCTTAAAATATATTATGTGTTAATTGAAAAAGGTAACATTTTTTGTTTTTTACTTTAACGCAAACAGTTTTGTGAATTCACCTGTTGGTTAGAATGATTGAATTGATGACGTATATGTCCAGAAGATCTACCATCCACCAACTGTTGCTTTCGTTCAAGGTATGTATACAACTATTATTCATAATGAAGCCACTCATTCTGCCATCATTTCCATTATTCGCAAACCAATTAGCGTATAACGACGATTGGTAAGCTGGTTTGTAAAGAGCTACATTGTATAATTTATCGTCTCCTAAAGTAGTCATTAAGTAGTGCATCAACAGACCAACCATTATTGCTACATTTAAAGCTGTGCTATACATTGTTATCGTTTCTTCGCTTGCAAGCTACAATTTAATTTAATATTGTATTACTGAAGCGTGCTGGAAATATTAATTAACTAATATTTTAGATTCACATTTAAATTCACATCCTTCCAGTTGATGTGGCATTTAGAAAATGAGATCTAAGAATAAAAATAGAGCACAGTACATCAAACTAATATCAGAATATAAAATACACATACAACTATATTATTTGATTGCTCTAGCGCAGGGGTCACCAAACTACGGCCTGCGGGCCGGATGCGGCCCGCGAAGTCCTCTCATCCGGCCCGCGGAGACCTTTTTGTCCAAGGAAAATCGTTTGTCGGTGATTGCTGAGGAACTTTGCCCAGAAAAATCAAAGACATACCTGGAAGAAACTGGCCCCCGAACTGAAATTTTATAGTTAATGAGGGCCCTCGGACTGAAAAGTTTTGAGACCCCTGCTCTAGCGCATGAGATATTTAGTTCACTGTTTTTTACTTAATTCTTTATTGATTTCTAATTGGCTCAAATGGGATATCTGTGTACGCATACATTTCAAACAAATCGATTTACTCCCAACGCCAATTACGGTAACATGTATTTAGCAATTAAAAAGTCACGATACATTAGGTGTCCACATAATAAACAATTTTAACCTGGAGTTGAAGAGTCTTTTGTTTTCAGCAGAAATACAAAAGTAAACAACACCTCAGAAAAAAGGAAGATTTTTTATTTATTTTGCAGATTATTTTATTATTCCTTTTATCTATTACAAATGTCAAAGTGGTTGGTCCACAATGGAGGTTAACCACATGTCACGTGTACATTAATAGTGTTTGTTTCAGACATTTTTCTTCAGTGAAATTTATAGCTTTCAGATGGTATGCACTTTAGTTTCGACGAGAGTTTATATCTGTTAAAGTATAATAGTACAATAGTTTCCAAGTAAATTGAACATTTCTCTAACACGTCCAGGAGAGAGGCAGATTGCGGACGTGTTTCGTAAAGCCCGTTGAACTCTGAAAAGATGCCCGAAATAAACTCTGTACACAGGTAGCTTTTATACTATCAACTTTTTGATAACATGGGGCTAAGTTATCAACTCAATGACGTTTTGTGGGCTGTTATCGACATGTGATATAAGCTGTGTGAGTCAGTGATCATTCGAGGTTAGTCTTCACCATTCATGGATGTCATCTATGTCGGCCGATAATGTGTAACTTCTTGACATTTGGGCCTAAGCTAATTTAATTTATCATGTTTATAAAGATATTTCTCTTAGGCCGTAGAAAATTAGCCTGATATAAATAATTTCCTAGAAAAGATAAAACCCCTTTCTACATTGAAGTTATTCATTGTATATGTACACGAATACTAGTCTTAAAGTAACTAATACATATTAATTTCTAGTCATCGATAAATTATAGCCATATCAAGGCCTCTCAAACTGTAAATAGCCCATTAGACTGCACGTTTTGGCCACTGAAAACCCAACAATGGCTTATAACGGTGTTGAACTATACCTTTATTTGTTTTTAACCACAAAAGCCGTCACAGTAGCAGGAATTGTGCATCTCCACAACATCAGTTAAGTGCAATAATACTGTAAGAAACACGCAAAAATACATATTAAATACATTGTGTACTCAGATATCTCTTTTGTTTATTTTTAGCGCAATTTCCATTCTGGAGAATTGCGTTTATTAACTCGTCTTTTCTGGGAATGGATGGATGGATGTGTGTCCGCAGCTTTAAGTCGTATCTCCTCCTCAACGAAGCAATATCGATGACTAGTTACAAAAATAATTATGTTAAGCAAGTTACGAGGATGAACATAGGCCATAAAAATTCCGGGTTTCTATCATGGATTTCCCAGAAAAGCCAAAAAACATCGAAAAAATGCAGTTTTTGGCCCATATCTCGGCAACCAGACCACTTAGCGACTTGAAACATGTACCAATCGATTCCTGCCATAAATTAGAACAATATTGCCGTAGAAAGTTTTCAAAAATATCCTTTCGTTTGGTCACAACATTTTTTTTTGAATTAATTAAAATTTGGACCGAATTAGTAGGCATTTTATGCAACCACACCACACGCGTCATCACGTTCAATAGCTGCGACATCACGATCGGTAGCTAGGCGCGCAATGGTTTTTAGTCATGTTACTCTATTGTAAATAAAACATGCAAAATACTGAAAAAAAAATTAATAAAAAACGTTTTAATAACTAACCAATGGTTTTAGTAACCCTGCTCTTGATTTACGCTACGACAGAGCTATTTTTAGTTAACATAAGGAAATTGCGCTAAAATTGTCACTAGACTTTTTTTAATTACTTGTTTTTACCTAGCCCTGAAATGTAATAAAAAAAACGAAACGCATACACATCTACACACATATGTACACAATATCTACAGAGTCGTAGCAAGGGGGAGGGCAGGGGTGTGGCCTTTTGTACCCGGGCGCCGACGTTAGGGGTCGCCAAAATGGGTTGGAAAAACAAATTGAAAGTTTGAAGGGGGGGGGTGCAAATCGAAAGTTTGTCCCCTGGCGCCGGGAATGGTCGCATACACACACATATATATATATATATATATATATATATATATATATCAGTGGCGTAGCAAGGTCGGGTGTCACCCGGTGCGGCACTTAATGGTGTCACCCCCCTCCCCCAGAGGCGTTGCGACCCTTCCCGGTGACTAACTTTCAAGTTTTCGATTTGCACCCCCACCCTCAAACTTTCGATTTGCACGCCCCCTTCAAGTTTTTCTCTATATATTTTGCTATTTTTTGCATTGGTGTCACCCCCCCCCCCCCCTAAATGGTGTCACCCGGTGCTGTCCGCAACCCCCGACCCCCCTCGCTACGCCCCTGATATATATATATATATATATATATATATATATATATGTATATATATATATATATATATATATATATATATATATATATATATATATATATATATATATATATATAAAGCCTATACATATACATTTACATCTCTATACATGAATACAATTATAATTGTAAGAATTGTTAAATATTATAGTAATTAGCTCTATGATGTGACAGAATATTGAATAATTGCAGCTACATAAAACATATCTGGTTAGTGAGTTGAGAAGAGTCAGTTATCACCCTTGCATCAGGTCACATCAATCAACTCAACTAATGGACCCAAGAGAGAGGAGTTACATGTACAACCTGGCATCAGCTCGGTCGCAGGAGCTGTCAAAAGCAAAACAGAGTTGTTGATTAAATTGTGTATTATGAAAACTTATGTTGTTATATAGTGAAAAGGCAGAGACACGCATTATGAAAAATCTGGTAGATGAATTTAGCCTCACTTTAGTACAGTGTAGTCATATGGCAATCACATATGTGATGATTCAGACCTATAATAGATTTAGCTATTTCAAGAATACAATTGAAAAACTGACGCATGTATTTTCTAACCCTAGCCCAGATATGTCACAGTACCAAGTTTGTTGGGTTACATTGTAGGAATATCACCAGTGTGTTGTAATAACCATGTACATTCTTCTGCTGAAACACATTTTTTAAAAAATAAAAAACTAGCAGCATGTACCTGACGCTTCCCGGAATGTATTGGATGTAAAAAGTGCTCTGAGTTTTAAATTTTACTTATACTAGGTATAATGTTTGTACTTAACAGAATGGGTTGGGTAACTCATATGGGTATAATTCAGTTGAGGTGAGTAATAGGAGAGTAATGCAAGGTTAATTGACCCGTGTACAAGACGCTTACATCGTCTCTATGTGTACGTTAACATAATGTAATGTAAATATTTAGTTACGACAATGGGTAGGTTGAATAATACGGGTTGGCCTGCAGTTAATTATAATATAATAAAAAGCTGGTTTTTATGAAATGCTCGTCAGATTTTAAAAACTCTTAAAGGTGAAGAGAGCTAAATTCGATAACAAGTATATTCTGCTTGCTCTATGCTTTGTGCCCATCAACAAATCGATTATCACTGGATCGTTGAAAGCTGCTTACCTGATCGTAAACGACAAACCATTGGGGAAACACTTATAACACCAGCTTTGTTGATCATGGGGAATATAAAGCGGGAAAAACTGCTGAAATTAAATTATTCCCGATTCTCCCTCAAATGACACCATCAGAGATAGAACAGAGTACACGAGCAAAACGTCCAGGCTCAAGTAGTCGCAATTTCATTATAATTCTATTTATAAATCGTTCTATTTACATTTCGACTGAAACAATTTTCAAAGTGCCAATCATTTTAACGCAAACATCGAGCAATGATACACATAGATCTACACACCTCGAACTATGATACACATAGATCTACACACCTCGAGCTGTGCTACACATAGATCTACACACCTCGAACTATGATACACATAGATCTACACACCTCGAGCAATGATACACATAGATCTACACACCTCGAACTATGATACACATAGATCTACACACCTCGAACTATGATACACATAGATCTACACACCTCGAGCAATGATACACATAGATCTACACACCTCGAACTATGATACACATAGATCTACACACCTCGAACTATGATACACATAGATCTACACACCTCGAACTATGATACACATAGATCTAAACACCTCGAACTATGATACACATAGATCTAAACACCTCGAGCTGTGCTACACATAGATCTAAACACCTCGCGCTGTGCTATACATAGATCTACACACCTCGAGCTGTGCTACACATAGATCTATACACCTCGCGCTGTTCTACACATAGATCTAAACACCTCGCGCTGTTCTACACATAGATCTATACACCTCGAGCTGTGCTACACATAGATCTACACACCTCGTTCAGGTGTTTAGAAATAACCGATATGTGCGTTATCCCCGTAGGACCTTATCGATGCTAAATATAGATGTTGCATAGATCTAGGGATGAAATAAAGATGCAAAATGTAACTCGATACACAAAACATACACACATACTCACACAAACACACACACACACATACACACACATACACAAAATAAAACACACTCCGTTTTGATATTATATTCAAAGGTTTGTTAGAAAAATAATAAAATTATTTCAGCAATGTGTTTTTTTATCGGCCTTTTTACTATTTTTTCAATTCGATTACATTCTTTTTCCCAAGTTGCAAATATTGTAGAAAACGAACGTTATTTTATTAGGAATAAACGCCGTGTTGGGTATAGTGTATTGTATGGAGGGTATTTTAATGTGTTGTATCACAGTGGAATGCGGTATTTAATGATGCGTACTTTACATCAACAAGGAACAGTGCCATGCCAAAGAAAATCGGAGCAATCCTAATAATTTTCTTGACGATGCAGGTAGACAATTTTACTATGCATATTCCTTGCCATACAGCTCACACCTAGAGATTCCTTTTGTATCTACATCGGTGTTGCACTCATTGACACTAGTACAAAGAGCCGGTCCTATTTTGTTTTATGTAGTCGTCTAATCGTGTCTGACGTCTTTTTCTCTTTCTGATAGAGCTGTAGGCCTACCTATTGTCTGCATGTTAATATATATTGTCTTGAATTCCCCTAACAGGCCCGTTACATCATCTAAGCCTGGCCTGGACTTTAATATCAATCCGTGGGCGGCAGAGAAAACGTGTTAAAATGTTGTTTAAAATTTCTGTTGTAATCTTTAAAATGCATTGCTTTCTCTCAAAGTAACCAAACGGATTGGGCACTTGATACAGTGTACAATAACTTGTCTCCTTGTAGGCTACCCAGCTTGGCACTATTGTAGTTATAGCCACTTTAAGACTCTTTCTGTAAGGTTTAAACGACACAAGTTGACGACTTCATTGGTGCTGATTCGGTAGCAACTCTTTTGGTATTTTTTTATTGATGTTTGCTATAACGTTGACAAAACAATTATGGCTCTGAAATTAAATATGAAGAAAGACAACCATGAAATTTGATTGAATGTGAAATATTTTCATTGTTATTTCCCTTTGACCATGACACTTTGTTCGTGCAGAGCTTACAGTACAGCGCCAACTAAAGGCACCAATAGTAAATAACCAAAGATAAAACATTAAATACATTAAGAAGATGTCATTTTATGGAACACAATTTATACAATATATGAATGCCCCTATAATACGATGGAGGTTAATATATTCCTGTGCTAAGCATAGAGAGATTTACGACATAAACTATTGACACTACAGGAAAAAAAAGAAAGATAATCATGAAAATCTTTTCTCTTAAAATATTTTCATTGTTGCTTCCCTTTGACTGTACTCGTTTTTACTTTCTCGTATACTGAGTATTGAGGAAGTATTATGATCGTTCACATAAAATCAAATGACAGTTTTCATCGATTTACACCTCAGTACTTCATCATATACAGAGTATAGGGGACTTATTTTTATCGTGCAAAAAATAATATATATGCGAAATCGAATCGGAAAAACTGGGCTTTGCAATTATGTCCGCATGTCTATGTGTGCGTATGTGTGTCTGTATACACGATAACTTGAATACTGTAATAGCTAGGTTGATGAAATTTCAGAGTACAAGTATTATATCAAGTTTGTAGTTCTGTATCAACTTGTCAGCGATTTCCAGTAACCGATAGTGGAACATTCTACTTTTGGATTTTCAAAAGCATATAACTTGATTACTGTTTTAGATAAACGAAATTTCACATGTAATTAAACAATATAATTCTCTGCTTTCTGTCAAAGTTTAAGCAACTTCCGTTGTATCAAAATAAGTCTAAAATATATTCTATAAATAAAAAATATCCGTTCAATCTTAAAATATTTTGTGAGCTCAATATGAAACGTTGGTTTTGTTTACATTGTTTGTAATGTTACAAATATTTACAAAGTTTTGACATAAAATCCAAGGAAGTTACGTTATCTTTAAAATGTGAAGGTCAATCTAGCAGATGAAATAGATTTAATATATTTCTTTCAACATGACTTATGAATCAACTGTGTGGTCACAGCCGGGTTTATATTTCCCAATTTTATTCAGGTACCCATTAGAGCTGGATGGACTCAGGAACGAGAGACTTACATTTCAACATGCGAGTGTTCTATCACCAGTTGTTGAAAGTATTTAGAAGAAATAAGAATAAAGAAAATGTTTACACAAGTGGCAGTCTATCAGAGCGACAAACTCCGATCTCACTTAACATTTCTATTGGAGTAGGACAACACAAGATGTAGATCTTAACGGTTGTGTCTGGTATCAGTTAAGTTTATTTGAACTTCACTTCATTGAAATTGATCATTACTAGACATTATTTATCCATATATAGGCTACATGTCGGCCTTGTCGTTACAATGAATTGGGAATGTTTTAAAACCAACGACAGCATGACGGTAATACCAACATCAGTATCAAAAAGTTGTTTGATAACAATTTGCTAACTCTAATTAGTCTATAAAAATGAAATTAAGAAAACAAAATAAATAAGTTTTATCTTGGGCATTTATTTTCTAGTATGTAATAATTTTGTAAACAAATAAGAAGAGCAAGAAATGAAATATGTAAAGATACAATTCATGGTAAGATTAGAACAAGAACTTTGCCGACATGTGTTAAACACAAAATGTCTACAACATTAAACATGTTAACTGCGTAAAATACAATATGGTAGATGCAAATTACAACGGTTAAACGGTTTGAATCAATCAAAACAATTGTTTTAACAATTTACATGTTATAAAATATTTACAACATATGCACGTCTTTACACAAACAGTTTAATGACGGAAAAGGTTCCGCCATTTTGTTTGTTTAAATTATGTAGACAAGGGGAGAGAACTAACAGTCATCTGAGTACCAGAACTCCCCACTATAATTTCCTTCAGGGTTTGATCCACTATGGGGATGGTGATACAACCACCCGTCAGATTCCAGCCTGTAGACAGGCGCTCCACTAGAGCCTGGACAGGTGCATGTTGTGTACCAGTACCTGGTACAGTTTGTTCGTTTAACATCCCTCTGACGTTTGTGTGTCCATTGTCCTACAGAGACCTGTTTAGGACAGCCATGAGGATGTGACACTATAACGGTCAACTTATTCACATCATTAAATCTCCTTACTTCCCCACATAGATCTCTAAAGCGCTCACACTTCTTGTCCAGTTCATCAAGCAACTCTAAGTCACATGTCACATAACTCAACTCACACATGTCTCCCTCAATGTCTGCCTCATCCATCTCCCAGCCATCAAGACTGACCACTGGACTTTTATTGTCATCATAACCTAAAACACACCTGGTCTGTCTCGCCTCACTGTCATCAAACACCACGTGTGTGGCTGTCAACACACCAACCAACAACCACACTTTGCTGGGTGTGGCAGAGACTTGACACTTGGCACAACGACAAGTTCCCATGTCACTCTCTGTGTACTTATTCACATATCTCACTCTCCCCGTCCCTAACCTCATCACGTGACTTCCTCTGTTATTATAACATGGATATGGAACTTGAGTGCCTGGGTAAAACTCTGGTCTCTCTAGACTGGTGAATTTAGTCTTTATCTGGACAGTTAGGGCTGCCAATGTTTTGATTGTCTCAAACAAGAGGTCGTCGTCATGGTAACTTGAGGGGAGACAATTTGCGTTGAAATATTTAAGAGGTATAAAACCTTTGTGACCTGGATTCTTCTTACAGCCAGTAACATGTTTGTGTAGATCAGCTTCTCCTCCATAGCACATCTCAGCTTCATGATTTCCTACAGGAATAGGGGAAACAGATTGTTTAAACAGCCTAACAATTTTAAACACTGATATAAAATGCACCTATATGTATTTTCATTAGCGATACTATATTTACAATAACACTTGATTTAACATTTAGAAAGCTGATATATATATATATATATATATATATATATATATATATATATATATATATATATATATATATATATATATATATATATATATATATATATATATATATTAATTAAACTTTTACCATGTCCTTCATTTCATCAACTTTACATTTACTGTACTAAAGTCATCTACGTGTTTATACTAGCACAGATTTATAATTGTTTAGACTAGAGTTGACTTATGTTTATCATATCTCACCTGGATTAAAGACACCTGTTTGGTCACTTTTGATAACTTTACTTGGACTCTCACAGTATGACACAACTAAAATAAAATAATAAGAAAATAAAACATACATTATTTTATAATTACAGTGACAGGAAATGTGGCATTACTGAGATAAACTCTTATAGCTTGATTAATACCCTCTTATAGTACATAGTCAGGTATGTAAGAAAATACATTTTCATAGAATTCATTGGGTATTGAGCATTTTGTTTTTACACTAATACTAATAAATATTACATATAGGTTATTAAGGAGTTGATTTTTAAAGTATTTGAATGTTAAAAATGCCACAATAATTTATAAATTAGCTAAAGTTACTTAAAGATTTGGTCAAAAGAATGATTTATCATTTATCTGGCTCTACCTTCAGGTGTACATGATGGCTCCAAATTTCTTTTTCTCACTTTGTTTGGGGTTTTCATGGTTTGTTTTACTGTAGATATGATTATAGATCATTAATATAAAATAGTAACTAGGGCTTAATAAGTGCAGAATTAATATTACATCTGCAGATAAAAGTTGCTCAAGTTTAATAAACATGTAGTATTGTAACTTAAAATATATTTGTTTCTACAAAATAGTGAAAAAGCTACTTAAAATGGATACCACAAATAAAAACACTGTTGATAATTTTTTGGCTATAAACATAGCACATACAAGCTTATTAATTATTTGATATTAGCTTTTGATAAAGATTTTAATAAATTATTTGTGATTTTCAACTATTTATTTTTCTTAAGAAGGAGTTATATTTGAAAATGAGACCTTAAAAAGCAGCAACACTTAATTAAATTACCTGCTTAACTTGTCTACAAATGTTTGGATATCAACCAGCTGTCACTCACAATTGTCCACTAAGCCTTGAAAACAAAAGCATCTGATTATTTTCATGGAAATAATGTTGATCAATATTTAATTTAAAAAAATAATGTATTTTCATAAAAGTCAGGAGTGTGAGCCTAGAAGTAGAAGAGAAAGTTTAAGTTAAATGTAAGCTAATCAATATTGAGTTTAATTGCAATTTTTAGTAAACCATATAGTCTCAATAACCTTATCAGTTTATATGCTGTAAATTTTCCTCCACTATATTTAATAACTATATCAAGTGTTGTGTTTAAACATTGAAAATGGTGACTAGGAACTGTAAGTTATTTAAACAAGTATTATACACAATGTAAATTTCAACATCTTCTGTGGATACATTTATTAACCTACTTAGCTTAGAATACACTTAAGTTCAGATAAAGTTAAAACACATTTAAAATAAAAATATTTCTTAAAAGAATCTTGTTCGGTACTACATTTAACTTTGAACTATTATGAACATCAAGTGAATAGAGCATGTTCATGCAATAACAGTAGTGACTTAAAAATGGTTAGTATTTCAAATGAATTGTTAGGCCTAAATAAAATGTATCAAGATCAACATTGAAAAGATAATCAATTTGTCCTATATACATTCATATTTGATGTAGATCTAGGTCCACTTATTGATAGCCAACTAACACAGTCAATTATTGAAACAAAATACTTAGATTCTAGATCTAGATCTACATCAAAATTGAAAGATCAGCCCCTATAAATCTCAAAAATGCCATCTTGCACAAATAAAGGCCTTATATGTTAGGCTTCAGTACTAGAAAACTCTAGATTTACAATGTAAAATGACTTAAGACTTAGATCTACATGACTTACATCTAGTTTGTTATTATAAATATATTCAAAATATATTGTTATGAATAATGTAAATTGTATTTTGCTTAGGAAGATATCATACAGATTCTAGATCTAGATTCAGTCTAAAAGTGTACCTAGGAGCTAGATCTAGCTGGTCATCCTTGTCTACATCTAGAATCTAGATCAGTGACTGTACTAGATCTAGATTTAGATCTAGATCTAGTTAAAATTAAAAATTAGATTCCTGGACTATTTTTTTTTTCAAAAATGTAGGGCCTAGATTCTATAGGCCTATCCAAATCTGGATAAATTTAAATCTAGATAGATCTAGTCTAGATCTATAGCATAATTGTCTTAATTAAAGTATTGTCATTTCCCGACTCATTTGATATAGAAATCTTCATATAGACTAGATTCTAGATCTAAATTATAATTAATTAGATATAGATCTAGATCTAGAACTATCTTGAAACTAGATCTAATCTAGAAGCTAGGTCTAGTCTAGATTTTATTCTAATCTAGAAAATCTAGATCTAAAGCTAGAAAGGTAGTAAATCTAGAAGTAGATCTAGATTTCTAGATCTAGACTATATTCTAGATCTAGATATCTAGATCTAGGCACCAGAGGCGTAGCGACCCTTCCCGGCGCCCGGGAACATACTTTCAATTTGGCGCCCCCATCGGGAGCCAATTTTCGATTTGCACCCCCCCTCGAACTTTTCATTTGCACCCCCTCCCCCCCTCAAACTTTCAATTTGGCGCCCCCCTAAGGTCGGCGCCCGGGGACATATGTCCCCCCCCCCCGCCCCCCTCCCTCGCTACGCCTCTGCTAGGCACTCTAGATCTCAATCTAGATGTAGATCTTATTAAATTATTCTAGATCTAGATCTAGATTCTCTAGATCTAGAATCTAGATCTAGAAAAATATATATCTAGTCTAGAATCTCAATTTTCGCAATAGATTACTAAAATGATACAATTATTTTAAAATTTTAAAATTTAACATTTCCCATTTCTTAATTGATCAGTATTACGTGGTTATTACTTTGAAGATCTGGGTTTCATTTTATTTTTAAATCCGACTGAACCCGCAGTTGAAGGCAGCTCCATTAGCATTTAGTGGAGGGCGATAAAGGATGTGCGAACGTCTGCTACAAATTATTACTTATTTATATAGGCTGAACATAATAGCATCGATACTAAGATAAAAACACTAGACTTCAAGTTGTAACTACTTAGATTTTTAATTACAAATTGAGTTATTTAATTAAATGCATGCCAGATATACAACAAATACAAAAAACATCAATATTTTTTATTTATTAGTTTTGCATAATCTAATACTATTGTTTCTAATGCTTTCACTCGCTTCCATTTTTAGTATCGACATTACAAGTTTTATTTGCCAAATTTTTAATCTATTGTCGATTGTGTGTTGAATTTAAGTTTACATTAACCTGTATGTCTACTAATAAATACTAAATTAACCATATATATATTAGTGTAGTCGTCTATGGATCTATAAGATGTATAAAGTGTAATTCGTAGATTTAGCTAGAATAGAATGTTTTGTTTAAACTATTTTACAAAGACTAAATATTTACATAATTATTTATATTATAATATAATATAAAGATTGGATAATCCATTCAGGCACATAGATGATCCTCCTTGCTTAAAGAAAGAAAACAGTAGGCAAGCTAGAATAATGCTTTACATTATTTATTATTAAGAAAGAACAAAGTTTCTTTCAGGCATCTCTCATGCGACTTCACCGCCTCCATCCATGAATGAAATAGATTTTGCATATTAAATATATACTTCTACCAGTGTCCCCCCTATTATTTTGGCTGCCAGCAGAGTTTCTTCCAGGCATCTTTCTTCCTGAGCTCCCCCCCCCCCCGAAGAAAGTCTACCGCCCCCCCCCCCCCCGAAAATTTCAAGTCTGGGAGAAACACTGGCTGCCAGTCAAATGATCTGATGTTCCAATCTTGGTTCGGACATTTGACTATATGACGTCCTTTATTCCACCCGCTTGTGATGGGTACCTGACTTACGATGGTGAAAGTAAAAACTGCTGGACATAGTGCTACACTACTGTTCATATGCCGAGGTCAATGAAATATTTTAACTCCACTTTATCAGAGTTTCTTCCATGCATCTCCTCTAAGAAAGTCTACCAGCCCCCCCCCCCCCCCACGGTGAAAAAAGTCTGGAAGAAACACTGCACTTTATCTGCCTTATGGACTGTCAGGCTTTAATGGATACTTTACTAAAAGAGGCACAAATTACTGCTTTGATATGGCAATAATAATAGCATATATATATATATATATATATATATATATATATATATATATATATATATATATATATATATATATATATATAATACATATATATATATATATATATATATATATATATATATATATATATATATATATATATATATATATATATATATATATATATATATATATATATATATACTAAAGTTAAAGTTGTACTGTACAATCCATTACAGGCCACATTTGTTTGTGGTCTCCTACTAAATCTGTTTCTTTTTGTGACGACCTGTAACAGCATGTTATTGGTAGGTAAACGTTGTTTTAAAAAGCGTGCCGCGATTTATGGATGACCCCAAACATTTTTTCGTCTGTTGTGGTTATCATTCAAGCGACACAATAATATTGTTTTTAAAATATGTAAAGAGCTTGTAACTGTTATTTAATTTAAATAGCTTTAAAAATAATAAATTAAAACAAAATACGTAATCTTTATTAAATAAAGAAAGTGTTGAAATATTAATGTTTTAAATTGTCAAAATAGAATCATTAGCATTTCTAAAAGATTTGAACACAGCCTACTCTTTTTGGTTAAGATAAAAAGGCATGCTATTGTATATCTACTATAGTGGCTTAGACAGTGCAATTAAAAACACACACGCTAAACTGGTTATAGTATGTTTACTTACAAGAGAAGGTTAAGTTAACACTGCTTCTAATGTTGCTCTGTCTGTGTACTCTTAGCTCTTGGTTTCTAGGATTAAGTTTACCTAGACGATTCTAAAAATAGACATGACCCGCATAGATCTGGGTAAATATATGCTTGTCTTTCATGTTGGTGTTGTTTACGTCGTCATTCACCGCTAGAAGTAGAAGTTGGTGTGGGTAATGACTTGAGTGACAATAGGTGGTGGATGGTGATAATAAGGGGTGCGCGGACCTTTGACCACGGGTGCTTTGACCATAGGGGGTTTGACCACAGCGGAGCTTCGACCATAGGGGCTTTGACCATAGGGGGTTTGACCACAGCGGGCCTTTGACCATAGCGGTGCGTTGACCATAGGGGGTTTGATCATAGGGGGTTTGACCATATAAAAATTTGCATAATAGTGCGCAATATTATTAGTACTTTAAAAATTTACATTAGTTTTTTTAGAAATCGGAAGTAGCGTAAATTACTACTTCCGGTCAACGGAAATTACTCAAAATTTAACAGAAGGTAGAAAATTAGATCTTTGACTTACATGTGAAATTTCATTTATCTATCTGAAATAGTACTCAAGGTATAGGCTTTTGAAAAATTCAAAGTAGGAAAAGTACCACCTCCGATTATCGGAAATGGTTCAAAAGTTGAGACGGATCTACGATTTGATATATACTTATATATGAAATTTCATCAACCTAGCTGTAACGGTACTCAATAATCGTGTTTACACACGGACAGACACACACACACACAGACATACGGACACGATTGCAAATTTATGTTTTTCCGTATCAGTGAGGTGTAAAACGTCGAGATTTGTAAAAATCTCGATTTTTTTTTTGCACGATTACAATACTTTCTCTATACTTCGTATATACGAGAAAATAAAAAGCAATATTAGAAAACGAATTTTAGACGTTATTTCGCATTTTAGAATTTTTTTTTAATAAATTGCAGTAGGAATTGATATAGATTCTAATATTCTAATTTGACAGAGTTCAGACAAATATTTGGAAAAGTATCCATGTTTTCAAAAAATTCAACTACGATTTTGAGGAGGGGTGTTTGTAGGCTGAGGTGTAACGTCTTTTTAGGGGGGGGGAGGGGTCTGGCTTTTTGTTACGATGTGTGACGGAGGAGAGGGGGTAGGTAAAAATAGTAAAAAAAAGCGTGACGTCATTTATGGATGACCCCCCCTTATTGTACAAGCGATACAACAATATTGTTTTTTAAATATGTAAAAAGCATTTAATGCTATTAAATTTAACGAGCTTAAGAAAATAAAAAATAAAATACGTAATGTTTATAACATAAAGAAAGAATTGAAATAATAATGTTTTAAATTTTCTAAATAAAATCATTAACATTTCTTCGAGACATGAGCATATTTTTTTGGGTTAAAATAAAAAGACATACCATTTTATATCCGCTATAGTGGCATTAGACGATACAATTAAAAATACACACACTAAAACTGGATATCGTATCTTTACATACCAGAGAATGTTTGCTTTACACAGCTTCAAAGCTCTGTCTGCTATGTGTACTGGTAGCTCTTGGTTTCTAGGCTTGTGTATAATAGACGATTCTAAAAATAGACATGACCTGCATAGATCTGGGGAAATCCCTGCTTGTCTTTCTTGTTGGTGTTCACGTCGTCATACACCGTTAAAAGTAGAAGGTGGGGTGGGTAATGACTTGAGTGACAATAGGTGGTGGATGGTGATAATAAGGCTAAGATCTGTAGCATGTTGTACATAGAGATGAGCTATGAAATGTTCTTTTGTTGGGGGTGAAGTGAGGGAGAGCTGGTCTTTCTGTAGTGTCAATACTTGTTTGGTTGAATGGCGGTCACTAGTCAGCCAAAGACATTTACTGACCCGCCATTATTGAGTTCTCGGCCCGGGGCATATGAGACTCTTTCATCTTATATATGTCGACTGCAATGCGATTTTACAAATGCGTTTTCTCTTCTAATGACTACATAAAGTTTAAACTTATTCGTGTCATAATAATACGTTTTATGTATCGTTTTATTTTTCGATCAGCTCCAACTCTTGTACAACATGCCACTACAGTGAGAGAGAGAGAGAGAGAGAGAGATCCGTCTATAAATTAGACTCCTTCAGTCATAGTTTATTCTGTTCTTAAAATCTTTACTTACGTCAACGAATGGAAGTTCAACTTGATCGATACTTATTGATCCATTGCTAAAAATAAATCTTACTTTTTTCTTTGTGTTGAATGTATTAAGATCGTACTTGTCCCAGAGTTGGGAATAAAAGCATTGACGTAACGTAAAGAGGACATAACTCGTCGGTTGGCAAACAGCCAGGGGAATTTGTAAAAAATATATGTTTGTGCCAATTTGTTTTTCTCATTTTATTGATTTCAAGTTTTAAATAGTGTATTACTTTTAAATTGTAAATATTTATACTCTTACAAAAGCGTTTGTTATTTTGAAATCTCAGTATTTTATTTAGATGCTTTGACCACAGGTGCTTTGATCATAAGGGGTTTGACCACAGCGGATCTTTGACCATAGGGTATTTGACCATAGGGGTTTGTCCACAGCGGGGCTTTGACCACAGATGGGATTTGACCATAGGGGCTACATTGGAGGAGCGACTGTAGGATGTAATGCTATCCTTCACAAATGATATTTGTTCGTACTAAACCATCGCCAATCATGTGTATTTAATTCCAATGTTTAACATTAATCCTTATCATATATGGACAAGGCGTTTGTTATCAAACGCCCGCATTGGACAAACCACATGTAATCAAAGACCCTCTGCGGAGAAAACACCTGTGGTCAAACCCCATGTAGTCACAGCTCTTATGGTCAAAGCCCACTGTGGCAAAAGCGATTATGGTCAAACCCCTATGGTCAAAACACATGTGGTCAAAGGGCCTCGCACCATCTTAAGATATGTGTAACATACTAAAACAAACAGTTAAATACATAAGGACATATAATGTTAATTTGTTTTTTTATCTCATCTTTCTAAAATTTTTATCTTCTGGATTGTTTGGGAATGTGATACTTGATTACAAATTATTGATGTTATTTCATTATTGTCATTATGATATGACCTAAAATGCAGTCCACACTCGTGTTAGCAAAAACCAAATTGTTTAATGATAGAATGCGAGCCTTTCTAGGCATTATTTTTAAAATCAGTTACTCAAGAATTATAGAGAGAAAACTACTGGGCAATTTATTACTGTTAAATGGAGACGTTGAAAGGAAAATATTGTAAAAATATACACATAAACATATATATATATATATATATATATATTTATATATATATATATATATATATATATATATATATATATATATATATATATATATATATATATATATATATATATATAATAACTAAATTTTAAAATATAAAAGACGTTTAAAACTTATCAAGAATAAAGCTGGAGCAACAGGCACACCGTTGTCAATAGCTGTAAATTGAAACACCTATTGTTCTAGTACTCATTGATTTAGGTGACGTAGTGGGGTGGGGGTGTTCTGTTTACCTGTAGCTCTAGGCTACAAACGCTGCCAGCACCGAGCTAAAAATAAATCTTTACAAAAAATAAATTAGTTGTTTGGAATTCCCGAAGGTAACACCATATTAAGAAAGGTGTGTTTTACAATATATAGACTACTATGAAGACGTAACAAGAGTTTTTTAAGGTTAAATGTGACACTTCTATGTCAAGTCGTTAATAAAGAAAACAGTCTGTAATCATCTGCAGTAGTAATTGCGTATGGCACATAGTTTCGCACATTAAAACATACATACACAAATATTCATATTTTTAAGCACTGCTAATCGTAGCTTAAAACATAAAGTGGGCGATTTGCAAAAGAAGCTTAAAAATGAATTTAGACGAAAGCATTTATAAAATCGTACCAATTTTGTCTTTCCACTACATTGTCTCAATTTTATGTCGAACCTATCTAGAAATAAACCTTTTAGTGTCTCTGTAGTTTGTTTCTTAACAATGTATTTTATTAATAACGTTAAGTTGTACAAACCAGTTTGACTTCACCTCATTGTCGTAAGACTTCACTAACGTATACATAACCCTCTCTCATAAAATGATGTCCAGCTCTGCTGGGTGTGGGTGGCCATGCTGGGTGAATCATATAAATAATAACCAATTTAACGATTCAAATAAATCGCATAAATAATTTTTCCACAAATTTTCCCTACGCACATTTCATCTATATGGTCACATGGCTCTAAATATGCTTCTTCTCTCACTAAATCTAACGACAAAATAAAACATTGCAACGATATCTAATATCTGCAATGCTTTTTTAAGAAAATCTTAATAAATATTTCGTAATATTCCTCACCCAGGGCCCCCTCTCCACCACGTACTTCGTTGGTTGAGGCGTTCCACCCCTAATAGTCCCCTCCCTCTCCCCCCCCCCCCTACCTTCGAATTAATAGTAATATATGTTAATTTACTGCCAACCCTTGAATGGACTCTAAAAATAACATGTAAAAATTGGCAGTGAACCATATCGATTAAAGTCTATGTGGTGGCTCGATGTGTTAGACATTCTATAGCCTTATCTTCTTCGAAAAGAAAAAACAAATCGGTTCTATTCCATAAACATTTTAAATAATTATGAATATGGTTAAGTAAATAAACAAGACAAATTATGTCCTAAAATATAGACAATAAACCGGGAGTGATCTCCTCTAAACTTTCTCGAATATTCTTATATAAAATAACAGGGGATGGGAACTCGGGCTATAGACATGATTTTTAATCCATTTTAAATACTTAAAGTTTTAAAAATAGAATAAAATCTCGTAGACAAATTAATTGCACACCAAGTGAACGCCAAATGAAAAAGCGCATAATAGTGCGCAATATTATTATTACTTTTAAAATTTACATTAGTTTTTTGAGAAATCGGAAGTAGCGTAAAGTACTACTTCCAGTCAACGGAAATGACTCAAAATTTAACAGATGGTAGAGAATTAGATCTTTTACTTACGTATGAAATTTCATTTATCTATCTGAAATAGTACTCGTTATAGGCTTTTGAAAAATTCAAAGTAGGAAAAGTACCACTTCCGGTTATCGGAAATCGCTCAAAAGTTGATACGGATCTACGATTTTGATTAAATACTTATATATGAAATTTCATCAACCTAGCTGTAACGGTACTCAAGTTATCGTGTTTACGCACGGACAGACAGACAGACACACAGACAGACACACAGACATACGGACAAGATTGCAAAATTATGTTTTTCCGTATCAGTGAGGTGTGAAACGTCGAGATTTGTAAAAATCTCGATTTTTTTTTTTTTGCACGATTACAAGACTTTCTCTAAACTTCGTATATACGAGAAAGTAAAAATGCTTAAATGAAAATGAAAATAAATAAGTCCAAAAGTCCCGTGTTTAGTCCCCGAGCATATGAGGCATGTTTACCTCGGGCGAGCAAACCATCTATGGGATGAAACTCCGAGACAAAACAACTTTGACCGTAAAGTTTGTTCTTGAGCAGTTTACTGCTTTGGAAGAACATCCAGAATACAAAACCGGCTGATGGTGTAGTCTACTGGCTGTACATGGCATAAAGTTTTGACAAGTAATAGTTTTATAACGTTGAAGGATTGCCGATATATTATAATTACGAATACAAGTTAAACGAATACAATTTTTAAACGCATCTAGGCTTTAAGATACACATTTAAGCAGTTGATCAAGAAAGTCAAAAATTAAATGCTAAGTCATTTGAAAAATCCATACAATTCAATAGACATATGTCTAAAGGCTTACATAAGAATGTTGTTTAGTTCCTTGGAGTTGTGTTGCAACAAGAGATCTATTATAGAGCAACCAGTACATTTGACCAGCTACTTTGTTTTATTCGCGCGTGTGTGTGTGTGTTTGTGTGTACTTGTTTTGTGTGTTTGTATGTGTTTGTGTGTGTTTGTTGTGTTTGCGTGAGTTTGTGTGCGTTTGTGCATGTTTATAATCAAAGAGAAACTCTTTCTGATTCTGATAGATCTAATGGCAGAATATATGGATTTTTACCAACAAATATAACAAACGATTACGCTGGTTACACAAGAAATAGAAACATTAATAGCTTTTATTATGCTTTAAACAACGTGTGCATAAAATAAAGTTTCCATTAATTTGTTAATACAGCATTTTCAACAGACTATTATTTTAAATGTAACCTTATAAGGTATATACCTTTTGAAAATGTATTTATTCTATCAGTTATATACTCAATATATCAACTGCAATTTACGGGTAAGGCGGGATAACAAAATAAAATAATAAAAGATTTAATTATAAATTATATTTAACAACTTTAAGGAGAACATAAAATCCTCCCTCACTTAGCAATTGTCTTGCTGTTAACTACCAACCAGAACATTACAAGATTCCAGTTATAGCACCTTTTGCTGACTATCAGATAGATACTTGATTTAACTGTGTTAACTAGAATGTTGCCAAAAACAATGAATGAAAGTACTTGAACATGTTAACGAAGATTCCACACACTTTGAAACACAGTATATTAAAACAGAGTTAAATATGACAGATGTATCGTGAGAAACCACGTAGCCCTATTTGAACATATCAAGTAGATATATTATGACAGCTTAAAGTTATTGTGGTATATCAGAGATTGTGAGAATTCAGGATCTTATAAAGTGACAAGACAGGTAGACTTATTGTGAAATATCAGGTAGATGTGATGTAACAACTATGATTGAATGGTAGGACATCATTAGGTTAGTTAGGTTAGGTTTGCCTGTCGTCCCTACTGTGACATAGGCCGCTGACAAGAGCTTTCCAGACGTCTCTGTCCAGGGCTAGTCTCTCCAACTGTCCCCAGGTGTATCCAATCTTCTTGGTGTCTTCTTCCAGGTCACGTCTCAAGGTCTTTCTTGGTCTGCCTCTCCTCCTCCTGCCTTGTGGATTCCAGGTGAAGGCCTGTCTTGTTATGAGGACATCTCATTAAGCCTGATTAATTAAATTCAGCGCTAGAAGACAGTAGAAGAACCATTTATAATTCTTAAGTGCGTATTCCTCGACTCCAGATCGTAGTTTGAATAAAGTAAGAAGATATTATTGTGTTGTTACATTTTTTCTTCCTAAGCTGTTTTCTTAAATGTTAAACATGAACTTTATTTTTAAAATTATTTTAAAATATATAGAGCTACAGTTGTCCAAACATTAATTGTTTAGAAATATATATTAAAATCATTTATAATTCAACAAACCGTTAAGCCAAAAATAATTGAACCAAAAATTAGGAAATATGTTTTATTTTTTAAGTATTAAAATGCTATGTATGTACAATTTGTTAAGACAAATACAAGACATTTAATGGGTACACTAGGCTAACCAATTAAAAAAGGTTAATTTCTAAGAAAACAATTAGCCGATATTAGTTAAGGAAAAATAATTTATACTAAAAATAAAACATTTGTAACACCAAATAGAATGATAGATAATAAATTTATAACAATTACAACATGTTTAAATTAGTTTTATATGTAATAACATAACGTTATGACAGAAACAGTTCAATCAAATAATAAGTCCCACCAATATGTGTGTTTAAATTATGTAGACACCAGGAAGGAACTGTCATTTACATCAGCCTCTCCACTCCCCACTATAATTTCCTTCCGAGTTTGATGCACTGTGGGAATGTCGATACAACCTCCCGCAATATCCCAGCATGAATATAGGCGCTCCACTGGAGCCAGGACATGTGCTTGTTGTGTACCAGTACCTGGTCCAGGTATGGCCATCAACCCTCTCTTCTTTGCGTGTCCATTGTCCTACAGAGACCAGTTTAGGACAGCCATGAGGATGTGACACTATAACGGTCAACTTGTCGTCATCAATAAATCTCCCGTATTTGTCCTTTACTTTTTCACAAAGACTATAGAAGCGCTGACACACCGTGTCCATTTCATCAACCAGCTCTAAGGCATTTGAGTCACATGTTACATAAATCAATACACACCTGTCTCTCTCAATTTCTGCCCCACCCACCTTCCAGCCATCAAGACTGACCCCTGGTCTTGTATTATCATCAAAACCTAAAATACAGCTGGTCTGTCTCGCCTCACTGTCATCAAACACCACGTGTGCGGATGTCAACACACAAATCTCACCCCACACTTTGCTGGGTGTTGCAGAGACTTGACACTTGGAACAACGACAAGTTTCTTTACTATCTGTATACTTGTCCGCCCAACAAATCCTCCCTGTCCCTAACCTCATCACTTGACTTCCTTTGTCATTATAAAATGGATATAGATCTTGAGTACCTGGGTAAAACTCTGGTCTCTTTAGACTGGTGAATTGAGTCTTTACCTGGACAGTTAGGGCTGCAAATGTTTTAATTGTCTCAGACATGAGGTCATCGTCATGGTAACGTGAGGGGAGACAACTTGCGTTAAAATCTTTAAGAGGTATAAAACCTTTGTGACCTGGATTCTTCTTACAGCCAGTAACATGTTTGTGTAGATCACCTTCTCCTTCATAGCACATCTGAGCTTCATGATTTCCTACACAAATTTAAAAAAGAAACGGTTACATTGCCTAACACTATCAGATTTAATAAAATCAACTAGACGTTTACACTAGGACATATTAACAATTGTTTAGATTTGAGATTGTATTTGTCATATCTCACCTGGATGAAAGAGAACTGTTGGGTTAGTTTCGGTAACTTTACCGGGACCATTAGCATATGATGCACCTAAAAAAACACATACATATATTTTAAAACAATAATTGTATATAGTATAAATCATCTATACTCTACTTTTACAAAAATGTTTTAGTTATTGAAAAATGGACGACAAAGTATTTGCTTTACAATGTCATATTATCTTTTAAACGTTATTACCAAAATATGTGTTCCCATCAATGATTTAATATTTATATGGTTTTACCTTCAAGTCCACTTTGTGAGTCCAGTTTACCTTCTTTCAGTTTAATTAAGGTTTCCGTTGTTAGTATTTCTGTAGATAAACATACAAAAAATAAGTAAGGATTTCATAATTAAGGTGATGAAAAATAGCAAGATTAAAACTTAATAATATCTGTAGAATTAACTTTACGTCAGTATAATTGTATACCAATTTATGATGTTTAATAAAGAAAGCTTTACTTTAATGCTGATTCTAAGCTCAACGGGTTACTGCATATCCCTTGGGTCTATTAGCTGTGTGAAGAGAGGAGGCCTGATACATGATAAACATTCGACTCTTCTCAACTTAGGGTCCAGCCTTTGTGCTTGGATTATCATTATTAAGACTGTGGAGCAATACATAAGATTATGTAGACATAGCAATCATGCATACTCATTTTATATAAAATAATTTAAACCTCTTAAGTGCTTATCATTAACACATTTCCTATATAAAACATACTTATTTTAATTAACTACTTTATAATACATACATTATTTTTCTTTTATTTGGAAATTGTTAGACTATTGCATTTGCGTGTGTTTTTATATTTTGATTTAGAAAATATTATAACGTCGGTTTCGCAAAACTTATCAAAGTAGCGGAAAAAATAAAACACGAGCACACATAAGTGTACAATCTTCAAAACATTAATAACTTTAACTGCAAAACTCATTTGAAACGTGTAGCAGTAAAATATTTTTATGAAGTAAAATGTTAAAAATAATCTCTTTTTAAAACTACTTACTTTTATTAATGTACAACAAGCGTCCCGTAAGTGGGACGCTTGCAATAAATGGCCCCATTTAGATCTTTACACAAACGTCACAAGAAACGTAAAGTTCTTGTTAAATGATTATTTATGGTGAAACAATGGATAAATGTGTTAAGTGTTGACAATCTATATATACATACAACAAGGCAAAACAGAAGTGTAGGGCATCAATAAATCTTGTCAAGCTTTTTAACATAATGTTTTACTTTCCCATTGTTGACAAAATAAATCGGGAGGGATCTTTTCTAAATTTTCTCGAATATGCTTATATAATACTACGGGGGATGGCAACTTGGGACAAAAACATTATTGTTAAACTAATTTTAATTATTAATTACTTAAACTTTTAAAATAGGATAGAATCGCTTAGAAAAAAAGAATTTTGCGCACCATGTGAACGCCAAACAAAATGTGTATAATAGTGCGGAATATTATTAGTACTTTTAAATTCAAATGCGTTTTTTTTTTTGGAGAAATCGGAAATAGCGAAAATTACTACTTCCTGTCGACTGAAATTACTCATCATTCAGACAAAGGCAGATAATTAGATCTTTTACTTATATGTGAAATTTTATTTATCTATCTCAAATTGTACTCAAGTTATACGCTTTGAAAAATTGAAAGTAGAAAAAGTTTCACTTCTGGTTATCGTAAATCGCTGAAAAGTTGATACAGATCTATAAATTTGAAGTAATACTTGTAAATGAAATGTCATCAATCTAGCTGCAACGGTACTCATCGTTTTTACACACACACAGACACACACACACACACACACTTACATATACTCAGACATACGGACAAGATTGCAAAACTATGCTTTTCCTACGAAGGGAGGTGTAAATCGTCAATATTTGAAAATTTATCGATTTTTTTGCACTATTACAATAATTTCTCTGTACTTCGTAGGCCTATACGAGAAAGTAAAAAGTATTAAAATAAAGTATGTAAGTTGAATAATTCAACCACTGAAATAGTAATGTTTTAAATTGTCAATATACAACATTCATATTCTATATAGATTTTATTCATACTTACATTGAAATTCCATAATAAAATAATACACATCACATACCAGGTGTTAAACTTAACGTATTGAAGTAGGTTTGGTTTACACTGTGACTCTTGGATGGTCTGTCTGTTCAGTGTTCTATACAGACAATGCAAAAAATTGATACGACCTAATTATATTTGGGAAAAACCGTTCTTGTCTTTAATTATGTCTTGTTGTTGACGTCAGCAAAAACCAAGAGACAAAAAATGACTTCGTTGCTGGTTATCGTATACAGTCAGAGGGTGGTATTGGCAAATAATTTGATTGCAATTTCATATGCGGTGGATGGTGTAAATCGGGTTAACAAATGTGATATGTTGTATCTGTGTTTTAGAGAAAAGTATAATTATACTGTACTGCAAAGAGAGGAGCTATGACATTTGACTTAATCTGGGGTTAGAGAGAGCTGTTTTTTTTCTATAGTATCAACTCTTATTTTATTGATTAGCTAGTAGTCAAGTAAGTCAGCCAATAACATTTGCTAACCCGCAATTCTAGAAGTATAGTCCCTGGACATAAGAGTTTAGATAGCTGGGTACAGCAACACATCCGTGAGAGAAACGTTTAAAACCAAATAGAAATTTGGGGGTTCTGCAATCGAAATTTACATCAGAGTTCACATCAATGAATTTAATGTTTATATAATTTTACCTTCAAGTCCACTTTGTGAGTCCAATTTTCCTTATTTCAGTTTGTCTGAGGTTTCCGTTATTAGTTTCTGTAGATAACGGCAAAAGTGATTTCATGCTTATAATTAATGTGTATTATTCAAGTAAATGGAAAGATTGAGAGGGATCTTAATGTAAAGTTAAATTATGATATTCTTATCCGATAAGCTTGCAGGAGACACTATGATTTTTGTTCTGAAGGTGCATCCAACATTGTATTCCTAGGCGAAATGCATGTACATATTTATATCTTTATATCTGGTGAAACTTAAATATGTACATGATGTAGGAAATAATGTTATTAGGGCTAACGTAAAAATGAAATGAAAAATTAATCATAATAAGATTTCCAGGTTGGCTTTATAATATTTTAATTACCAGTTCTGTTTTTTGTCAGTTCTGTAATTACATTATCATTACTAAATATTTGCCTTCGGTTGTTTTTTTAACTGCAATAAATCTGACATACGCTAAATATGATTTTAAAAATGTGTATTTCCTTTTTGCAACAATTTTAAGCTTGAAATTATTATAGTCCTAATAATAAATCTCGTGTGCCGTTTTATTTTTCCATCTGGTCAAACTGTTATACCCCTTGCTTCTACAGAGAGAGAACCCTCGATAAATTGCAATTTTTACTAACGTAATTTCTTTTCTTTTTAAAATCCTTACATAACCCAACGAACGGAAATTCAAACTGATCGCTAATTATTGATTCAGTACTAAAATTATACCTTACCTTTTTCTTTGAGTTTAGTTTATTAAGGTCGGGATTTTTCCAGAATCAGGAATATAAAAATGACCTTAATCAAACAGAAACATAACTTGTCGGTTGGCTAACAGCCAGAATAATTTGGAAAAATACACGTGATTGCTAAACTATTTTTTTCATTTGATTGAATTTAAATACTATCTGGCGCGCTAAAAGACATTACGTAGTGTATTACATTTAATATGTTCTTACAAGTGGCGCATATTGAAATTAAGTATTTTAACTGGGCCTTTATCTTATGGTACGTGCAATATACCTTAAAATATGGCAACATGGCATTACCCCACGTCAGTTGCCCCTGGGCATATACATTCCGACGTTAGCCCCCCTCCCCCACCCGGATTGATTACACCTCTGTCAAATCCCCCCAGCCAAGTAGGACATTACCCCCCTAGCTAGGGCTAGGGCTAGGGCTAGGAACAATAAACCCCCTGTCAGTTTTCCACCCTCCCTTTACCAATTAACCCCCCCCCCCAACCTCATCTAGAAAATTAACCCCTCTCCCAAGCTCAAGAATCTCCAACTCAGACTTCACTAATATGTACATAACCTCCTCCCTAAAATGATGTTAAACCCTGCTGGGTGAATGGCTTAGCTAGGTCAAGAATATAAATAAAATACTTAAAAAAAAACTTTTTAAAAACCACGTTTTTCTTGTTGACTAAAAAGTAGAAAATAACTATTTACATACATTTGATGACAAAAAACGTGGGTACGTTCACCATCAAATTTCCCGACCCATCTGCCCGACCCACGTTTTTTGTCATCAAATGTATGTAAATAGTTATTTTCTACTTTTTAGTCCACAAGAAAAACGTGTTTTTTTTTTTAAGTTTTTTAAAGTATTTTATTTTCTCCTTTTTAGTCCGTTGCTACACATGAAAAACGTGGTTTTTAAAAAAAGTTTTTTTATATAGTTTATTTTCTACTTTATCCAATGACTTGATTAAGTATGACTTGACTAAGTGTTTATAAATACACGGACTAAAAATCTTGAGCGACCAGGATTCGAACCTGGGTTGTCGCGGCCACAACGCGAAGTACTAACCACTATACGATCACGGCCAGCGCGCTCACATCGATTGGGGCCGAAGTAACTGTGTCAATAGGCCTTCAGTCTTGTCGGTATCTTTAGAAATCATGTCCTCAATTTTATGGTCCTTAGGGCGTAATTAAATTAAGCTAATTACGGTCTCTAATTGCTAGTTTTTATGATTGCATCTGAAATTGTTAGGCGAAAGTAGCCTGCATGCCAAATTTCAGATCTCTAGAGCAATCAGAAGTGGGCTAATTTTCGATGTCAATTTTAACAACAAACAAACACACGCGAAGCTGAGTTAATAAAAACGTGTTAACAATGATAAATATAACGATTGAAATAAAGATAATAAATACATTTTCACAATTGTTTTTTTCAATGCACGTATCATCTGTTAGGTCACATTGCACTAAATATGCTTCTCCTCTCACTAAATATAACATCAAAATTAAAAATTGCAACGATATCTTACACGAATAAATATATGTTTATTTACTTACGACCCTTTAATAAACTCTAAAAATAACCTGTAAAAATTGTCAGTGAACCATATCGATTAAAGACTATGTTGTGGCTCTATGTTTTTGACATTCTATAACCTTGTCTTCCTAACAAAGCGAAAGATAAATCAATACGACAAGGTTTATTGCATAAGCATTTGAAACTAACTGGATTTTTTAAAATGAACTTGTTAAATATGTTGAAGTAAAATATATATTAGGCATCGAGAAAAAACCAAGCATAAAAAATACTTTCAAAAAATAAAACTTCTGTACTGCGTTGTCGGACACATCAACTCATCATACTTTCTTAGTATTGAAGGATGGTCACTTTTATATGGCAATTACGAATACAAATTAGATGAATACAATTTTTAGAAGTATCTAAACAGCATTAACATACACATTTCAACAGTTGATCAAGAAAGACTGAAATTAACGTCTGATGTTTATTAGTCATTGAAAAATCAAAACAATACAATAACTGAACGTTTGCCATACATCAATGTTCTATCTTTGCAGGTAACATAACGACTAAAGGTACAATGTTTTTAGTACATAGATTATGATCTTGTCTTGCGAAAATATATCTATTACAGAGAAACTAGTACAGATAACTGGGTTCTTTGTTTTATTCATGTGTAGATGTATGTGTGTGTGTTTGTTTTTATATGTTTGTGTGTGCATGTGTAGTGCATGTTTATAACCAAAGAGACACTTAGCGATTCTGATAGATCTAATGGCAGAAGATATGACTCTTTACTACGCAATATAACGCACGATTACGCCGATTGATTACACACTAAAATAGCACATTAGTAGATTATATCGATTTTTCAATCAACATATGCACAAAGTTTCCATTAATTAATCAATACATTATCTACTGACGTTTAATTTAATGGTACCTTTTAAAGAATTGTGACTCCATTGTACTTTTTCGGTTATTTACATTTTGATACTTTATATTTTATCAACTATATACCTAATCAATATTTCAACGGCTTTAAGGGGAAGACGGAATGACAAAATTTAATAATAATAGATTAAATATTAAATTGTATTAACCTTCCCCCTCCGCGTAGTAATAACATTTTAAAATAAACATTTATATTTTGATAGTAAATAGACAGCATTTTGTGATGGGGGTATTTGTATGCGTGTTATCTGATATATATATATATAATAACATCTTCTAATACTAATACTCCAACTATAAACATGTGGCGGAAACACTCTTATTTTCCGACGACTCTAACGACATCAACAACTTCGATCATAAAATAGAATTAACTTTATTATTAACTAAAAAACTGAACGAACGAGAACTACACTGCTAGATAAAAAAACACGTTTTTTTTTTCTACTATGACTAAACCCCAAATGTCTTCACTGCGTCCTATGTCATCGATTACAATGTCGCGTCAAGCTAACTTGTCACTCACGCTACAAATATTTTACTAAACACGCGCACATACTCTCGCACCAAATCGTCTACCGTCAAGTTACCACCGTCCTTATTAGGCCTGGTCTCTACCAGTGTAGTCTTATTTTTATCTATCTACGCTATGACACGGGCAGTCTACCGTACTAAAACATGAAAATTCCACTGTGTAGTACATAGAGGATCGACTGATATAAGACATGGATAATCTAATATTGGGCTATTGGTAGGTGCGTGTTTAATCGTAAAAAAACAAAACAATTTCGATTTTATTTTTAGCTTTGATCTTATATTTACTTTCAAAAATTCAATTTCCATAGCCTCGAAGCTTTTTGTCATTTCTAAATTATTACACCTGCTGTTAAATGTTTCTGTTTAAAATAGATACATACTATAGTATCTATATACTAATGTGTAGAACACTTCTCTGCTCAAATAATATACCCTACTCCGTGGCCATGCCAAACAGCGCAGACACATTTGAGATTAACGTTTGCGTCATTCGCTTCTAACATTTCTCTTCTTCACACGCGTTTATACAACATTACCATACGTACTGAAAAATAAATATAATAATTAATACAATTCTGTAAATAAACAACCCATTTAATTAGCGACATTTTAGGTATAAGTATTTTCATCTCTTTTCTATACTTAATAAATCTATAGTTATTGCTATCTTTAAAAACTCATGTCAATCTTCATCTCGTAAACGTAAACCTATCGAGGGAGGTTGGGGTATATGTCATACTGAGTTGGGGTAATGGTTTTGGCGGTCACTGACAGGGCGTAATTGCTCCTACGGGTAGTCAGGGCGTGATTTCTGGGGGAAAGAGGGGGGGGGGGGGGGTAAATGACTGCTGGGGGTAATGTCTTAGACCCATTTTAAGTGATAAGTAGGTATAGTTTTTAAAAATGTTTTTAAAAAAAATACTATAGTGTGAATATTGCAATCAGTACAATGCTTTTTATCTACATATATATTATATCATTATAAAGAATTGGACGTCTGCAATATCGACAAGTGTTGATAGAAGAGTTGTATCTCTTGGATCAACATTCAACAGTTGACACAGACGTGTAGAAGGGAACCAGTTGAAAGAAGCACAACCGTCTGTGTAACGTTTCTCTAGACATTGGGAGCCACAGGTCACGTGACTGGACACTGTGAGGTCAAGTAATGACGTCATTGTTAGTTTCTGGTTGTCATACATTTTAAATTCGCTGTTTTGTGTTGTTCCTAATGTGGCCATCAACTGCAGCTCACAGAAGTTGAGAAAATCATGGGTGTACCTGTTAGAAATATACAATCCGTGAGGGTTATCGTTGCAATACAAATTACAGGGGACATAACTAATGTTGTCTAAATATATTTCACGAATTAGAAAATTAGAACACGCACTACTTATAGGAGTCTCAGTAAAAAAGTAGTATCTTTAAGTCCCGCATGATAATTTTTTTAGATGCAACACATATAACGACTATCATAGCTTTTTCGGCGAATCGCTTATAACAGCAACGGCTATTTGCTCTATCATATCATTTGAAGTATTGTTTATTGTTTTATTGTAATTGCGGATCCTGGGTCCGAATTTTCTGTTTCGGGACAATTTGACCCAAACACGATAGTGCTGACCTCGCATGCTAAACATATTAAAGCTACGAATCATGACGGAAAATTATAAACTGCAGCCGTTTTTAAACTAAGATTCACGCTTTACTAAAGAGCATGGGACCTATGCTCGTAAAGCGAAAACAAAATTACAATTAGAAACATAAATATAAATGATACAGTGCTTCTAATCTGCATACACAATGACGTTGGTACACTATTAAATGTTTTTACAGTTTCTATAAAGAATATAAACAAAACATGTCATAATTTTTTTTTAAAGAATTAGTCCGTGAAAAGAAACTGTTATTGTAGAAACAGATTCACTTTTACTTTTTCTGTAAGTATATTGCAAATTTCTGCAAAATATTATCCGGCTTATTAGCTCTGTCTATTGTTAGAAACGTTTTGATAAGACTCACCGGATTAGACGAACAAAGCGGCCAACAAGATGTTTGCTACAGTTCCATGTGAAGGTTCCAATAGTAGCAGCTGATGTCTGGTTGTAACAAATGTCTCCAGACTCTAAAGGAAAGGTTGAGACCAGTCTAGGATCTTTGGTGAACACATCGATCTGGAAAATGTGTAACCTCGCAGCAACCTCGCTGTTGTCATTTCTATAAAATATACAAACAATTTCCATTAGATAAGTGTGCTTAAAATATATTATTTGTTAATTAACAAAGGTAACATTTTTTGTTTATTACATTAACACAACCAGTTTTGTGAATTCACCTGTTGGTTAAAATGATTGAATTGATGACATATATGTCCAGCAGATCCACCATCCACCAACTGTTACTTTCGTTCAAGGTATGTATACAACCATTATTCATAATGAAGCCACTCATTCTGCCATCATTTCCATTATTCGCAAACCAATTAGCGTATAACGACGATTGGTAAGCTGGTTTGTAAAGAGCTACATTGTATAACTCATCATCTCCTAAAGTAGTCTTTTCTTCGCTTGCAAGCTACAATTTAATATAATATTGTATTACTGAAGCGTGCTGGAAATATTAATTAACTAATGTTTTGGATTCACATTTAGATTCACATACTTCCAGTTAATGTGGCATTTAGAAAATAAGATATAAGAATAAATATAGAGCACAGGACAGCAAAATAATAGCAGAATATAAAATACACAATCAATTATATTATTCGATTTCTCTAGCGGATGAAATATTTAGTTCACAGTTTTAAAATTAAATCTTTATTGATTTCTAATTGGCCCAAATGGGTTATCTGTGTACGCACACATTTTAAACAAATCGATTTACCCTGAACGTCAATTGTAATAAAAAGTTTTTAGCAATTAAAAAGTCACAATAAATTTGGTGTCCACATAATAAACAATTTAACCTGGACTTGAAGAGTCTTTTTTTTTTGCAGCAGAAATACAAAAGTAAACAACACCTCAGAAAAAAAGAAGATTTTTTATTTATTTTGCAGATTATTTTATTATTCCTTTTATCTATTACAAATGTCAAGGTGGTTGGTCCACAATGGAGATTGACCACACGTCACGTGTACATTAATAGTGTTTATTTCAGACATTTTTCTTCAGTGAAATTTAAAGCTTTCAGATGGTATGCACTTTAGTTTCGACGATAGTTTACGTCTGTTAAAGTATAATAGTATAATAGTTTCCAAGTAAATTGAACATTTCTCTAACACGTCCAGGAGAGAGGCAGACTGCGGACGTGTTTCGTGAAGCCCGTTGAACTCTGAAAAGATGCCCGAAATAAACTCTGTACACAGGTAACTTTTAGACTATCAACTTTTTTATAACAAATAATTAGCTGTTTACCTGGGGCTAAGTTATCAACTCCATGACGTTTCGTGGGCTGTTATCGACATGTGATATAAGCTGTGTACAACCTGACATCAGCTGGGTCGTAGGAGCTGTCAAAAGCAAAACAGAGTTGTTGATTAAATTGTGTATTATGAAAACTTATGTTGTTATATAGTGAAAAGTCAGAGAGACGCATTATGAAAAATCTGGTAGATGAATTTAGCCTCATTTTAGTACAGTGTAGTCATATGGCAATCACATATGTGATGATTCAGACCTATAATAGATTTAGCTATTTCAAGAATTCAATTGAAATACTGACGCATGTATTTTCTAACCATGGCCAGATATGTCACAGTACCAAGTGTGTTGGTTACGGTGGCAAAAATGGTTACATTGTAGGAATATCACCAGTGTGTTATAATAACCATGAACATTCGCCAGCAGAAACACTTTTTAAAAATACAAAACTAGCAGTATGTACCTGACGCTTTCCGGAATGTATTGAATGTAAAAAGTGCTCTGAGTTTTAAATTTTACTTATACTAGGTATAATGTGTGTACTTAACAGAAAGGGTTGGGTAATTCATATGGGTATAATTCAGTTGAGGTGAGTAATAGGAGAGAAATGATAGGGTAATTGACCCGTATACAAGACGCTTACATCGTCTCTATTTGTACGTTAACATAATGTAATGTAAATATTTATTTACGGGTAGGATGAATAATTCGGGTTGGCCTACAGTTAATTATAATATAATAAAGAGCTGATGTTTATGAAACGCAGGTCAGATTTTTAAAAATCTTGAAGGTGAAGAGAGCTAAATTCGACGACAAGTTTATTCTGCTTGTTCTAGGCTTTGTGCCCATCAAAAAATCGATTACCACTGGATTGTTCAAAGCTGCTTTTCTGATCGTAGACCCCAAACCATTGGGGAAACACTTATAAACACCAGCTGTGTGGGAAAGCTTATTAAATAAATTATTCTCAATTCCCCCTCAAATGACACCATCAGAGATAGACTAGAGTACACGAGCTAAACGTCCAAGCTCAAGTAGACGTAATTTCATTATAATTCTATTTATAAATCATTCTATTTACATCTCGAATGAAACAATTTTCAAAGTGCCAATCATTTTAACACTAACCTCGAGCAAATATCCACATAAATCTACACACCTCGAACTATGATAGACATAGATCTAAACACCTCGCGTGGTGCTACACATAGATCTACACACCTTTTTCAGGTGTTTAGGAATAACCGATAAGTGCGTTATCCTTGTTAGACGTTATCGATGCTAAATATAGATGTTGCCGTAGCTCTAGTGATGAGATAAAAATGCAAACTGTAGCTCGATACACAGAACATACACACATACTCACACAAATACACACACACATATACACACACATACACAAAGTTTGGTAGCTCATACAATCTCTACACATTTTGATTAAAACAAAAATAATAAAATTATTTCAGCAATGTATTTTACCGGCCTTTTTACTATTTTTTTTTCAATTCCATTACATTCTTTTTTCCCAAGTTGCAAATATTGTAGAAAACGAACGTTATTTTATTAGGAATAAACGCCGTGTTGGGTATAGTGTATTGTATGGAGGGCATTTTACTGTGTTGTATCACAGTGTAACGAGGTATTTAAGGATGCGTACGTGTCATATCATAAGGAACAGTGCCATGCCACAGGAAATCGAAGCAATCCAAACAATTTACTTGACAAACAAGGTAGACAATTTTACTATACATGTTCCTTGCCATACAGCTCACACCTAGAGATTTCTTTTGTATCTACATCGGTGATGCACCCACTGACACTAGTTCAAAGAGCCGGTCCTATTTTTTTTTATGTAGTTGTCTAATCGTGTCTGACGTTTTTTTCTCTTTCTGATAGAGCTTTCTCTATTGTCTGCATGTTAATATATATTGTCTTTATTCCCTTAACAGGCCCGTTACATCATCTTAAGCTGGCCTGGACTTTAAAATCAATACGTGGGCGGCAGAGAAAACGTGTTAAAATTGTGTTTAAAATTTCAGTTGTAAACTTTAAAATACCTTGTTTTGTATCAAAGAAACCGAACAGGTATGTGCACTTGATACCGTGTACAATAACTTGTCACCTTGTAGGCTACCCAGCTTCACACTATTGTATTAATAGCCACTTTAAGATTCTTTTAGTAAGGTTTAAACGACACAAGTTGATGACTTCATTGGTGCTGATTCGGTAGCCTCACTTTTAGTATTGTTTTTATTAATGTTAGCTATAACGTTGGCAACACAATTATGGCTCTGAAAATAAATATGAAGAAAGACAACCATGGAATTCTATTGAATGTGTAATATTTTCATTGTTATTTCCTTTTGACCATGACACTTTGTTCGTGCAGATCTTACAGGACAGCGCCAACTAAAGGCACCAATAGTAAATGACCAAAGACAAAACAAAACAATAAATACATTAAGAAGATGTAATTTTATGGAACACAATTTATACAATATATGAATGCCCCTATAATTCGATGGAGGTTAATATATTCCTGTGTTAAGCATAGAGAGATTTACGACATAAACTATTGACACTACAGGAAAAAAAGAAAGATAATCATGAAAATCTTTTCTCTTAAAATATTTTCATTGTTGCTTCCCTTAGACTGTACTCCTTTTTATTTTCTCGTATACAGAGTATAGAGGAAGTATTATGATCGTTCACATAAAATCAAATGACACTTTTCATCGATTTACACCTCAGTACTTCATCACATTCAAAGTATAGGGGACATATTTTTATCTCGCAAAAAATAATATCTATGCGAAATCGAATCGGAAAAACTGGGCTTTGCAATTATGTCCGCATGTCTATGTGTGCGTATGTGTGTCTGTATACACGATAACTTGAATACTGTTATAGCTAGGTGGATGAAATCTCATGTACAAGTATTATATCAAATTTGTAGTTCTGTATCAACTTTTCAGCGATTTCCGGTAACAGATAGTGGAACATTCTACTTTGGTTTTTCAAAAGCATATAACTTGATTACTGTTTTAAATAGATAAACGACATTTCACATGTAAGTAAACAATATAATTCTCTGCTTTCTGTCAAAATTTAAGCAACTTCCGTTGTATCAAAATAAGTCTAAAATTATTCTATAAATAAAAAATATCCGTTCAATCTTTAAATATTTTGTGAGCTCATTATGAACCGTTGGTTATGTTCACGTTAATCATTGTTTGTAATGTTACAAATATTTACCAAGAGTTGCCATAAAATCTAAGGAAGTTACGTTATCTTTAAAATGTGAAGGTTAATCTAGCAGATGAAATAGAGTCAAAAATTTTTTTGAAAATGGCATAATTAAATTATGCCGTCACAGCCGCGTTTAAACTACCCGATTAACTCAGGAACCCATTAGAGCTGGATGGACTCAGCAACGAGAGACTTACATTTCGACATGCGATTGTTCTATCACCAGTTGGTGAAAGTATTTAGAAGAAATAAGAATAAAGAAAATGTTTACACAAATGTCAGTTTATCAGAGCGACAAACTCCGATCTCACTTAACATTTCTATTGGAGTAGGAGAACACAAGATGTAGATCTTAACTGTTGTGTCTGGTATCAGTTAAGTTTATTTGAACTTCACTTCATTGAAATAGATCATTACTAGACATTTATTTATCCTTATATAGGCTACATGTCGGCCTTGTCGTTACATTGAATTGGGAATGTTTTAAAACCAACGACAGCATGACGGTAATACCAACATCAGTATCAAAAAGTTGTTTGATAACAATTTGCTAATTCTAATTAGCCTATAAAAATGAAATTAACAACAAAACAAATAAGTTTTATCCTGGGCATTTATTTTCTAGTATGTAATAATTTTGTAAACAAATAAGAAGAGCAAGAAATGTAATATGTAAAGTTACAATTCATGGTAAGGTCAGAACAACAATGTTGCCGACATTTGTTAAACACAAAATATTTACAACATTAAACATGTTAAGTGCCTATAATACATTATGATAGATGCAAATTATAACGGTTAAACGGTTTGAATCAATCAAAACATTTGTTTTAACCATTTACATGTTATAAAATGTTTACAACAAATGCAAGTCATTACACAATCAGTTTAATGACGGAAAAGGTTCCGCCATTTTGTTTGTTTACATTGTGTAGACAAGGGGAGAGAACTAACAGTTACATCAGTCCCAATACTCCCCACTATAATTTCCTTCAGAGTTTGATCCACTGTGGGGATGGTGATAAAACCACCTGTCATGTCCCAGCCTGTAGACACACGCTCCACTGGAGCCAGGACATGTACATGTTGTGTACCAGTACCTGATGATGCTACCCCTCTCATGTTTGTGTGTCCATCGTCCTACAGAGACCTGTTTAGGACAGCCATGAGGATGTGACACTATAACGGTCAACTTGTCCACATCAACAAATCTCGTGTATTTGTCCCGTACATCCCTACTTAGTTCATAAAAGTGCTCACACATCTTGTCTAGTTCATCAACCAACTCTAAGTCACATGTCACATATCTCAACAAACACCTGTCTCCCTCAATGTCTACCCAACCCACCTCCCAGCCATCAAGACTGACCATTGGACTTTTATTGTCATCAAAACCTAAAACACACCTGGTCTGTCTCGCCTCACTGTCATCAAATACCACGTGTGTGGCTGTCATCATATGAACCTGCCCCCACACTTTGCTGGGTGTGGCAGAGACTTGACACTTAGCACAACGACAAGTTTTTCTATCACTCTCTGTGCACTTGTACGCAATCCACACCCTCCCCGTCCCTAACCTCATCACGTGACTTCCTCTGTCCTTATAACATGGATATGGAACTTGAGTGCCTGGGTAAAACTCTGGTCTCTGTAGACTGGTGAATTTAGTCTTTACCTGGACAGTTAGGGCTGCCAATGTTTTGATTGTCTCATACATGAGGTCGTCGTCATGGTAACGTGAAGGGAGACAATTTGTGTTGAAATCTTTAAGAGGTATAAAACCTTTGTGACCTGGATTCTTCGTACAGGCAGTAACATGTTTGTGTAGATCAGCTTCTCCTCCATAGCACATCTCAGCTTCATGATTTCCTACAGATATAGGGGAAACAAATTATTTAAACAACCTAAAAACAAAACACTGATATAAAATGCACCTATTATTATTTTGATTAGCTATACTATGTTTACACTAACACATGATTTAGCAAACTGATATAGATGTAAATTAAACTTTTACTTTTTACTATCTCCTTCATCTAATGAACTATACAATTACTAATAGTAAAGTCATCTAAATGTTATCACTAGCACAGATTTATAATTGTTTAGACTAGAGTTGTCTTATGTTTGTCATATCTTACCTGGAATAAAGACACCTGTTTGGTCACTTTTGGAAACTTTACTTGGGCTCTCACAGTATGGCACATCTAAAATAAAATAATAAGAAAATAACACATACATTACTTTATAATTACAGGGACAAGAAATGTGGCATTACTGAGATAAAATCTTATAGCTTGATTAATATCCTCTCAAAGTTCATTCTCAGATATGTAAGAAAACTTATGTTTATAGAATTCATTGGGTATTTAGCATTTACTTTTACACTTACAACACATGTATTTTTTTTTTATTAAGCAATGGATTTCCTTAAGCATCTGAATTTTTAAATTGCCATAATAGTTTTTAGTTTAACAAAATAACATTACTTAAAGATTTGGTTCAAAGAATGATGTAACATTTATCTGGCTCTACCTTTAGGTGTACTTGATGGCTCCAATTTTCTTTTTCTCACTTTGTTTGGGGTTTTCATGGTCTGTTTTACTGTAGATATGATTATAGATCATTAATATAAAATAGTAACTAGGTTTCATAAGTGCACTAATAAAAATGTAAACAAATAAGAATATGTAGAATTAGTTTTACATCTGCATATAAACATTTCTCTAGTATTAGATACACATAGTAACTTAAAATAGATTTGTTTCTTCAAAATTGTGAAAAACACATTAAATTTATACCAAAAATGAAAAAAAAAAACAAGATAATTTTTGGCTATAAACATAGCACCTATGGTAATCAGCTTATTATTTATTTGATATTAGCTTCTGATGAACATGTTAATAATTTTAATTAAATGTGATTTTCAACTATATATGTTTCTGAAGAATGAGTTATATTTGAAAATAAGACCTTAAAATCGCAGCTTACATAATAAATTACCTGATTAATTTTGATACACTTGTTGGGATATTTACAGTTGTCACTCACAAGTGCCCACTAACCCTTGAAAACAAAAGTATCTGATTATTTTGATGAAAACAAGGTAGATCAATGTTTATTTTTCAAAAGATAATTTATCTTCTCAATGGTCAGAAGTGTTAACCTAGAAAAAATAATTCAATTGATTCTCAGCAAATCAATAGTCAGTTTAATTGCAATGTTTTGTAAACCATATAAGCTTGTTGGCTGTTAATTTTCCTCTTCTGTGTTTAATAAATATATAAAGTATTTTATTTAAACATTGGAAATAGCAACTAAAACATCTACACTAAGTTTGCAGAAACTGTAACTTATTTAAACAAGTATTATACACAATGTAAATGCTTAAAAGCTTATGTGTATACATTGCCTAATCCAATTAGTTTAGAATATTCCCATGCCCAAAAGTTCAGATGAAGTTAAAACACATTTCAAATAAAAATATTTATCCGAAGAATCTTATTCGGTAGTAATTACAGCAAATAAGATACCTAATTAGGCTGGATCTTTACTAAGTTTAATAAAAATCAGTTATAACATTTAACTTTGAACTATTATGAACATAAAAATAGAATAGAGCATGTGCAAGCAATAACAGTCGTCACATAAAAATGGTTAGTATTTCAAATTTATTCTCAGACCTAAATAAAATGTATGAAGATTAAATTTTGAAAGAGAATCAATTTGTCCTTCAATATTCATATTTTTCGTAGATCTACTTATGTATAGCTCTATAGCATAGTTAATTGTTGAAACAAAAAATGTATATAAAAATTGAAAATACACCTCTATAAATCCCTATTGATGTTTATACTTATAAATGCATTAACATGCAATAATAAATTAGGCTAAAATATTACATTGTAAAATAACCTATTAGTACCAAACATTTGGTTTAGACTTCATACTGAATACTACCTCAAAACAAATATTCTTTGCTTTATTTTTATTGTATAATTATTGGTCGAATTCTGCATCTTAATTTTAACCTGCACTCTTTTATATGACAGAAGTTCTAAATTGGATTCAGTTCTCGAAGTTGTAATGTATGTATAGATCTAGATCTAATCTAGACTAGATCTAGATTTCTAGATCCAGTTTAAAACTAGAATCTAGTCTAGATGTAGATCTAGATCTATATCATTAGATGATTAGAATAGATAATAAATATAGATCTAGATCTAGAATAATGTTTTAATAGATCTAGGGATCTATTATCTTGTCCAGATCTAGATTATCATGATATATTATTTATACTATTAATTAATTAATATAGATCTACTACAACTGTACTAGATCTAGATCTAGATTCTATTAATAATCATACTGTCCTAATAGATCTAGATCTAGTTAACGTAAAGTACAAATCTTAAAAGGGTTAACTCTTAACTTGTCTTAAGACTTAAACTATCTAGATCTACTATTCTATAGTATAGATCTAGTTCTATAGCCTAAGTCATAAGTCTAGAAACCTAGATCTAGATTAGCAACATCTAGAAACTAGAATAACCATAGATGAGATCTAGATCTATATCTAGAATACTATATGTATGTCGATCTAGAAAACTGAAAAGTAGAATCTAGCTAAATTCTAGACTAGTCCCTCAAGATCTAGATCTAGATCTAGATCTAATCTAGAACTCCAGATCTAGATCTGATCTTGCTCTAGATCTCTAGATCTAGATCTAGATCATAGATCTAGATTTCTAGATCTGGAGTTCTACTTCTAGACTAGAACTTGCTCTAGATCTAGATCTCTAGATTCTAGATCTGGAGTTATAGACTTATAGACTAGATCTAGAGAGAATCTAGAATCTAGACTCTATATCTAGGTCTAGAGTCTTACTCTAGAATACTCTAGATTCTAGATTATCTAGATCTAGAGTCTAGATCTAGAGTCTAGATGATCTAGATCTAGATCTAGATTCTAGATCTAGGGGTCATCCATAAATGACGTCACACTCGTAGGGGGGAGGGGGGTACGTAATTTTGTGACGATGTGTGATGAGGGGGAGGGGGGGGTCAGATGTTGCGACGTCACATTTTTGCATTATAAAAAAGGGATGTTAGAAAACGAATTTTAGACGTTATTTCGCGTTTTAGAAAACTGTTTTAATAAATTGTAATAGTTTAGACAAGATTTTGGAAAAATATCGATGTTTAAAAAAAATTCAACTGCAATTTTGAGGGGGGTTGTAGGTTGAGGTGTGACGTCATTTTAGGGGGGGGGGTCTGGCTTTTTGTGACGACGTGTGACGGAGGGGAGGGGGGAGGTAAAAATCGTCCAAAAAAGCGTGACGTCATTTAAGACATTTATGGATGACCCCCTAGATTCTAGTTCTAGAATCTTTAAAATCATAAAATGTAGGCCTATTTGGCATTTGGGCCCCAATAAATTCATTAAATTATTTAAATAGTTACCAAACTGATCATTAGAATCTATTACTCAGATAAGACTGTTACATCTGCTAAGAATTTTTATTTTTAAGTCGGACTAAACCGAGAGTTGAAAGAAGCTCCTAAAACAAATCGGGCGACCAAGGAAGTGAGAACGTCTGCTACATATGATTGCTCCTTATTATAAATATTATAGTATCGATAAAAAGACACGAACGCTATTTATCAAGTTATAACTACTCAAATGTTGATTGCAAATTAGGATGATTTGCTAAATAAATGCCAGATATAAAAACTATCTACAAAACACGCATTATTTTTATTTATAAATTTTTACATAATCTAAACCTAACGTTATTGATGATAGTACTCGATTACTTTTGGGGCGTCGATTTCACAAGTTTTAATTGCCACATCTACTGACGATTGTGTGTTGAATTCAAAGTTTCGTCTACTATTAATAAATATTGAATTGATGTTAAATATAATTGTAGTCGTCTATGTGTCCATAAGCTGTTTAATATGTACCTCATAGCTAGAATGTTTTGTTTCAACTATTTTATAAAGACTAAATATTTTAATAATTATTTATGTATTATAGTTGAAAGTTGTATCATCCCTTCTGGCACATGAATCCTCAATGCTATCAACTTGAAAACATAAAGGTAATCTAGGTTGATAGTGCTGTCTATTTTCTCTAAACTAAAACCAAAACCAAAATCACCATCTTAATTCAATTTAACTGGAAACAAAAAATGACATTGAAAACGGATTTTTATCCAGAATTGGTACTTTAATTTATACAAAATATAGTCATAGGGGCATATCCCTAAATCATGCACCTAATCTCATTCATGACAAAAGTCGCATTTAGAGTTTCTTTCAGGCAACTCTACTTGGGAGGAGGGGGCTCCGACCCCCCCCCCCCCCACACACACACCCAAAAACATGTCTACCGTCCCATTCAACGAAATATAATTATATATTTTTTCCAGTGTCCGCCCCCTCCCAGAAAATTCTACCCCCGCCCCACGAAAAATTAATGTACCCCCACCCCTCGCCGGTAAGGAAAATGTTTGAAAGAAACACTGGTCGCATTTGTAGATCATACAAACTAAAGGAAGAATCTGGGCGGGGCTTCGCCCCTACCGGAAGAGAGGAAAAAGTCTGAAAGAAACACTGGTGTCGCGCTTAGCCACTACGCGAAGAATTGCATTAAAGAAATTGCAAGAAAACCACTTTTTAGATTAGAGACATTAATTAGGCGGTAATTTTATTATAGAGTATCGATGAAGAGATTTCTTTTGAGTTGGGGAGGGGGGGGGGCTCAGACGTTCTTACGCGGGGGTGGGGCTTCGCCCCTACCCGAAGAATTGTATGAAAGAAGCTCTTCACGCAAACCATTTAGATTAGATTAGACAAAATTGCCTTTTTATTCAATGTTTACTCGAGAATCAATGACGTCATATTACTGTGTGCACTCTCCGGCTAGAGATAATTTTCTACTCTATGCTAAATATGACGACGTCAGACTTCGTTTTTCGAATTACTAGGCATGTTTTTAATTTGCTTGTGTTTTCTCTAGAGCGTTCTTGTCAGATACATAGATAGATAGATACACAGATAGATAGATACACAGACAGCGAAACTATTATTATAGATACATATATATATCCATGAATGACGTCAAGCTTTTTTTGACGATTTTTACCTCCCCCTCTCCCCCCCCCCGTCACACGTCATCACAAAATGCCAGACCACCCCCCCCCCCGCCCCCTAAAATGATGTCACACCTCAGCCTGCAGCCCCCCCCCCCCTCAAAATTCTGTTGAATTTTTCTTAAAACATCGAAATTTTGCCAAAATCTTGTTGGAACTCTGCCAACATAGAGTATTTTGATCAATTCCTATTACAATTTATTAAAACCGTTTTCTAAAAGGCTAAATAACGGCTAAAACTCGTTTTCAAACATTGCTTTTTTATAATGCAAAAAAGTGACGTCACACCATCTAACCCCCCCCCCCCTCATCACACACTGTCACAAAATTAAGGACCCACTCCCCCCTACGAGTGTGACGCGTCCTTCATGGACGACCCTGTATAAATATATATATATATATATATATATATATATATATATATATATATATATATATATATATATATATATATATATATATATATATATATATATATATATATATATATATACATGTTACGCTGAGTGAGGGGCTTTGGTTATTTGATCCAATACCATTTTATCTTAACCACTACCATGTGGAGATGTTGTGTTCACAGACATACATTGTACCATCATTCACTAAGACGACGTGGACGACCAACAATCAATAAGAGGAACGCAGGCTTCTTTTCTTATCTTTAATTCTGTACCCTCAACTCACATACATCCTTCCACAAAGGCGAAGAAAATCATCCTAACTCACGCACAATACCTAGCAACCAGTCTCTACACCAGAACGTCACTGTCGCACCATACGCGTCATCATTCCTTGCGTTCAACATACCTTTCGCACCAACATTCATTCGCACTGATCTATAGCATAGATCCTAACATGCATCATAACATTACCCCCCTCTCCCACTGAAGCTAATAGTATTAGCTTCTACTCACGTAGCTAAGTATAACACATTGTTTAACCTAACAATATCAACTACGTCAGTATATTATTAACTCCTAATTAATTCATATATTCAAGCTTTTAGCTTTACTCTCACAACAGATTATTATATTCCAAATATACTGGCATTCATATTATATCAATGGTTGGTCTTAGAATCTCAGTCCATCCAAACAAGGTATCGGGTATCACATCGGCATTGTCCATCTTCTCCCAAACAGTTGCTAAAATAAATATAAAACCAAACGCCACATTAGTTTAACCCAGCAATATTTGTGATGGCGAACAGAGCCACAGTACCACCATTTGGCACATTTGTGGTTGTTCTCATAATAACATAAAAACATCATAATATGTCAATATCATAATCAGTTCCAATATTCTGAAATAAAAAAAATTAAGTATCATGTCCTAATATCATATCACTCGATAGCCCTGCACACACAGAATCTCATTATCTCCACAATATGTCCGTACAAGTATATCAGATTTATCAAATACCTAGAAACAACATGTATTCAAAATATCTTTGGTAACATACTATATTATGAACTCAACACATCTTACAACATGTAAACGTTAACTTCAACATCATAACCGTAATTATAAACACCTCATGAAAGAATATGTGGTCTATCACATTTTATTAACTAGTTAAGAATCATGCATATTATCTCACACCATATTGTTTCATATTTAATCACTCAATAACTAGGCAATTTTAAAAGTAATCATATAATAATCATATCTCTAAAAGTCATTCCAAATACGTTCCTTACACTCCCATTCAATTAGCGTAGTTCACATTGTAATCCAGTACTTCATCATCCCACACTAAACATTTCTTATACAACCCACTAAGTTCACCAGAATACATATGTATCTCTAGTCATAATTGTATGACCTTTATCAGTATCTTCATGCCTCAACAGAACCTATATGTGCTTTATTATGACCTAGATAAAATGTCAGCTATCTGATTTTGTGTACCTGGGATATAGACTATGTTAAACTTGTAGTCCTGTAGTAGCAATGCCCATCTTGTTAATTTAGCATTGCTTAATTTTTTCCTTTCCAGGGCAACCAGGGTCGAATGGTCAGTCATTAACGTAAAAGGTGCCCCTAATAGATATTTTGATTACTTGGTTATTGCCCAAACTATTGCCAAGCATTCCCTTTCTATTATGGCATAGTTCTTTTCTGCCGGAGAGAGTTTCCGACTGATGTACAGTACAGGATGTAAGTGTCCGTCTACTTCCTGCATTAAACAGGCTCCTATACCATAAGAAGATGCATCCGTTGTTAGTGTAAATGATTTAAATGATTTACCCATGTCAGGCAATCTCAATATAGGTTGTTGTGTAAAACAGTTTTTCAGATAATTTAGAGTGTCATCACACTCTTTACTCCAATTAATTGCCCTGTTCCCAGCAGTGCCCTTTGTTTTTGTCAGTTCGGTAATGGGGTGGAGTAGGCTAGCAAAATTTGGGATAAATTTTCTATAGTAATAACACAGTCCCAACAAACGTCTTACATCCTTTTTTGTTTTGGGGATCTGTAGATCTAATATCTGGTTTACAGTTTCCCCCACAGGTTTTATAACCTGGTGGCTAATAATATGGCCCAGGAACTGGATTTCACGCATGCCAATTTCAATCTTACTAGGTCTGGCCGTCAATCCATGTTGTCTTAAAGTTTTTAATAACGCCTCCAGCCCCTTTATATGTTCTTGCCAAGTATCAGAGAACAAACAGATGTCACCCAGGTATGCAACAGTGTCAGGGTTGTTAGCTAGTACCTTCCGCATGAGTCTGTTGAATGTGGCCGGTGCATTAATTAGGCCAAAACTCATGAAGTTCCAATGGTACAATCCATAAGGTGTGATGAAGGATGTATATTTTTTTGATGAGTCCTTAATGGGAATCTGCCAATAACCCCTTGATAAGTCGAATTTAGAAAAAAATTCTAGCCTGAGATCATTTTATGAATAACTCTTCCTGACTAGGCATGGGTTCAGCATCAGGTATTGTTACTTTATTCAGTTGCCTATAGTCCACGCATAGCCTAATCTCACCATTTTTTTTTCTTTTTCAATACAATTGGTGCAGCATAAGGCGAATCCGACATTTCAATTGTGCCTGTGTCCAATAGTTCGTTGATTTCCATTTGTACTTGATCTCTATAATGTAGGGGTATCTCGTATGGTTTTAATTTAATGGGGGTGTCCGATATCACTTTAATCTCATGTTCGATCGTGTTGGTTCTGCCGGGAACAGCAGATAATGTCTCCTGATATTTTGATAATAACTGTTCTATCCTTTCCTGGAATTCTTCAGGAATATGTTTTAAGTCTATGTCTTGATTCGTTGTTAACGGGTATCGTCCGAATTTCGTACGTATCATCCTGATCAGTGTCCTAACTAACCACAGCACAATTGATGGTAGCTGTATATTCCGGTACTTCTAAATCAGAGGGTCTCATGTGGAAAGGACTAAGTATATTCACATGGAAAATTTTCTTTTTGTCTTTGATCATTATTTCGTAATCGACATTCGTCACTATTCTAGAAATAGTATAGGGACCCATCCATGCCAATTGTAATTTATTTTCTCTTGAGGGTAGTAGTATCCTAACCTGGTCACCAACCTTAAATTTTCTTACATGTCTACCGACGTTCATTTTAGATCTATATCGATTAGCCTTATATCTCAGGGTTCAGTCGGTCATCCACAAGCAAAGATTTCATGATATCCATAGGACCTTTTGGGTTGGCACCAAAAACCAGTTCAAATGGAGAGAAGCCAGTTATAGAGTGAGGCACTTCTCTGTATGCGAATAATAGGCAAGGTAGATATAAGTCCCATTCGTTAGCATTCCTCTTAGGAATTTTTCCCATCATTGTCTTAATCGTGCCATTCAGGCGATCACATATACCATTGCTTTGGGGATGGTATGGAGATGTAAAGGTCTGTTTGATCCCCAGCAAGCACGAAATTTGCCTAGTAATTTCTGATGTGAACTGGGGTCCTCTATCGGAGAGTATTGTATCGGGGAATCCCGTTCTTGAAAACACCTGTATCAAACAGTTCACAATGTCCTCAGAAGTTGTATTTTTGAGAGGGAATGCCTCAGGCCATCTCGTAGCGAGATCGACAACGGTCAAGACAAATCTATGTCCCCTTGCGGACGTTGGTTGTAACGGTCCAATTATATCTATTGCTATCTTTTCGAATGGTCTGCAAACCAAATCAGTTTTCTGTATAGGTGCCAACTGGGGCGTCCTAGTTTTGTTCATGCAGAGCTTACAAGATTGGATGTATTCTGATATATCCCTATCCATTCCAGGCCAATAAAAGGCTGACTGAATTCTCTGCTTTGTTTTCCTGCTACCCATGTGTCCAGCAAGACACAGATCGTGAGCCTGACTGAGTATAATGTTTCTATATCTGTGTGGTATCACCAATTGTTTGTATTCCTTGGTATGGTCCCTAAATATTCTCATTAGCGTGTTATCTTTAACAATAAATCCATGTTCTGTTGTTTTAGAGAACGTTCTCGAGTTTTTCTTAGCTAGTTTAAATATTGTTTCTAAACTATGGTCTTTTCTCTGTTCCTCTTGAAATTGTGTAGGGGTCCACAGACTAGCATTATTCAATGATTCCTGAACGGTTGACGATTCTTCTTTTATCTTTTTCTCAGTTAGGCCGCCTTCAATTTTCATGGCTCCCATTTCCTTTATAATTTCCTCCTTAGATTGTCTCCTAGTCTGTACCTTGTTTATGTGATGTCTTGTCATCCACTCTGAAATCTGGTTATCAGATGGATTCGATATCCCTTTTATGTTCCCCAGAATAAAATCGTATGGTCCTTTAGTGAAGACTGAAGCCCTAACACTACCCGTAAAGTAAGGTGTCTTAATATTGATAATTGCGATGGGCTACGAGTGAACGATTCCCCCGAACCCTTCTACCCTTACTCTGCCCCCTGTATATTGATGCGATTGTACAAAATTTCTTCTAACTCCACAAACATTTGCTACAGTATCCCTAAGTGTTTTAACAAGTCTATCCCCTACCCAGCACTGTATTGTACCCAATCTAGTATTTGTACTAATGTTTAGAACCAATGATAGTCATCTACCACTATTAAGGTGATTGATCCCCCTGGAGGACATACCCCCTTCCCACTTGGGCAGTCTCTCTTAAAGTGACCAAATCCTTGACACTCAAAACATTGAATGGTCCTGTCCATATTTGCCCCTCTATATCTGCAGCTTGTAGTTGTGTGCCTTGACTGTCCACATCGGGAACAATATCTCTGTCCTGGTATAGGGTTCCTTCTATTTATGTTAGACTCCATGTGACGGTTACCTCTCCAAGGGACCATCTGTCCCTGTTACCATTCTGGGCTTGTGCAGTAAAGATATTATGGTCCTGCATTCTCCCAATGGGTCTGTCAGGGTGAGCCGCCTGATATTTTTGACATAGGTCTGTCACAGTATCCAGGGTTCTAGGTTTCCGTTCTTGCAGGTAGCTGAACAGACCTTTGTCCACTGATGTCAGGACCTTATTAACTAGGATCAATTCCTTTAAATTTTGCATAGTCGGCTCCAGCCCGGATGCTTCGAACCACTTATCGAAAGCTGTCCTGATGTTGTTGCTGTATATTTTGAAGTCCTCATTATTCTCAGGGAGTACGTCCTGAAATTTAATTCGATACGCCGCCTCGGTCAGATGGTAAAATTCCAATAGTGTCTGTTTCAAGGTCCGATAATTCTTCATTTCCTCCTCATTTAGGCACTGGCAGGCATCCAAACCCTTTCCTCCGATCAGTATTAGTAGGTGTGTGCCCCATTGAGACTCATGAATGTTGGTGGTTTTCGCTATGGTCTCAAATCGTTTAATATAGGAGTCAAGATTATCTCTATGCTCATCAAATTTAGGTATTTTCCCCAATATATTTGCATCACTAGTATGGGTCCTGTCCATGTTAATTGCTGTCTTAGTAATTCCAAATTGGTCCGATTCCAGTTTTGCTTGATAATCTAATTTCATTTGTCCCATGCTTACCCTAGCCTGTTCTTCAACCTGCGTTATGACTCTTGCTACGTTTAGTTTCATTTGCTCCTCAGCCTGCATTCTAATTCTATCTAGATCTGCAGTTTGGGCTTTAGCCTTCTCTACTTCTAATTTTGAAGCTTCCAATTCAGTGGGAATCAGGGATAATTTTTCTAACAACCTTAATTGTTCCCTTACCCATGTTTCTAGTTCTTCACCCCTATAATCTAAACTTTGCCCCAATTCACGCAGCTTCTTTGTTTGCTCGGCACTCATTTTTGTTTCTTTTGAACAATTATTTTCAGCCAGGTTAGCTACAATTCTGGTTCACTAGTGTATAACAGATCTAGATCTATACACTATGGCAACTTCTGGATCAATTACTACAATAAAATTATGAACCTACCACAAATGTGCTAATAAAATTTTAAAATGGTGGTACTTATCTTAATTAACGAATTCACACACGGGTCCCGACACACAGATCCCCTTGACTTGTCCAACTCGTCCTGCTACACAGATCCCCTTGACTTGTAGTTCCCAACAAATGTCCCGAGGTGTTCCGCGATTATTCCGGATCCAATGTTTATGAGGTTCAACAAGTCGAGTTTTCAATTTCGTCTTTTCGGTACCGTGTTGCTGACGTTTCACGATGAAGATTGTGTCAGTGTTACATACACGGCTGACGGAGGATGGGAAAACAGCTGGTTTTTCTCCGTTGTTGAACAATTCGCTGTACGCTCCAGAGGTATGTTCTATCAGTAGAATGTGCTGTACTGATATGTTCCACGATATAGAAAATTAATTCTCCGGTGTCTATACTTCCGCTGATCTTCCCAGCTCGAAACTGCAACAACCGATTCCTCTTATCCAGATGGGTTTTCAAAGGAAGATACGAATACTCCACACGGTTTTTCACGCCAGGATCTTCACACACGATTTTCAGAATAGCAGTCCATATATCACGTTCTTTCAAGCTGCTTCACCTTGTTATACTCTTGTTATATCAGGTATACGTTGTTGGCTACTCCACCATGGTACGCTGATTGAGGGGCTTTGGTTATTTGATCCAATACCATTTTTCCTTAACCACTACCATGTGGAGATGTTGTGTTCACAGACATACATTGTTCCATCATTCACTAAGACGAAGTGGACGACCAACAATCAATAAGAGGAACGCAGGCTTCTTTTCTTATCTTTAATTCTGTACCCTCAACTCACATACATCCTTTCACCAAGGCGAAGAAAATCATCCTAACTCACGCACAATACCTAGCAACCAGTCTCTACACCAGAACGTCACTGTCGCACCATACGCGTCATCATTCCTTGCGTTCAACATACCTTTCCCACCAACTTTCATTCGCTCTGATCTATAGCATAGATCCTTACATGCATCCTAACAATACACATATATATATATATATATAAATATATAGGCCTATATATATATATATATATATATATATATATATATATATATATATATATATATAGGCCTATATATTATATATATATACTAAAGTTAGGGTTGTATGCAGTGGCGTAGCGAGGTCGGGTGTCACCCGGTGCGGCAATTAATGGTGTCACCCCCCAGAGGCTTTGCGGCCCTCCCCGGGGACAAACTTTCAAGTTTTAGATTTGCACCCCCCCCCCCCCTTCAAGTTTTAGATTTGCACCCCACCCCTCAAACTTTCGATTTGCACCCCCCCCCCCTCAAGTTTTTCTCTATATATTTTGCTACTTTTTGCCTTGGTGTCACCCCCCTCCCCTAAATGGTGTCACCCGGTGCGATCCGCACCCCCCTCCCCCCCCTCGCTACGCCCCTGGTTGTATGGTACAATCCATTACAAGCCCTTATATCTGTTTATGGTCTCCTACTAAGTCTGTTTCTTTTTGTGACGACCTGTAACAGCATGTTATTGGTAGGTAAACGTTGTTTTAAAAAGCGTGCCGCGATTTATGGATGACCCCAAACATTTTTTCGTCTATTGTGGTTATCATTCAAGCGACAAAATAATATTGTTTTTAAAATATTTAAAGAGCTTGTAACTGTTATTTAATTTAAATAGCTTTAAAAATAAAAAAATTAAAATAAAAATACGTAATCTTTATTAAATAAAGAAAGTGTTGAAATATTAATGTTTTAAATTGTCAAAATAGAATCATTAGCATTTCTAAAAGATTTGAACATAGCCTACTCGTTTTGGTTAAGATAAAAAGACATGCTATTGTATATCTACTATAGTGGCTTAGACAGTGCAATTAGAAACACACACGCTAAACTGGTTATAGTATGTTTACGTACAAGAGAAGGTTAAGTTAACACTGCTTCTAATGTTGCTCTGTCTGTGTACTCTTAGCTCTTGGTTTCTAGGATTAAGTTTACCTAGACGATTCTAAAAATAGACATGACCCGCATAGATCTGGGGAAATATATGCTTGTCTTTCATGTTGGTGTTGTTTACGTCGTCATTCACCGCTAGAAGTAGAAGTTGGTGTGGGTAATGACTTGAGTGACAATAGGTGGTGGATGGTGATAATAAGGGGTGCGCGGACCTTTGACCACAGGTGCTTTGACCATAGGGGGTTTGACCATAGGGGGTTTGACCACAGCGGAGCTTTGACCATAGCGGTGCGTTGACCATATGGGGTTTGATCACAGGGGGTTTGACCATATAAAAATGTGCATAATAGTGCGCAATATTATTAGTACTTTAAAAATTTTCATTAGTTTTTTGAGAAATCGGAAGTAGCGTAAATTACTACTTCCGGTCAACGGAAATTACTCAAAATTTAACAGAAGGTAGAAAATTAGATCTTTGACTTACATTTGAAATTTCATTTATCTATCTGAAATAGTACTCAAGTTATAGGCTTTTGAAAAATTCAAAGTAGGAAAAGTACCACCTCCGATTATCGGAAATGGTTCAAAAGTTGAGACGGATCTACGATTTGATATATACTTATATATGAAATTTCATCAACCTAGCTGTAACGGTACTCAAATAATCGTGTTTACACACGGACAGACACACACACACACACAGACATACGGACAAGATTGCAAATTTATGTTTTTCCGTATCAGTGAGGTGTAAAACTTCGAGATTTGTAAAAATCTCGATTTTTTTTTTGCACGATTACAATACTTTCTCTATACTTCGTATATACGAGAAAGTAAAAAGCAATATTAGAAAACGAATTTTAGACGTTATTTCGCATTTTAGAAATTTTTTAAAATAAATTGCAGTAGGAATTGATATAGATTCTAATATTCTAATTTGACAGAGTTCAGACAAATATTTGGAAAAGTATCCATGTTTTCAAAAAATTCAACTACGATTTTGAGGAGGGGGGGTTTGTAGGCTGAGGTGTGACGTCTTTTTAGGGGGGGGGGGGTCTGGCTTTTTGTTACGATGTGTGACGGAGGAGAGGGGGTAGGTAAAAATAGTCAAAAAAGCGTGACGTCATTTATGTATGACCCCCTTATTGTACAAGCGATACAACAATGTTGTTTTTTAAATATGTAAAAAGCATTTAATGCTATTAAATTTAACGAGCTTAAGAAAATAAAAAATAAAATACGTAATGTTTATAACATAAAGAAAGAATTGAAATAATAATGTTTTAAATTTTCTAAATAAAATCATTAACATTTCTTCGAGACATGAGCATATTTTTTTGGGTTAAAATAAAAAGACATACCATTTTATATCCGCTATAGTGGCATTAGACGATACAATTAAAAATACACACACTAAAACTGGATATCGTATCTTTACATACCAGAGAATGTTTGCTTTACACAGCTTCAAAGCTCTGTCTGCTATGTGTACTGGTAGCTCTTGGTTTCTAGGCTTGTGTATAATAGACGATTCTAAAAATATACATGACCTGCATAGATCTGGGGAAATCCCTGCTTGTCTTTCATGTTGATGTTGTTCACGACGTCATACACCGCTAGAAGTAGAAGGTGGTGTGGGTAATGACATGAGTGACAATAGGTGGTGGATGCTGATAATAAGGATAAGAACTGTGACGTGTTGTACATAGAGAGGAGCTATGAAATGTTCTTTTTTTGGAATGAAATGAGGGAGAGCTGGTCTTTCTGTAGTGTCAATACTTGTTTGGTTGGATGGCGGGTCACTAGTCAGCCAAAAACATTTACTGACCCGCCATTATTGCGTTCTTGTCCCGGGGCATATAAGACTCTATGATGTGTCGACTGCAATGCGATTTAACAAATGAGTTTTGTCTTCGAACAACTACATAAAATTTAAACTTATTCGTATCATAATAATACGTTTTATGTATCGTTTTATTTTTCAATCATGTCCATATAATCTTGTACCACATGACACTACGGAGAGAGAACCGTCTATAAATTAGATTCCGTCAGTCATAGTTTATTCTCTTCTTAAAATCTTTACCCACGTCAACGAATGGAAGTTCAACTTGATCGATACTTATTGATCCATTACTAAAAATAAATCTTACCTTTTTCTTTGTGTTGAATGTATTAAGATCGGGCTTATTCCAGAGTTGGGAATAAAAGCATTGCCGTCACGTAAAGGTTAACAAACAGCCAGGATAATTTCTTAAAAATATACGTGTTTGCCAGATTTTTTTTCTCATTTTATTGATTTCAACTATTAAACAGCGTATTACTTATAAATCGTAAATATTTATACTCTTACAAAATGCGTATGTTGTTATTTATTTAGGTCTTTATCTTAAGATATGTGTTGCATACGAAAACAAACAGATACATATTCAATTAAAATGTTCCTTTGTTTTTATCTCATTCTTGTCAAAATGTGATGTTCTGGAATGTTTGGGTGTGTGATATTTAATTACGAATTTTGATGTTACCTTCATTATTGTCATGATGATATGACCTAACAATGCATTCAACACCCATGTTAGCCAAACCAAAATGTTAAATGATAGAAAGGCAGCCATTCTAGGCATTTTTAAAAAAAAATCAGTTACTCCAGAATCATCGAGAGAAAACTACGGGGTAGTTTGTTACTGTAAAATGAAGATATTAAAATGAAAATATTATTCAAACATATACACATAAGCAAACATATATATATATATATATATATATATATATATATATATATATATATATATATATATATATATATATATATATAAAAGATTTTAAGAGTTAAATTTTAAAATATAAAAGACGTTTAAAACTTGTAAAGAATAAACACATAGAGCTACAGGCACACCGTTGTCAATAGCTGTAACTTGAAACACCTCTTGTTCTGGTGGTCGTTGATTGAGGGCACGTAGTGGGGTGGGGGAGTTGGCAGTGGGTGGGGGTTACTGTTTACCTGTAGCTCTAGGCTACACACGCTGCCAGCACCGAGCTAAAAATAATTCTTTACATTATAAATGGATTAGTTGTTTGGAATTCCCGATGGTAACACCATGTTAAGAAAAGTGTATGTGGCACTTCTATGTCAAGTCGTTAATAATGCAAACAGTTTGTAATCCTCTGCAGTAGTAATTGCGTATTGCAAATACTTTCGCACATTAAAACACACATACACAAACAGTCAGATTTTTAAGCACTGCTGTCCGCAGCTTAAAAAAAAAGACGTGGATGATTTGCAAAAGAAGCTAAAAAATAAATTTAGACAAAAGCTTTGGATAAAATCCAGTCAATTTTTTCTTATTCTAAAAATAAACCTTATAGTGTCTCTGTAGTTTGTTTCTTAACAAGTCCTTTCATTAATAACATTATGTTGTACAACCGAGTTTTACTTCACCTCATTGTCGTGAGCTTTCACTAATGTAAACATAACCCTCTCTCATAAAATGATGTCCAACCCTGCTCGGTGTGGGTGATCATGCTGGGTGAAGAACATAAATAATGATCAATTGAACGATTCACATAAATCGCATAAATAATTTCTCCACAAATTTTCCCCACGCACATTCTATCTATATGGTCACATGGCTCTTAATATGCTTCTCCTCTCACAATAAATAGCGACAAAATTAAACATTGCAACGATATCTAACATCAGCGATGACTTTTTAAGAAAATCTTAATGAATATCACCCTTGGCCCCCTCTCCATTACGTACTTCGTTGGTTGAGGCGTTCCACCCCAAATAGTCCCCTCCTTCCCCCTTCGAATGTTAATTTACTGACAACCATTGAATGGACTATAAAAATAACATGTAAAATTGGCAGTGAATCATATCGATTAAAGTGTATGCGGTGGCTCTTTGTGTTTGACATTCTATAGCCTTATCTTCTTCGAAAATAAAAAAAAACAAATCAATACGACTCGGTTCTATTCCATAAACATTTAAAATAATTTTAAATATGGTGACCTAAAAATATAGACAAAAAAGCTTCATAATAATGAAAATAAATAAATTCAAAAGTCCCGAGTTTAGGCCCCGAGCATATGAGGCTCGTTTACCTGGGGCGAGCAACCCATATAGGAGATGAAACTCCGAATCAAAACAACTTTTGCCGTAAAATTTGTTTTTGGGCAGTTTACTGTTTTGGAAGAACATCCAGAATACAAAACCGGCTGATGGTGGAGTCTACTGGCTGTACATGGCATAAAAGTTTGACACGTAATAGTTTTATAATGTTGAAGGATTGCCACTATATTATAATTATGAATACAAGCTAAAACGAATTCAATTTTTAAACGCATCTAAGCTTTAAGGTACACATTTGAGCAGTTGATCTAGAAAGTCTTACATTAAATGCTAAGTCATTTAAAAAATCCATACAATACAAGAAACACATGTCTATTAGCTTATGTAAGAATGTTGTTTAGCTTCCTTGGAGTTATGTTGCAACAAGAGATGTATTATAGAGCAACTAGTACATATGACAGGGTACTTTATTTTATTCGTGTGTTTGTGTGTATTTGTTTGTGTGTTTGTATGTGTTTGTGTGTGTTTGTATGTGTTTGTGTGAGTTTGTGTGTGTTTGTGCATGTTTATAATCAAAGAGACACTTAGCGATTCTGAAAGAACTAATGGCAGAAGATATGGCATCTACTGCCCAATATAGCTAACGGCTAAGCTGGTTAAACAAGACATAGAAACATTAATAGCTTTTATCGATGTTTTAATCAACGTGTGCATTAAGTAAACTGTCCATTATTAGTTTATACAGAATTATCAACAGACTATTCTTTTAAACGTAACCTTATAGGGTATTTACATTTTGAAAATATATGTACTTTATCAGCTATATACTCAATATATCAACTGCAATTTAGGGTAAGACGGGATAACAAAACTTGATAACAATAGATTTAATTATAAGTTATATTTAACAACTTTAAGTAGAGCATAACATCCACCCTTCCCCTTAGCAATTACCACGCTGTTAAATACCAACCAGAACATTACAAGATTTTAGTTATAGCACATTTGCTGACTATCAGCTAGGGTTCTACGAAAAATTTCCGAAAGACACTTGCCCGAATGTCGTTTCATTCGGGCATTTGTCGTATTTGGGCAAGTGTCCATTCGGGCATTTCTTGCGTTCGGGCAAGTGTCCATTCGGGAAATCTGCCTTCGGGCAAACGGTATTCGGGCAAGTCTCTATCAGGAAATCTTCCAGCTCCCATCAGCTAGATACTTGATTTAACTGTATACACCAGAATGTTGCCAAAAACAATGAATGAAAGTACTTGAACAACATGACGATAGATTAATGCGACAAAATATTAACGAAGATTCCACACATTTTGAAACATAGCATTTTAAAACAGAGTTAAATAAGGCAGATGTATCGTGAAAAATCACATAGACCCCCTTTTTAACATATCAAGTAGGTATATTATGACAGCTTAAAGTTATTGTGGCATATCAGAGATTGTGAGAATTCACGATCTTATACAGTGACTAGACAGGTAGACTTATTGTGAAATATCAGGTAGATGTGATGTAATAACTATGATTGAATGGTAGGACATCATTAGGTTAGTTAGGTTAGGTTTGACTGTCGTCCCAACTGGGACATAGGCCGCTGACAAGAGCTTTCCAGACGTATCTGTCCTGGGCTAGTCTCTCAAACTGTTCCCACGTATCCAATCTTTTTGGTGTCTTCTGCCAGGTCACACCTCCAGGTCTTTCTTGGTCTGCTTCTCTTCCTCCTGCCTTGTGGATTCCAGGTGAGGGCCTGTCTTGTTATGAGGACATCATTAAGCCTGATTAATTAATTTCAGCGGTAGAAGACATTAGAAGAACCATTTATAATTCTTAAGTGCGTATTCATCGACTCCAGATCGTAGTTTGAATAAAGTAAAAAGATATTATTGTGTTTTTACATTTTTTCTTCCTACGCTGTTTTTTTAAATGTTAAACATGAACTTAATTTTATAAATTATTTTAAAATATATAGAGCTACAGTTGTCCAAACATTAATTGTTTAGTAATATATATTAAAATCATTTTATAATTCAACAAACCGTTAAGCCAAAAATAATTGAACCAAAAATTAGGAAATATGTTTTATTTTTTAAGTATTAAAATGCCATGTATGTACAATTTGTTAAGACAAATACAAGATATTTAATGGGAACACTGGGCTAACCAATTAAAAAGGTTATTTTCTAAGAAAACAATTAGCCGATATTAGTTAACACCGATTAGAATGATAGATAAGAAATTTATAACAAATACAACATGTTTAAATTAGTTTTATATGTAATAACATAACGTTATGACTGAAACAGTTCAATCAAAAAATAAGTCCCACAAATATGTGTGTTTAAATTGTGTAGACACCAGGAAGGAACTGTCAATTACATCAGCCTCTCCACTCTCCACTATAATTTCCTTCCGAGTTTGATGCACTGTGGGAATGGCGATACAACCTCCCGCAATATCCCAGCATGAATATAGGCGCTCCACTGGAGCCTGGACATGTACTTGTTGTGTACCAGTACCTGGTCCAGATATGGCCATCAACCCTCTCTTCTTTGCGTGTCCATTGTCCTACAGAGACCTGTTTAGGACAGCCATGAGGATGTGACACTATAACGGTCAACTTGTCCTCATCAACAAATCTCCCGTATTTGTCCTTTACTTTTTCACAAAGACTATAGAAGCGCTGACACACCATGTCCATTTCATCAACCAACTCTAAGGTATTTGATTCACATGTTACATAAATAAATACACACCTGTCTCTCTCAATTTCTGCCCCACCCACCTTCCAGCCATTAAGACTGACCCCTGGTCTTGTATTATCATCAAAACCTAAAATACAGCTGGTCTGTCTCGCCTCACTGTCATCAAACACCACGTGTGTGGCTGTCAACACACAAACCTCCCCCCACACTTTGCTGGGTGTTGCAGAGACTTGACACTTGGCACAACGACAAGTTTCTTTACTATCTGTATACTTGTCCGCCCAACAAATCCTCCCTGTCCCTAACCTCATCACGTGACTTCCTTTGTCATTATAAAATGGATATGGAACTAGAGTTCCTGGATAAAACTCTGGTCTCTCTAGACTGGTGAATTTAGTCTTTACCTGGACAGTTAGGGCTGCCAATGTTTTGATTGTCTCAGACATGAGGTCTTCGTCATGGTAACGTGAGGGGAGACAACCCGAGTTAAAATCTTTAAGAGGTATAAAACCTTTGTGACCTGGATTCTTCTTACAGCCAGTAACATGTTTGTGTAGATCACCTTCTCCTTCATAGCACATCTGAGCTTCATGATTTCCTACACAAATTTAAAAAGGAAACGGTTACATTGCCTAACACTATCAGATTTAATAAAATCAACTAGACGTTTACACTAGGACATATTAACAATTGTTTAGATTTGAGATTATATTTGTCATATCTCACCTGGATGAAAGAGAACTGTTGGGTTAGTTTCGGTAACTTTACCGGGACCATTAGCATATGATGCACCTAAAAAAACACATACATATATTTTAAAATTATATTAAAACAATAATTGTATATAGTATAAATCATCTATACTCTACTTTTACAACAATGTTTTAGTTATTGAAAAATGGACGACAAAGTATTTGCTTTACAATGTCATATTATCTTTTAAACGTTATTACCAAAATATGTGTTCCCATCAATGATTTAATATTTATATGGTTTTACCTTCAAGTCCACTTTGTGAGTCCAGTTTTCCTTCTTTCAGTTTGATTGAGGCTTCCGTTGTTACTTTCTGTAGATAAAGGCAAACATGATTTCACATTCAAAAAAATAACTAAGGATTTCATAATTACGGTGATGAAAAATAGCAAAATTAAAACTTAATATCTTTAGAATTAACTTTACGTCAGTATAATTGTATACCAATTTATGATGTTTAATAAAGAAAGCTTTACTTTACTGCTGATTCTAAGCTCAACGGGTTACTGCATATCCCTTGGGTCTATAAGCTGTGCGAAAAGAGGAGGCTTGATACATGATAAACATTCGACTCTTCTCAACTTAGGGTCCAGCCTTTCTGCTTGGATTTTCATTATTAAGACTGTGGAGCCATGCATAAGATTATGTAGACATAGCAATCATGCATAGACATTTTATATAAAATAATCTAAACCACATAAAGTGCTAATCATTAATTCATTTCCTATATAAATTTTTTTAAATTAAAGCGTGTGCTTTTTTATATTTTGATTTAGAAAATATTTATAGCGTCGGTTTCGCAAAACTTATCAAAGTAGCGGAAAAAATAAAACACGAGCACAAATGAGTGTAAAATCTTCATTAAAATTAATAGCTTTAACTGCAAAACTCATTTGAAACGTGTAGCAGTAACAATTTTATCAAGTAAAATATTAGCAATAATATTTTTTTAAAACTACTTCCTTATATCAAAGTACACCAAGTGTCACGTAAATGGGACGCTTGCAATAAATGGCCCCATTTAGATTTTTGCACAAACATCACAAGAAACAGAGACGTAAATGTTCATGTTAAATAATTACTTATGGTGAAACAATGGATAAATGTGTTAAGTGTTGACTTTGGGGTGCTAACTAGTATTTATAAAAGAGTAATTATAGCATTGACCTATATATTAGTTATTTCATCATCATTTCCTGTTCGTGCCCAAGACACATGGGGCTGCTGAAGTAAAGTTCATCTGCTTCAGAGGCCTCAGCATTTGAAAGGATAGTGTGGTCAGCACTAACATAAACTAAGTACCCATCAGAGCTGGGTGTACTCAGGGACGAACCACTGACTTAAACCCGGATTCAAACTTGAGACTCTCGGGATAGCAGTTTAGCTCTCTACCGCTAGACCACGCCGTCACGTTAGATATATATTTAAGTTTAAAATAATGAAAGTTGAATTTGTTTTGGAAAATTTTAAAATGTTATTTCTTAAGAGTCATATTTACTCTTGCTGTGGAATTCAATACAATTGAATCTACTTATTTTGTATTTCTTCAAATTCACCAGCCACATGAATTAGATGTTAAACAAACGAGAGTAATAATAATGGTCACTATTTAAGTAAAATATTGTTATATTGAATTGTGTAAACAGCGCAATACTATTCAACTTTTTCCATATAATGGAGCTCAAGTTTAGAATAAGTTTTATTTGTTTCACTTTAAAAGCAGTTAAAAGCTCTATCCATATTTTATTTATTCCTTACATAAATGTATATATATACAACAATATATATATATATATATATATATATATATATATATATATATATATATATATATATATATAGGCTATATATATATATATATATATATATATATATATAGGCTATATATATATATATATATATATATATATATATATATAGGCTATATATATATAGGCTATATATATATATACAATCTATATAAACAATCTATATATATATATATAAAATAAGGCAAAACAGATGTGCAGGGCATTAATAAATCTCGTCAAGCATTTTTATGAAATTTCATTTATCTATCTCAAATAGAATTCAAGTTATAGGATTTTGAAAAATTCAAAGTAGAAAAGGTTCCAATTCTGGTTACCGGAAATCGCTTTAAAATTGATACAGAACTATAAATTTGATATAATACTTATACATGAAATTTCATCAATCTAGCTGTAACGGTACTAAAGTTATAGTGTTTACACACACACACACACACACACACACACATACACACACACACACACAAACACACAAACCCAGACTTATAGACAAGATTGCAAAACTATGTTTTTTCCGACTCAGGGAAGTGTAAAACGTCAAGATTTGAAAATATATCGATTTTTTGCACTATTACAATAATTTCTCTGTACTTCGTATACGAGAAAGTGAAAAGTATTAAAATAAATTATGTAAATTGAATAATTCAGCCATTGAAATAATAATGTCAATATAAAACATTTACATTCTATATAGATTTTACTATAGTATTTATGTTAAAACATAAAAAGCCTTTCGATTTCATTAATACTTACATTTAAATTCCATAATAAAATAATACACATCATATGCCAGGTGTTGAACTTAACGTATCGAAGTAGGTTTGGTTTACACTGTGACATTGATCCTACCTAATTAGATCTGGGAAAAACCGTTATTGTCTTTAATTATGTCTTGTTGTTGACGTCAGCAAAAACCAAGAGACAAAAATTGACTTCATTGCTGGTCATCGTATACAGTCAGAGGGGGGTGGGGGGAGGGTGGTATCGGCAAATAATTTGATTACAATTTAATATGCGGTGGATGGTGAAAATAGGGTTAACACATGTGATATGTTGTATTTGTGTTTAAGAGAAATGTATAATTATATTTTATTGCAAAGAGAGGAGCTATGAAATTTATTTTACATGGGGTTACTCTTACTTCATTGGTTAGCTAGTAGTCAAGTTAGTCAGCCTATAACATTTACTAACCCGAAATTCTATAAGTATAGTCCCTGGACTTAAGAGTTTAGATAGCTGGGTACAGCAACACATCCGTGAGAGAAAAGTTTAAAACCAAATAGAAATTTGGGGGTCCTGCAATCGAAATCGACATCAGAGTTCACATCAATGAATTAACGTTTATATGGTTTTACCTTCAAGTCCACTTTGTGAGTCCAATTTTTCTTCTTTCAGTTTGTCTGAGGTTTCCGTTATTAGTTTCTGTAGATAACGGCAAAAGTGATTTTATCCTTATAATTAATTTGTACTATACAAGTAAATGGAGAGATTGAGAGGGAACTTAGTGTAAAGTTAAATTATGATATTCTTATCCGATAAGCTTTCATGAGACACTAGGATTTTCGTTCTGAAGGTGCATCCATTGTATTCCTAGGCGAAATGCATGTACATATTTATATCTTTATATCTGGTGAGACGTGAATATGTACATGATGCAGGAAATAGTATTAAGGGCTAAGGTAAAAAACATGTAATGAAAAAATCATAATGAGATGTTCCAAGTTTGCTTTATAATTTTTTAATTACCAGTTATGTTTTGTCAGTTCTGTAATTACATTATCATGACTAAATGTTTGCCATCGGTTGTTGTTTTTAACTGCAAAAAATCTGACATACTCTAAATATGATTTTTAAAATGTGTATTTCCTTGTTACATCAATTCTAAGCTTGAAATTATTATAGTCCTAATAATAAATCTCGTGTGCCGTTATATTTTTCTATCTGGTCAAACTGTTATACACCTTGCTTCTACAGAGAGAGAACCCTCGATAAATTACATTTTTTTACTAACGTAATTTTTTTTCTTTTTAAAATCCTTACATGACCCAACGAACGGAAATTCAAACTGATCGCTAATTATTGATTCAGTACTAAAATTATACCTTACCATTTTCTTTGTGTTTAGTTTATTAAGGTCAGGATTTTTCCAGAATCGGGAATATAAGAATGACCTTAATCAAACAGGAACATATCTTGTCGGTTGGCTAACAGCCAGAATAATTTGGAAAAATACATGTGTTTTCTAAACTATTTTTTCATTTGATTGAATTGAAATACTATCTGGCGCGCTAAAAGATATTACGTAGTGTATTCCATTTAATATGCTCTTACAAGAGGCGCATATTTAAATTAAGTATTTTAACTGGGCCTATATCTAATGGTACGTGCAATATACCTTAAAATATGGCAACATGGCATTACCCCACGTCAGTTGCCCCTGGACATATTCATTCAACATTAGCCCCCCCCTCCCCCACCCGGATTGATTACACCTCTGTCAAATCCCCCCAGCCAAGTAGGGCATAACCCTCCCCCCCCCCATCATAGCATAAAATACAGTTATGGCCAGGGCTAGGGCTAGGGCTAGGGCTAGGGCTAGGGCTAGGGCTAGGGCTAGGGCTAAGGCTAGGGCTAGGGCTAGGAACAATAAACACACTGTCAGATTTCCACCCTCCCTTTACCAATTAACCCCCCCCCCACCCTCATCTAGAAAATTAACCCCCTCTCCCAAGCTTAAGAATCTCCAACTCAGACATCACTAATATGCAGTGGCGTAGCGAGGTCGGGTGTCACCCGGTGCGGCACTTAATGGTGTCACCCCCCCGCCAGAAGCATAGCGACCCTTCCCTCAAACTTTCGATTTGCCCCCCCCCCCTTAAACTTTCTATTTGCACCCCCCCCCCCCCATCAAACCTTCGATTTGCACCTCCCCCCCTCGTTTTTTTCTATATTTTACTATTTTTTGCCTTGGTTTCACCCCCTTAAATGGTGTCACCCGGTGCGATCCGCACCCCCGCCCCCCAACCTTCCCCCATCGCTACGCCTCTGCTAATATGTACATAACCTCCTCCCTAAAATGATGTTGAACCCTGCTTGGTGAATGGCTTAGCTGAGTCAAGAATATAAACAATGATAAATATAACGATTGAAATAAAGAGCATAAATACATTTTTCACAATTGTTTTTTTTTCAATGCACGTTTCATCTGTATGGACACATGGCACTAAATATTTTTCTCCTCTCACTAAATATAAAAAAAAAAAAATTGCAACGATATCTTACACGAATAAATATATGTTTATTTACTGACGACCCTTTAATAAACTCTAAAATTACCCTATAAAAATTGTCAGTGAACCATATCGATTAAGCACTATTTGGAGGCTCTATGTATTTGACATTCTACAACCTCGTCTTCCTAACAAAGCGAAAAATAAATCAATACAACACGGTTCTATTGCATAAGCATTTGCAATGAAGTGGAATTTTTTTAATGAACGTGTTAAATATGTTAAAGTAAAATAATCAATCTATATTATGCATCGAGAAAAAAAAAACAAGCAAAAGAATACTTTCGAAAAATAAAACTTCTCTACGGCGTTGTCGGGCACATCAACTTATCATACTTTCTTAGTATTGAAGGATGGCCACTTTTATATGGAATACACATTAGATGAATTCAATTTTTATAAGCATCTAAACAGCATTAAAATACACTTTTCAACAAAAGACTGAAATTAACATCTGATGTTTATTAGTCGTTGAAAAATCAAAACAATACAATAGTTGAACGCTTGACATAAGTTAATTTTGCGGGTAACATAACGACTAATGTTAAAATGTTATTTAGTACATAGATTCTGATGTTATCTTTCGAAAATATATCTATTACAGAGCAACTAGTACAGATGACTGGGTTCTTTGTTTTATTCATGTGTAGATGTATGTGTGTGTTTGTGTTTATATGTTTGTGTGTGCATGTGTAGGGTATGCTTATAGCCAAATAGACAGCGATTCTGATAGATCTAATGGAAGGATTGGGCTTTACACCACGCACGATTACGCTGATTGATTACACACTAAAATGGCACATTAATAGCTTCTATTGACGTTTCAACCAACGTATGCATAAAGTTTCCATTATGTAATCAATACAACATTATCTACTGACGTTTAATTTAATGATACCATTTTAAAGATTGTGACTCTATTGTACTTTTTCGGTTATTTACATTTTAAAACTTTATATTTTATCAACTATATAATCAATAGTTCAACTGCTATTTAAGGGGAAGACAGGACGACAAAATTTAATAATAATGGATTGAAATTTTAAATTGTATTAAACATCTTTAAAGGGAGCAAGACAATATCCCCCCCCCCCATCCGCGTAGTAATAACTACCCTGTTAATTACTCCTCCCATGTCAAGTAACAACCTGGGTACTTACCCCTTTAAAAATAGTTTGTATATATATATATATATATATATATATATATATATATATATATATATATATATATATATATATATATATATATATATATATATATATATATATATATATATATATATATATATATATATATATGAACATTTTAAAATAAACATTTATATTTTGATAGTAAATGGAAAGCATTTTGTGATGAGGGTATTTGTATGCGTGCTATCTGATATATAATAACTTCTTCTTTTACTAATAGTCCAACTATAAACATGTGGCGGAAATATTCTTATTTTCCGACGACACTAACGATATCAACAACTTCGATCATTAAATAGAATTAACTTTATTATCAACTACAAAACTAAACGAACAAGAGCTACACTGCTAGATATAAAACACGGTTTTTTCCTACTATGACTAACCCCCAACTGTTTTCACTGCGTCCTACGTTATCGATAACAATATCGCGTCACGCTCACGTAACACTCAAGCTACAAATATTTTACTAAACACGCGCACATGCTCTCGCACCAAATCGTCTACCGTTCTTATTAGGCCTGGTCTCTACCAATGTAGAGTTTTCATTTTTTGTCATAATGCGCACGCAGTTTGCGATCGTTTATAGTAGAGAGATCGCTTGCATTATTGTGATGTATAGCATTTATTTTCTACTTTTTAGTTCAATCAGAAAACATGGGTTTTTAAAAACTTTTTAATGATAATTATTATCTATCTATGCTATGACATGGACAGTCTACTAGAGTAAAACATTAACACTACACTGTGTAGTACATGGAGGATCCACTGTGATTAGACATTGACATTCTAATATGGTAGGACATGGGCTATTGGTAGCTGCGTGTTCAATCGTAAAAAAAAAGACAATGTCGATTTTATTTTTAGCTTTGATCTTATCTTTACTTTCAAATACTCAATTTCCATAGCCTCGAAGCATTTAGCCATTCGTAAATGAGTACGCCTGCTGTTAATTGTTTCTGTTTAAAATAGACATATACTATGGTATCTATATACTAATGCGTAGAACACTTCTCTGCTCAAATAATATACCCTACTCCGCGGCCATGCCAAACAGTGCAGACACATTTAAGATAATAGTTTAAGTCTAAAAATCCACTCCTTCACAACCTCGAGGGAGGTTGGGGTATACGTCATACTGAGTTGGGGTAATGATTTTGGGCGAAATTGCTCCGACGGGTAATCAGGGCGTGATTTCTGGGGGGGGGGGGGGGAGGGGGGCAAATGACAGCTGGCGGTAATGTCCTAGACCCATTTCAAGTGATAAGTAGGTATTGTTTTTAAACATGTTTTTAAAAAAAAAAACATTACCATATTGTGAATATTGCAATCAGTACAATGCTTTTTATCTACATATCTATAATAATAGTTTCGCTGTCTGTCTATCTATCTATCTATCTATCTATCTATCTATCTATCTATCTATCTATCTATCTATCTATCTATCTATCTATCTATCTATCTATCTATCTATCTATCTATCTATCTATCTATCTATCTATCTATCTGTCTGACAAGAACGCTCTAGAGAAAACACAAGGAAAATAAAAACATGCATAGTAATTCGAAAAACGAAGTATGACGTCGACACATTTAGCGCACAGAGTAGAAAATAATCTCAAGCCGGATAGTGCACACATTGATATGACGTCATTGATTATCGATATTCAATACAAAGGCAATTTGGTCTAATCTAAGTGGTTTGCGTGAAGAGTTTCTTTCATACAATTCTTCGGGTAGGGGCGAAGCCCCACCCCCGCGTAAGAACGTCCGAGCCCCCCCCCCCCCCCTCCCCAACTCAAAAGAAATTTCCTCATCGATACTCTATAATAAAATTACCGCCTAATTAATGTCTCTAATCTTAAAAGTGGTTTTCTTGCAATGGGACGGTAGACATGTTGTTTTTTTTTGGGGGGGGGGGGGTGGAGGGGTGGGGGGGGGGGGGGTGGTGTGTGTGTGGGGGGGGGGGTGGAGGGGCGGGGGGGGGGGGTGGTGTGTGTGGAAAAAGTATATAATTATATTTCGTTGAATGGGACGGTAGACATGTTTTTTTTTTTGGGGGGGGGGGGTGTGGAGGGGTGGGGGGGTGGTGGGGGGTGGGGGGTGTGGGGTGGGGGGTGGGGTGGGTTGGTTTCAGTGTTTCTTTCAGAGTTTTTCCTCCCCGGAGAGGGGTGGGGGTAATTGAAATTTTCGGGGGCGGGGGTAGAATTTTCTGGGAGGGGGCGGACACTGGAAAAAGTATATAATTATATTTCGTTGAATTGGACGGTAGACATGTTTTTTTTGGGGGGTGGGGGTGGAGAGGGGGGGGGTGGAGGGGTGGGGGGCGGTGTGTGGAGGGGGTGGTGTGTGTGGGGGGTGGGGGTGGGGGGTGGTGTGTGGGGTGGGGGGGTGGGGGTGGTGTGTGGGGGGTGGGTTGGTTTTAGTTTAGAGAAAAGAGACAGCACTATCAACCTAGCGCCCGGTGTATCCTTCCTCAACGGGCCATTTTTCTCGTCTATAATAATAGTTTCGCTGTCTGTCTATCTATCTATCTATCTATCTATCTATCTATCTATCTATCTATCTATCTATCTATCTATCTATCTATCTATCTATCTATCTATCTATCTATCTATCTATCTATCTATCTATCTATCTATCTATCTATCTATCTATCTATCTATCTATCTATCTATCTATCTATCTATCTATCTATCTATCTATCTATCTATCTATCTATCTATCTATCTATCTATCTATCTATCTATCTGTCTGACAAGAACGCTCTAGAGAAAACACAAGGAATTTAAAAACCTGCACAGTAATTCGAAAAACGAAATATGACGTCGACACATTTAGCGTAGAGTAGAACATAATCTCAAACCAGAGAGTGCACACAGTAATGTAATGACGTCATTGAAACATTGAAAAAAAGGAAATGTTGTCTAATCTAAATGGTTTGCGTGAAGAGTTTCTTGCATACAATTCTTCGGGTAGGGGCGAAGCCCCACCCCCGCGTGAGAACGTCTGAGGGGGGTGGGGGTGGGGGGGGGGGTTGAGTGGGGGGGTGGTTTTAATTTAGACTTTTTCCTCCCCGGAGAGGGGTGGGGGTACTTGAAATTTTCGGGGGCGGGGGTAGAATTTTCGGGGAGGGGCGGACACTGGAAAAAGTATATAATTATATTTCGTTGAATAGGACGGTAGACATGTTTTTTAGGGGGGGGGGGGGTTGTGGGTGGGGGGTGGGGGGAGGGGGGGGGGTGTGTGGGGGGGGGGATGGGGGGTGAGTGGGGGGGTGGTTTTAATTTAGACTTTTTCCTCCCCGGAGAGGGGTGGGGGTACTTGAAATTTTCGGGGGCGGGGGTAGAATTTTCGGGGAGGGGGCGGACACTGGAAAAAGTATATAATTATATTTTGTTGAATGGGACGGTAGACATGCTTTTTTTTGGGGGGGGGGGGGGTGGGTGGGGGGTGGGGGGTGGTGGTGTGTGTGTGTGGGGGGGGGGTGGGGGTGAGTGGGGGGGTGGTTTTAATTTAGACTTTTTCCTCCCCGGAGAGGGGTGAGGGTACTTGAAATTTTCGGGGGCGGGTGTAGAATTTTCGGGGAGGGGGCGGACACTGGAAAAAGTATATAATTATATTTCGTTGAATGGGACGGTAGACATGTTTTTTTTGGGGGGGGGGGGTGGGGGGTGGGGGGTGGTGTGTGTGTGGGGTGGTGTGTGTAGGGGTGGGGGTGGGGGGGGTGGTGTGTGGGGGGGGGTGGTGTGTGGGGGGGGGTGGGGGGTTGGGGTGGTGTGGGTGGGGGTGTGGGTGGGGGTGGGGGTGGTGTGTGTGGGGGGGGGGTGGTTTTTGTTTAGAGAAAAGAGACAGCACTATCAACCTAGCGCCCGGTGTATCCTTCCTCAACGGGCCATTTTTCTCGTATATTATATAATTATAAAGAATTGGACGTCTGCAATAGCGACAAGTGTTGATAGAAGAGTTGTATCTCTTGGGTCAACATTCAACAGTTGACACAGACGTGTAGAAGGGAACCAGTTGAAAGCAGTACAGCCGTCTGTGTAACGTTTCTCTAGACATTGGGAGCCACAGGTCACGTGACTGGACACTGTCAGGTCAAGCAATGACGTCATGGTTAATTTCCGATTGTCATACATTTTAAACTCGCCGTTTTGTGTTGTTCCTAATGAGGCCATTACTTGCAGCTCACAGAAGTTGAGAAAATCATTGGTGTACCTGTTGCAAATATACAGTTCATGAGGGTTATCGTTACAATACAAATTACAGGGGACATAACTAATGTTGTCTGAATATTTTTCACGAATTATGAAATTAGAACACTCACTACTTATAGGAGTCTCAGTAAAAAAGTAGTATCTTGAAGTCCCGCATGATAAATCTTTTAGATGCAACACATATAACGACTATCATAACATTTTAGGCGAATCGCTTACAACAGCAACGGCTATTTGCTCTCTCTTATTATTTAAAGTAATCTTTATTGTTTTATTGTAATTGAAGGATCCTGAGTCCGAATTTTCTGTTTCAGGACAATTTGACCCAAACACGATAGTACTGAGCTCGCATTCTAAACATATTAAAGCTACGAATCATGACGGAAAATTATAAACTGCAACCGTTTTTAAACTAAGACTCACGCTTTACTAAAGAGCCTGGGACCTTGCTTGTAAAGCGAAAACATAATTACAATTAGAAAAATAAATATAAATGACACAGTGCTTCTAATCTGCATACAAAATGAGATCTAAGAATAAAAATAGAGCACAGTACATCAAACTAATATCAGAATATAAAATACACAATTAACTATGTTATTTGATTGCTCTAGTGCATGATATATTTAGTTCACTGTTTTTTACTTAATTCTTTATAGATTTCTAATTTGCTCAAATGGGATATCTGTGTACGCATACATTTCAAACAAATCGATTTACTCCCAACGCCAATTACGGTAACATGTTTTTAGCAATTAAAAAGTCACGATAAATTAGGTGTCCACATAATAAACAATTTTAACCTGGACTTGAAGTGTCTTTTTTGCAGCATAAATACAAAAGTAAACAACACCTCAGAAAAAAAGGAAGATTTTTTATTTATTTTGCAGATTATTTTATTATTCCTTTTATCTATTACTAATATCAAGGTGGTTGGTCCACAATGGAGGTTGACCACATGTCACGTGTACATTAATAGTGTTTATTTCAGACATTTAAAGCTTTCAGATGGTATGCACTTTAGTTTCGACGAGAGTTTACATCTGTTAAAGTATAATAGTATAATAGTTTCCAAGTAAATTGAACATTTTCTCTAACACGTCCAGGAGAGAGGCAGACTGGGGACGTGTTTCGTGAGACGCGTTGAACTCTGAAAAGATGCCCCAAATAAACTCTGTATACAGGTAACTTTTATACTATCAACTTTTTGATAACAAATAATAAGCTGTTTACCTGGGGCTAAGTTATCAACTCCATGACGTTTCATGGGCTGTTGTCGACATGGGATATAGGCTGTGTAAGTCAGTGATCATTCGAGGTCAGTTTTCACCCTTCATGGATGTCATCTATGTCGGCCGATAATGTGTAACTTCTTGACATTTGGGCCTAAGCTAATTTAATTCATCATGTTTATAAAGATATATCTCTTAGGCCGTAGAAAATTAGCCTGATATAAATAATTTCCTAAAAAAGATAAAACCCCTTTCTACATGTTATTCATTGTATATGTACACGAATACTAGTCTTAAAGTAACTAATACATATTAATTTCTAGTCATCGATAAATTATAGCCATATCAAGGCCTCTCAAACTGTAAATAGCCCATTAGACTGCACGTTTTGGCCACTGAAAACCCAACAATGGCTTATAACGGTGTTGAACAATACCTTTATTTGTTTTTGACCACAAAAGCCGTCACAGTAGCAGGATTTGTGCATCTCCACAAAATCAGTTAAGTGCAATAATACTGTATGAAACACGCATCGATACATATTAAATACATTGTGTACTCAGAGATCTCTTTTGTTTATTTTTTTACCTACCCCTGAAATGTAGTAAAAAAATGAAACGCATACACATCTACACACATATGTACACAATCTCTCCAGAGTCGTAGCAAGGGGGGGGGCAGGGGTGGGGCCTTTTGTACCCGGGCGCCGACGTTAGGGGTCGCCAAAATGGGTTGGAAAAACAAATTGAAAGTTTGAAAGGGGGGTGCAAATCGAAAGTGTTTCCCCTGGCGCCGGGAATGGTCGCCACGCATCTGAATCTCTCACACGCATATATATATATATATATATATATATATATATATATATATATATATATATATATATATATATATATATATATATATATATATATATATATATATATATAAAGCCTATACATATACAATTACATCTCTATACATGAAATGCTAATAAAAGCTAGTATACATGAATACAATTATAATTGTAAGAATTGTTAAATATTATAGTAATTAGCCCTATGATGTGACAGAGTATTGAATAATTGCAGCTACATAAAACATATCTGGTTAGTGAGTTGAGAAGAGTCAGTTACCACCCTTGCATCAGGTCACATCAATCAACTCAACTAATGGACCCAAGGGAGAGGAGTTACATGTACAACCTGTCATCAGCTGGGTCGTAGGAGCTGTCAAAAGCAAAACAGAGCTGTTGATTAAATTGTGTATTATGAAAACTTATGTGGTTATATAGTGAAAATGCAGAGAGACGCATTATGAAAAATCTGGTAGATGAATTTAGCCTCACTTTAGTACAGTGCAGTCACATGGCAATCATACATGTGATGATTCAGACCTATAATAGATTTAGCTATTTCAAGAATACAATTGAAATACTGACGCAAGTATTTTCTAACCCTAGCCCAGCTAAGTCAAAGTACCAGGGGCGTAGCGAGGGAGGGGGACGGGGGGTGCGGACCGGGTGACACCATTTAGGGGATGACACCAAGGCAAAAAATAGCAAAATATATAGAGAAAAACTTGAGGGGGGGGGGTTCAAATCGAAAGTTTGAGGGGGGCGGGGTGCAAATCAAAAACTTGAAAGTTAGTCACCGGGAAGGGTCGCAACGCCTCTGGGGGGGGTGGGTGACACCATTAAGTGCCGCACCGGGTGACACCCGACCTCGCTACGCCACTGCAAAGTACCAAGTTTGTTGGGTTACACTGTAGGAATATCACCAGTGTGTTGTAATAACTATGTACATTCGCCAGCTGAAACACTTTTTAAAAATACAAAACTAGCAGCATGTACCCGGCACTTCCAGGAATGTATTGAATGTAAAATGTGCTCTGAGTTTTAAATTTTACTTATGCTAGGTATAATGTGTGTACTTAACAGAAGGGGTTTGTTAACTCATATGGGTATAATTCAGTTGAGGTGAGTAATAGAAGAGAAATTATAGTTTAATTGACCCGTGTACAAGACGCTTACATCGTCTCTATTTGTACGTTAACATAATGTAATGTAAATATTTATTTACGGGTAGGATGAATGATACGGGTTGGCCTACAGTTAATTATAATATAATAAATAGCTGATTTTTATGAAACGCTCGTCAGATTTTAAAAACTCTTAAAGGTGAAGAGAGCTAAATTCAATGACAAGGTTATTTTGCTTGTTCTAGGCTTTGTGCCCATCAACAAATCGATTATCACTGGATCTTTCAAAGCTGATTTTCTGATCGTTAACCCCAAACCATTGGGGAAACAATTTTAACGCCAGCTTTGTTGATCATGGGGAATATCATGATGGAAAAGCTGCTGAAATTAAATTATTCCCAATTTCCCCTCAAATGACACCATCAGAGATAGAACAGAGTACACGAGCAAAACGTCCAGGCTCAAGTAGTCGCAATTTCTTTATAATTCTATTATAATTTTATAAATCATTCTATTTACATTTCGACTGAAACAATTTTCCAAGTGCCAATCATTTTAAAGCAAACCTCGAGCATTGCTACACATAAATCTACACACCTCGAGCTGTGCTAGGCATAGATCTACTCAGCTCGAGATGTGCTACACATAGATCTAAACACCTCGAGCTGTGCTACACATAGATCTAAACACCTCGAACTGTGCTACACATAGATCTAAACACCTCGAGCTGTGCTACACATAGATCTACACACCTCGAGCTGTGCTACACATAGATCTAAACACCTCGCGCTGTGCTACACATAGATCTAAACACCTCGAGCTGTGCTACACATAGATCTACACACCTCGAGCTGTGCTACACATAGATCTATACACCTCGCGCTGTGCTACACATAGATCTACACACCTCGTTCAGGTGTTTAGGAATAACCGATGATAACTGCGTTATCCCTGTAAGACCTTATCGATGCTAAATATAGATGTTGCATAGATCTAGATAGAATAATAATTAGAAAACAGTATAAATAATAGGCAATATCTATAATATATACAATATTTCACTTTATCCATTCACGCATTTTTTTCCAGTACTTTAAATTTTAAAAATTTACAAAAGAGTTTCATAACTAAAACCATTGCGCACCTAATGAACGTGATGACGCGTCTATAATAGTGCTGAATAGTTGATTAAAAATTATAAGTAATAAACAGTAGGGCCTACATTCAGTGAATAAAATAAATAAAAGATTGCCTTTTATCGATCCATGCTAATTATAATTTTCTAACAATAATTTCCTCTTACACATCCGAATAATTTGCATTCACATTTTGCTAATTATATTATTGCAACACTAATTCCTTCTATGACGAACGTATATTTACATTCACATTTTTATTAGCGTGAGTTTAATGTATTTTTAAATTACCTCCTTTGTCAAAATTAGAAAAAAAGAGTTAAATTAATTTGATTTTTTTACCGTACTGTTATTATGTTATTAAAATGTATCCACTTTTTCTAGGAATATAAACTAAAATGATATTTGACATTGATCCTTTTAATATGTTTTAGCAATGTGCGTGTATTTAATATTTTCTTTACGTTATGCAAAATTGTACAAACAGTGGAAATTATAAAATAGCTCTATGCCGCGATATAAACAAACCCTACTCTAATACTTATAATAAGACACTGCGGTGCACTGAAAAGCACAGCATGGTGCGAATGTTTACTTTTATGGTTCCAAAAGCTATAGCGATGACAGAAAGAAGGAAGGAAGGACTGACACACGCTCAGCCCGCTTATATTATAGATAAAGCCTATACATATACAATTACATCTCTATACATGAAATGCAAATAAAAGCTAGTATACCTGAATACAATTATAATTGTAAGAATTGTTTAATATTATAGTAATTAGCCCTATGATGTGACAGAATATTGAATAATTGCAGCTACATAAAATATATCTGGTTAGTGAGTTGAGAAGAGTCAGTTATCACCCTTGCATCAGGTCACATCAATCAACTCAACTAATGGACCCAAGGGAGAGAAGTTACATGTACAACCTGACATCAGCTGGGTCGCAGGAGCTGTCAAAAGCAAAACAGAGTTGTTGATTAAATTGTGTATTATGAAAACGTATGTTGTTATATAGTGAAAAGGCAGAGAGACGCATTTTGAAAAATCTGGTAGATGAATTTAGCCTCACTTTAGTACAGTGTAGTCATATGGCAATCACATATGTGATGATTCAGACCTATAATAGATTTAGCTATTTCAAGAATACAATTGAAATACTGACGCATGTATTTTCTAACCCTAGCCCAGATATGTCACAGTACCAAGTTTGTTGGGTTACATTGTAGGAATATCACCAGTGTGTTATAATAACTATGTACATTCTTCTGCTGAAACACATTTTTTTAAATAATAAAAAGCTAGCAGCATGTAACCGGCGCTTCCAGAAATGTATTGAATATAAAATGTGCTCTAAGTTTTCAATTTTACTTATGCTAGGTATAATGTGTGTACTTAACAGAAGGGGTTTGTTAACTCATATGGGTATAATTCAGTTGAGGGGAGTAATACGAGAGAAATGCTAGGTTAATTGACCCGTGTACAAGACGCTTACATCGTCTCTATTTGTACGTTAACATAATGTAATGTAAATATTTATTTACGGGTAGGATGAATAATACGGGTTGGCCTACAGTTAATTATAATATAATAAATAGCTGATTTTTTATGAAACGCTCGTCAGATTTTAAAAACTCTTAAAGGTGAAGAGAGCTAAATTCGATGACAAGGTTATTTTGCTTGTTCTAGGCTTTGTGTCCATCAGCAAATCGATTATCACTGGATCTTTCAAAGCTGATTTTCTGATCGTAAACCCCAAACCATTGGGGAAACACTTATAACACCAGCTTTGTTGATCATGGGGAATATCATGATGGAAAAGCTGTTGAAATTAAATTATTCCCAATTTCCCCTCAAATGACACCATCAGAGATAGAACAGAGTACACGAGCAAAACGTCCAGGCTCAATTAGTCGCAATTTCTTTATAATTCTATTATAATTTTATAAATCATTCTATTTACATTTCAACTGAAACAATTTTCCAAGTGCCAATCATTTTAAAGCAAACCTCGAGCATTGCTACACATAGATCTACACACCTCGAGCTGTGATAGGCATAGATCTACTCACCTCGAGATGTGCTACATATAGATCTAAACACCTCGCGCTGTGCTACACATAGATCTACACACCTCGTTCAGGTGTTTAGAAATAACCGATGATATGTGCGTTATCCCTGTAAGACCTTATCGATGCTAAATATAGATGTTGCATAGATCTAGTGATGAAATAAAGATGCAAAATGTAACTCGATACACAAAACATACACACATACTCACACAAACACACACACACATATACACACACATACACAAAATAAAACACACTTCGTTTTGATATTATATTCAAAGTTTTGGTAGCTCATACAATCTCTACACATTTTGATTAATAAAAATAATAAAATTATTTCAGCAATGTGTTTTTTTACCGGCCTTTTTACTATTTTTTCAATTCGATTACATTCTTTTTCCCAAGTTGCAAATATTGTAGAAAACGAATGTTATTTTATTAGGAATAAACGCCGTATTGAGTATAGTGTATTGAATGGAGGGCATTTTACTGTGTTGTATCACAGTGTAATGAGGTATTTAAGGATGCGTACGTGTCATATAATAAGGAACAGTGCCATGCCACAGGAAATCGAAGCAATCCTATTTATTTACTTGACGATGCATGTAGACAATTTTACTATGTATATTCCTTGCCATACAGCTCACACCTAGAGATTCCTTTTGTATCTACATCGGTGTTGCCCTCACTGAAACTAGTACAATGAGCCGGTCCTACTTTGTTTTATGTAGTCGTCTAATCGTGCCTGACGTCTTTTTCTCTTTCTGATAGAGCTGTACCTATTGTCTGCATGTTAATATATATTGTCTTGAATTCCCCTAACAGGCCCGTTATATCATCTTAGGCTGGCCTGGACTTTAATCTCAATTCGTGGGCGGCAGAGAAAACGTGTTAAAGTTTTGTTTAAAATTTCAGTTGTAAACTTTAAAATACCTTGTTTTGTATCAAAGAAACCGAATAGGTATGTGCACTTGATACAGTGTACAATAACTTGTCACCTTGTAGGCTACCCAGCTTCACACTATTGTATTAATAGCCACTTTAAGATTCTTTTAGTAAGGTTTAAACGACACAAGTTGATGACTTTATTGGTGCTGTTTCGGTAGCATCTCTTTTGGTATTGTTTTTATTGATGTTTGCTATAACGTTGGCAACAAAATTATGGATCTGAAATTAAATATGAAGAAAGACAACCATGAAATTCTATTAAATGTGTAATATTTTCATTGTTATTTCCCTTTGACCATGACACTGTTCGTGCAGAGCTTACAGTAAGTATAGCTTCAACTAAAAGCACCAATACTAAATGACCAAAAATAAAACAAAACATTAAATACATTAAGAAGATGTCATTTTATGTAACACAATTTATACAAGACTAGGCATACTGCCTAGCTTCGCTTAGGTTTTCAAAAAAGTTGAGAAATTAAATGATTAATTAATAGGCGATTGGCTGTTATATTAAATGTCTAAATTTATACAGTGGGGTACTTTTTTAGTACACATAAATTGATAGAATATTCGCAACTTATTACTCGCAAGGTTATTAGAACTGAAAGGGCTTTCATAAAAATTATCAATCAAATATTATATTAAATTACTTTTGCAATTAATTTTACAATTACAATACAATACAAAACTTAATTTATAACACAATATCCATTTAAAACAATGCTATACTTTATGATTTTTGTTTTTTCTTAAAAAGAGTATACAAAATATTAAAAAATTGTTACATTAAAAAGTTACCTCCCCTGCTCATAGACCAATTGACCAAATTTCGTATAATGAGAATTTCACTCGCAGTCATTTTTAGCCCTCTTCGAGGGCTTTAATGCTGACCAACAGGTTTTCCATACGGCCCATCTATCTATAGAGGTGTATGCAAAAAATTAGCCAGTTATACAAAGAGTAAGTACCCTAAAATTTGCGTAGAAATTACCCAGTTTTCCCCATAAAATACAAAGATTATATAGGGAAATACAACTGGTCAGTTTTGACCGCTTTACGAAGTTTTCCCAGATATGCCGAGTTTTTTGTGACACCCCTAGGTGTTCTTCTACCACCTCACAAAATATCAAGGGGGGTCGTCGGAGGAAATTTTTTTTCGTAATAGAGCTCATATAAAGAGAATTTTACTCGCGGTCACTTTTTAGCCCTCGTCGAGGGCTTTGAGTGTAACCGACATTTTTCCCTAAAGGTCAAGCCATTGACCTAGGAGCATGCAAAAAATTAGCCAGATATACTGAGCTTAAGTACCCTAAAGTCTGCGTTGAAATGACCCTCTGTTTTTCCCATAAAATACAAAGATTATATAGGGAAATACAACTGGTCAGTTTTGACCGCTTTACGAAGTTTTCCCAGATATGCCGAGTTTTTTGTGACACCCCTAGGTGTTCTTCTACAACCTCACAAAATATCAAGGGGGGTCGTCGGAGGAAATTTTTTTTCGTAATAGAGCTCATATAAAGAGAATTTCACTCGCGGTCACTTTTTAGCCCTCGTCGAGGGTTTTGAGTGTAACCGACAGTTTTCCCTAAAGGTCAAGCCATTGACCTAGGAGCATGCAAAAAATTAGCCAGATATACTGAGCTTAAGTACCCTTAAGTCTGCGTTGAAATGACCCTCTGTTTTTCCCATAAAATACAAAGATTATATAGGGAAATACAACTGGTCAGTTTTGACCGCTTTACGAAGTTTTCCCAGATATGCCGAGTTTTTTGTGACACCCCAAGGTGTTCTCCTACCACCTCACAAAATTTCAAGGGGGGTCGTCGGAGGAAATTTTTTTTCGTAATATAGCCCATATAAGGCGCCGGTCAGTCGAGGTCAGTTTTGACCCCTTCTCCGTAGACTTTTCGGCCAACCGTCACCGGCCTTCGTGTTCTATTGCCCGAAGGCACCATCGTGCCAAATTTGACGCGCCTGCGGCGCCGGGAAGTGCCCTATCGGGCACTTGACCACTTTGCTTTATATATATAGATATGAATGTCCCTATAATACGATGGAGGTTAATATATTCCTGTGCTAAGCATAGAGAGATTTACGACATAAACTATTGACACTTCAGGAAAAATAAACCGGGAGTGATCTCCCCTAAACTTTCTCGAATATTCTTATATAAAACAACAGGGGATAGGAACTCGGGATATAATTATGATTTTTAATCAATTTTAAATACATAAACTTTTTAAAATAAAATAGAATCTCATAGAAAAAAGTATTGCACACCAAGCGAACGCCGAATAAAGATGTTCATAATGGTGCGCAATATTATTAGTACTTTATACATTTAGATGCGCTTTTGAGAAATCGGAAATAGCGTAAATTAGTACTTCTCGTCAACGGAAATTACTCAAAATTTTACAGAAGGTAGAGAATTAGATCTTGTACTTACATGTGAAATTTCATTTATCTATCTGAAATAGTACTCAAGTTATAGGCTTTTGAAAAATTCAAAGTAGGAAAAGTACCACTTCCGGTTATCGGAAATCGCTTAAAAGTTGATACGGATCTACGATTTTGATAAAATACTTATATAAGAAATTTCATCAACCTAGCTGTAACGGTACTCAAGTTATTGTGTTTTATTGTATACGAGAAAGTAAAAAAGAAAGATAATCATGAAAATCTTTTCTCTTAAAATATTTTCATTGTTGCTTCCCTTTGACTGTACTCGTTTTTACTTTCTCGTATACAGAGTATTGAGGAAGTATTATGATCGTTCACATAAAATCAAATGACAGTTTTCATCGATTTACACGTCAGTACTTCATCATATACAGAGTATAGGGGACTTATTTTTATCGTGCAAAAAATAATATCTATGCGAAATCGAATCGGAAAAACTGGGCTTTGCAATTATGTCCGCATGTCTATGTGTGCGTATGTGTGTCTGTATACACGATAACTTGAATGCTGTAATAGCTAGGTTGATGAAATTTCATGTACAAGTATTATATCAAGTTTGTAGTTCTGTATCAACTTGTCAGCGATTTCCGGTAATCGATAGTGGAACATTCTACTTTGGTTTTTCAAAAGGATATAACTTGATTACTGTTTTAGATAAACGAAATTTCACATGTAAGTAAAAAATATAATTCTCTGCTTTCTGTCAAAATTTAAGCAACTTCCGTTGTATCAAAATAAGTCTAAAATATTTTCTATAAATAAAAAATATCCGTTCAATGTTTAAATATTTTGTGAGCTCATTATGAACCGTTGGTTTTGTTCACGTTAATCATTGTTTGTAATGTTACCAATATTTACCAAGAGTTGCCATACAATCTAAGGAAGTTACGTTATCTTTAAAATGTGAAGGTCAATCTAGCAGATGAAATAGAGTCAAATAATTCTTTGAAAATGGCATAATCAAATTATGCCGTCACAGCCGCGTTTAAACTACCCGATTAACTCAGGAACCTATTAGAGCTGGATGGACTCAGCAACGAGAGACCTACATTTCAACATGCGAGTGTTCTATCACCAGTTGGTAAAAGTATTTAGAAGAAATAAGAATAAAGAAAATGTTTACACAAGTGTCAGTTTATCAGAGCGACGAACTCCGATCTCACTTAACATTTCTATTGGAGTAGGACAACACAAGATGTAGATCTTAACGGTTGTTTCTGGTAACAGTTAAGTTTATTTGAACTGCACTTCATTGAAGTAGATCATAACTAGACATTATTTATCCATATTTGGGCTACATGTCGGCCTTATCGTTACATTAAGTTGGGAATGTTTTAAAATCACCGACATCATGACGGTAATACCAACATCAGTATCAAAAAGTTGTTTGATAACAGTTTGCTAATGCTAATTAGTCTATAAAAATGAAATTAACAACCAAACAAATAAGTTTTATCTTGGGCATTTATTTTCTAGTATGTAATAATTTTGTAAACAAATAAGAAGAGCAAGAAATGTAATATGTAAAGATACAATTCATGGTAAGATAAGAACAACAATGTTGCCGACATTTGTTAAACACAAAATATTTACATCATTAAACATGTAAAATGCGTATAATACATTATGGTAGATGCAAATTATAACGGTTAAACGGTTTGAATCAATCAAAACAATTGTTTTAATCATTTACATGTTATAAAATGTTTACAACATATGCAAGCCTTAACACAATCAGTTTAATGACGGGAAAAGTTCCGCCATTTTGTTTGTTTACATTGTGTAGACAAGGGGAGAGTACTAACAGTTATATTAGCGCACCCACTCCCCACTATAATTTCCTTCAGAGTTTGATCCACTGTGGGGATGGTGGTACGGCCACCCGACATGTCCCAGCCTGTAGACCTGTGCTCCACTGGAGCCTGGACATGTACATGTTGTGTACCAGTACCTGGTCCAAGGAGTAGCATCATCATCAACAACATCATCATACCTCTCATGTTTGTGTGTCCATTTTCCTACAGAGACCTGTTTAGGACAGCCATGAGGATGTGACACTATAACGGTCAACTTGTCCACACCAACAAATCTCCTGTATTTGTTCTCTACTTCATCACATAGACCATCAAAGCGATCACACATCTTGTCCAGTTCATCAACCAACTCTAACTTATCCAAGTCACATGTCACATAACTCAACTCACACAAGTCTCCTTCAATGTCTGCCTCCCCCACCTCCCAACCATCAAGACTGACCACCAGACTTTTATTGTCATCAAAACCTAAAACACACCTGGTCTGTCTCGCCTCACTGTCATCAAACACCACGTGTGTGGCTGTAATCACTTCAACCTTCCCCCACACTTTGCTGGGTGTGGCAGAGACTTGACACTTGGCACAACCACAAGTTCCACATCTGTCACTCTCTGTGTACTTGCCCACATACTTCACCCTTCCCGTCCCTAACCTCATCACGTCACGTCCTCTGTCCTTATAACATGGATATGGAACTTGAGTGTCTGGGTAAAACTCTGGTCTCTCTAGACTGGTGAATTTAGTCTTTACCTGGACAGTTAGGGCTGCCAATGTTTTGATTGTCTCAGACAAGAGGTCGTCGCCATGGTAACGTGAGGGGAGACAATTTGCGTTAAAATCTTTAAGAGGTATAAAACCTTTATGACCTGGATTCTTCTTACAGCCGGTAACATGTTTGTGTAGATCAGCTTCTCCTCCATAGCACATCTCAGCTTCATGATTTCCTGCAGGAATAGGGGAAACAGATTGTTTAAATAGCCTAACCAATTTAAACACTGATATAAAATGCACCTATTATTATTTTGATTAGCTATACTATGCTTACACTAACACTTGATTTAGCAATCTGATATAGATATAAATTAAACTTTTACTATCTCCTTCATCTAATGAACTATAAAATTACTAATAGTAAAGTCATCTAAATGTTATCACTAGCACAGATTTATAATTATTTAGACTAGAGTTGTCTTATGTTTATCATATCTTACCTGGAATACAGACACCTGGTTGGTCACTTTTGGTAACTTTACTTGGACTCTCACAGCATGGCACATCTAAAATAAAATAATAAGAAAATAACACATACATTACTTTATAATTACAGTGACAAGAAAAGTGGCATTACTGAGATAAACTCTTATAGCTGGATAGATACCTTTATAAAATTCATAATCAGGTAAGTAAGAAAATAAATTTTAATAGAATTCCATGGGTATTGAGCATTTTGTTTTTACACTTATAAATATCACATATAGGTTATTAAGAAATTGATTATAAAGTATTTGAATGTTAAAAATGCCACACAAGTTTTTAAATATGCAAAATTATTTAAAGATTTGGCTAAAAGAATGACTTATCATTTATCTGGCTCTACCTTCAGGTGTACTTGGTGGCTCCAATTTTCTTTTTCTCACTTTGTTTGGGGTTTTCATGGTTTGTTTTACTGTAGATATGATTATAGAACATTAATATAAAATAGTAACTAGGTTTCATAAGTGCACTAATAAAAATGTAAACAAAAAAAAGAATTTGTAGAATTGACTTTACATCTGCATATCAACGTTTCTCTAGTATTAGAAACATGTAGTAACTTGAAATAGATTTGTTTCTTATAAGTAGTGAAAAACACATAAAATTAATACTACAAATGAAAAAAAAGTAATTGTTGGCCATAAACATAGCACCTATGGTAATCAGCTTATTATTTATTTGATATTAGCTTCTGATAAACATGTTAATAGTTTTAATTAAATGTGATTTTCAAATATTTTTTTTTCTGAAGAATGAGTTATATTTGAAAAAAAGACCTTGAAATTGCAGCTTACATAACAAGATACCTAATTAGGCGGGATCTTTAATAAGTTTAATAAAAATCAGTTATAACATTTAACTTTAAACTGTTATGATAATAAAAATAGAATAGAGCATGTGCATGCAATAACAGTCGTCACATAAAAATGATTAGTTTTTTCAAATTTATTCTCAGGCCTAAATAAAATGTATGAAGGTTAAATTTTGAAAGAGAATCAATTTGTCCTTCAATATTCAAATTTTTCGTAGATCTACTTATGTATAGCTCTATAGCATAGTTAATTGTTGAAACAAAAAATTTACACAAAAATTGAAAAAACACCTGTATAAATCCCTAATGTTGTTTATACTTATAAGTGCATTAACATGCAATAAAAAATTAGGCTAAAATATTACATTGTAAAATGACCTATTAGTACCAAACATTTGGTTAGGTGTTTTAGACTTCATATTGAATAATACTTCAAAACTTTAGGATATTCATTTACTGTATAAAAATGATAACCTACTATTATTTGTTATAGACTCAATTTAGACTAATTTACTTAAATTTACTTTGTTCCATGTTTAGACTAAATTCTTTGCTTTTTTTTTATTGTATAACTAGGCATGCTGCCCAGCTTCGCTTAGGCTTTCGATAACATTGAGAATTTGAATGCTGAAGTAATTCGCCCGAGGGTCGGTTTACGACCTCAGGAGTTATGAAGAGGTTCCTACGTGGACATTTTTTTTCGATTTATAGCTCATATAAGGCGCCGGTCAGTCGAGGTCAGTTTTGACCCACTCATCGTAGACTTTTCGGCCAACCGGCCCCTGTGTTCTGTCGCCCCAAGGCAAGATCCTGCCAAATTTGAAGCGCCTACGGCGCCGGGAAGTGCCCTATCGGGCACCCGACAACTTTGCTTTATATATTATATAGAAATTGCATAGATAAACAACGATTTCAATAAAGTAATTAAGGCCTGAAATACTTTAGTATAGAAATGTATTATTTGAATAGATTCTAGATCTAGAGATTCTATATCTAGATGATCTAGAATATCTAGATCTAGAATCCTAATAGAATTTTTTTTTTAAGTTTAGCCCGAGCAAAATTGTATTGTATAAATTTTATAGCGTACGTAGATCTAAATCAAATCTGAATGAAATAGTTCATTTCTTTTTATTCTAAACACGGGTGGAATTTGGGTTTTTGAGTAGAGCTGAAATAAATTTGGGATTACAGAGAATTAATATGATACAAATTTTAAGCAATCGGGAAAGTTATGTTATTACAATGAGACACATCAAAGTAAATATTCTTCCCTTTCAAACATCTATATCTATACAGTCCTCAAACATTTTTTTTTAAATTTTTTTTTTATAAATTCAATTGTTTTAAACCTTTAAATCAGTAATAATAATTTATTTGATAGATTTTACACAGCATCAAGGACATGAACATCAATTGCATATATAATAATCAAAGGGACAAAATAACATGGAATAAGAACTACACTAAAATAAGGTGTGCAAACTAGGTTTCTCTTGACTGCTTAGTTTACTGAGCTCCGTCCTTAGCTGCGGTGTCAAAATTCACATTGTAGTCACCCATGGACAGAAATAGAAACGACCGTGGGAGAAGTGTCTCTGTAATACTCATACTGATCTATCATTCCAAAACTTTCCATGACATAAAATTGACCCTTGGCGATGAGGTCACGCTACCTTGAAATATCCACCAGTCCGGTAGAGTGGGGGGGGGGAGTGTGTGTGATGTTTGGCTTGAGACTGTCTAAATTAAAATTAATACTTTATTTATTTCTTTCCTGTACATTTTTTTGTCTCATTTAAGTGAGAATTCCCAGTCTATGCCTTAGCTTTACTTGAAATATTTCTTTTAACTCGATGTCCGTGTATTTTGTGAAAAAATATCTGCTAAAACTATCGTCTTGTTTTTATATTCGATATTTATACGTTCATTAAGCGTGTGGTAAAAATGTTTTTGTTCTTGTCTATGTGTTTGGGCGTATATATTGATGATTGTTATTTCTGTTTTGTCAATACCCAATGTGATGCATGCTATCCGGCCCTGTTTATCCGTGTATGTACATTTCATTTTGTGTTTGTCTGATGTAGAAAGTATACTGGATCCTCTGCAGTTGAAACCAGTACAGTACAGTGAGTTTTTAATACTGATATATGCATCTAGTGTATTCGCTTCTTCTGTAGTTCCAATGTTAGTTTCCTGTAAAAGTAGGATGTCAATAGTGTGTTTATTTATTATGTTGTTTATATAATGTGTTTTGTCCCTAGCCCCTCTGATGTTCAATGTTGCCAGAGTTAGCGTGAATTATTTGGGTTTTTCTTTCGAACATCTGTTTCTGGAGGGCTGGATAGTGGTGGTCTTTTAACGCCAAACTTTCCAGCCGCTGGTTTGCTATCCCATTGGGCCCTGGTCACGACCCTTTGAGGTGGCTTTATTGTAGGTAATTGTTTTTTACTTGAGCAATGACGTCATTAGTTAATATATAAACATTAGGGACGTCACTGTTTTAGCATTCTTTTTCACAACTATAAACGCTTTTCCTGTTGCATAATTAAAACTGTGTCTCTACATTCGAATACGCCTTTATTTTTTATTTTTCTTCTTTAAATAAAATTGTGGTTATACATTTAAAACATCTAACATAGTATTTTTAACCAAAGTCCGTATAAAGGTATCCATATTTCGCTACCGATTCTGGCGTGATATCCGGCGAAAATATTTTGCGGACAGACAGAGAGAGAGAGAGAGAGAGAGAGAGAAGTGCGCACATGGGCCATTATATATTAGGATTATTGATCGAATTCTGCATCTTAATTTTTACCTGCACTCTTTAATATGACAGAAGTTATAAATTGGATTCAGTTCTCGGAGTTGTAATGTATGTAGTATGTATAGATCTATATCTAATCTAGACTAGATCTAGATTTCTAGATCCAGTTTAAAACTAGAATCTAGATGTAGATCTATATCATTAGATGATTAGAATAGATATAGAATAATGTTTTAATAGATCTAGGGATCTATTATCTTGTCCAGATCTAGATTATCATGATATATTATTTATACTATTAATTAATATAGATCTACTACTACTGTACTAGATCTAGATTCTATTAATAATCATACTGTCCTAATAGATCTAGATCTACTTAACGTTAAGTACAAATCTTAACTCTTAACTTGTCTTAAGACTTAAACTATCTAGATCTACTATTCTATAGTATAGATCTAGTTCTATGGCCTAAGTCTAGAAACCTAGATCTAGACTAGATCTAGCTAGATTAGAAACTAGATGAGATCTAGATATGGATCTATATGTATGTACGTAGATTTAGAAAACTGAAAAGTAGAATCTAGCTAAATTCTAAACTAGTCCCTCAAGATCTAGATCTAATCTAGAACTCTAGATCTAAATCTAGATCTGATCTAGCTCTAGAGTCTAGATCTAGATCTGGAGTTCTAGACTAGATTTAGAGTCTAGAGTCTCACTCCTAGATATAGAAAATCTAGATCTAGATATTTAAAACAATAAAATGTATTTGGGCTCGATAAATTCATAAAATTATTTAAATAGTTACCAAACTGATCAGTAGAATCTATTACTCAGATAAGACTGCAAGGTCTGCTATGAATTTTATTTTCAAGTCGGACTAAACCGAGAGTTGAAAGAAGCTCCTTAAACAAATCGGGCGACCAAGGAAGTGAGAACGTCTGCTACAAATGATTGCTCCTTATTATAAATATTATAGCATCGATAAAAAGACACGAACACTATTTATCAAGTAATAACTACTCAAATGTTGATTGCGAATTAGGATGATTTGCTAAATAAATGCCAGATATAAAAACTATTTACAAAACATAAATTATTTTTATATATTAATTTTGCATAATCTAAACCTAACGTTATTGATGATAGTAATCGATTACTTTTGTGACGTCGATTTCACAAGTTTTAATTGCCACATTTTAAATCTACTGACGATTGTGTGTTGAATTCAATGTTTCGTCTACTATTAATAAATATTGAATTAATGTTAAATATAATTTTAGTTGTCTATGGGTCCATAAGCTGTTTAATACCTCGTAGCTAGAATGTTTTGTTTCAACTATTTTATAAAGGCTCAATATTTTAATAATTATGTATGTATTATAGTTGAAAGTTGTATCATCCCTTCTGGCACATCAATCTTCAATGCTATCAACTTGAAAACATAAGGGTACGTAATTTATTGTTAAGAAAGAGCATTGTTTTTTTCAAGCATCTCTTAGGGGTGGATAGAGGGGGGATGTGAAAAGCTCCCACTCAGACAAATCTCTCCCTACCACCTATAGTGCGTGCCCATTCAAAGGGCGAGATTACTACATCCCTCAACACTGTGATAGGTGCCTACATATGAGATCATCAAATGGTTAAATTACAAATATTCCCAAACAAGTAACGTCTCGCACTGAAACTTTACCATTAAGATCAGAGATAACTGAATGCTTTAGACTTTTGAGCAGCACAATACTGTACTTTGGCTACGAATCAATAACTTGACTGTAAATTTTGTTTTGTTTCTTCTAGCATTATAACTTGTATATCGTTGGTTCTAGTATGTTGGGGGAAAATGTATTTGCTACATCTACAATTGTATCTACTTATCACACGCATGTACGATAATTAAATGAAAATGTCCAACAGTGTTCTATAAACAATTTGCCTTTGATTCATCGACTCTATCTTCAGCTGCGAATTAAAATGTTTTCAAAATTGCCGTCCAGTCAGGTACTACGAAATTCTATTTATAACATATAAAATGTCCCGCTTGTCTGATTTTCCCGCTATTACTTTATAACGCATTGGTTAAATAACGTGTGGTCTATTTGTTTCACATTTGTTTAAGTAATGATAATACGACGTAAAAGATAGGATACACGTCTTTATTAAAGTGAAGTACCCGAGTTTAGCAAACGACAGCGAGTACCTTAATAATTAACATCACGTGTCGAACGAAAGTAGAATGCATTTTATGAAAATTAACATTTATAGGCTATTACACATAATTTAAAGAAACGCTTGCAATTGTCGCAAATTCCCTGAGGCTATCAGCTGATAAGTATTGAACTAATCACACAACTCAAGTATTTTTTTTTTAAATGTCCAAACATACTTTCAGTGATCAATGTAGCAAAATATATATATATATATATATATATATATAGCAGACAGACAGTGTAGGTGATACTAGCAGACAGAGAGTGTAGGCGATACTAGAAGACAGAGAGTGTAGGTGATACTAGCAGACAGAGAGTGTAGGTGATACAATCAGACAGAGAGTGTAGGTGATACAATCAGACAGACAGTGTAGGTGATAGTGTAGGTGTAGGTGATACTAGAGAACAAAGAGTGAAGGTGATACTAGCAGACAGAGAGTGTAGGTGATACTCGCAGTCAGAGAGTGTAGGTGATACTAGCAGACAGAGAGTGTAGGTGATACTAGCAGACAGAGAGTGTAGGTGATACTAGCAGACAGAGAGTGTAGGTGATACTATAAAATAATGGAGTTCGGGTGATGTAAAATTAGTTTACAAGTAGTCAAGTTTTTTTTAGTTGTATTAGCATATGTAATATATTTCGTAAACGGTATTATACAATTATATCGCACCTGTTGATAACTTACACCATGCACGTATTTATTTTAGTTCCTATGGTTTATGTATGCTTAAATCAGTGTTTCGATAAATGTAAAAAAAAATTTTTAGAATCTACGGTTGATTCTCAAATTAGCCATTGAATCAATGAAGGAGTATTCACAAATTGGTTAAGATATAAATAATCCGACACGATTACACGTACGATAAATCTGGATTTAGAATATATATATATATACTAGGCATACTGCCTAGCTTCGCTTAGGTTTTTAAATAACATTTGAGAATTTGAATACTTAATTATTTAGCGATGGATTTGGTGTTGAGTGCTTTAATTTAAACAGTAATGCTAACTTTAGAAAAAAAATGTTTTAGTTTGTCATTTAAATACCGTTCGCAGAGAAATATCGGAAAGTACGCAATGTATAAGTAAAATGGAATTAGAACTTCCATGAACAGTACATCTCTTAGTTTTTATTACATTGCCTTTTGAAATTTATTTATTTATTTAATTGGGATACGTAACAAAATTAACAACTTAATTTTGTACTAAAACAAATGCTATACTTCGTCATTTTCTGTTTCTGTTTAAAATAGTATACAATTATTTGAAAAATAATAATTTCAAAAACGTTACCTCCCTTGAAAACTGAACGTATGACGTATGTCTTTGTTTTTTTTTTACAAACAGTTGCTATGCTTTATAAGAAATTACGGTATATGAACATATTTAACAACTATAATGGCTGTTTCCGACGGGAATAAAGTTTTTTTGTTAGCCTCCAGGGTCGGTCTACGACGTCACATAATATTAAGGGGATCGTTCGTCAATTTATTTATATATATATATCTCATATAAGGAGAATTTCACTCAAGATCATCTTTTAGCCCTCGTCGAGAGCTTTGAGTCTGACCAACAGTTTTTCCATACGGCCTAGTCATCTATAGTAGTGTATGCAAAAAATTAGCCAGATATACTGAGCTTAAGTACCCTAAAGTCTGCGTTGAAATGACCCTCTGTTTTTCCCATAAAATACAAAGATTATATAGGGAAATACAACTGGTCAGTTTTGACCGCTTTACAAAGTTTTCCCAGATATGCCGAGTTTTTTGTGACACCCCTAGGTGTTCTTCTACCACCTCACAAAATATCAAGGGGGGTCGTCGGAGGAAATTTTTTTTCGTAATATAGCTCATATAAAAAGAATTTCACTCGCGGTCACTTTTTAGCCCTCGTCGAGGGCTTTGAGTGTAACCGACAGTTTTCCCTAAAGGTCAAGCCATCGACCTAGGAGCATGCAAAAAATTAGCCAGATATACTGAGTTTAAGTACCCTAAAGTCTGCGTTGAAATGACCCTCTGTTTTTCTCATAAAATACAAAGATTATATAGGGAAATACAACTGGTCAGTTTTGACCCCTTTACGATGTTTTCCCAGATATGCCGAGTTTTTTGTGACACCCCAAGGTGTTCTCCTACCACCTCACAAAATTTCAAGGGGGGTCGTCGGAGGAATTTTTTTTTTCGTAATAGAGCTCATATAAAAAGAATTTCACTCGCGGTCACTTTTTAGCCCTCGTCGAGGGCTTTGAGTCAAACCGACAGTTTTCCCTAAAGGTCAAACCATTCACCTAAGAGTATGCAAAAAATTAGCCAGATATACTGAGTTTAAGTACCCTAAAGTCTGCTTTGAAATGACCCTCTGTTTTTCCCATAAAATACAAAGATTATATAGGGAAATACAACTGGTCAGTTTTGACCCCTTTACGAAGTTTTCCCAGATATGCCGAGTTTTTTGTGACACCCCAAGGTGTTCTTCTACCACCTCACAAAATTTCAAGGGGGGTCGTCGGAGGAATTTTTTTTTCGTAATAGAGCTCATATAAAGAGAATTTCACTCGCGGTCATTTTTTAGCCCTCGTCGAGTGCTTTGAGTGTAACCGACAGTTTTCTCTAAAGGTCAAGCCATTTACCTATAAGCATGCCAAAACTGAGCCAGATGTAAAGAGGGTAAGTGCCATAAAATCCGTTTTGAAATGACCCTCTGTTTTCCCCATAAAATACAAAGATTATATAGGGAAATACGACTGGTCAGTTTTGACCCATTTCCCGATTTTTCCCGGACATGGCGAGTTTTTTGTGACATCCCAAGGCGTTCTCCTACCACCTCACAAAATATCAAGGGGGGTCGTCGGAGGAATTTTTTTTTCGTAATAGAGCTCATATAAAGAGAATTTCACTCGCGGTCACTTTTTAGCCCTCGTCGAGGGCTTTGAGTGTAACCGACAGATTTCCCTAAAGGTCAAGCCATTTACCTATAAGCATGCCAAAACTGAGCCAGATGTAAAGAGCGTAAGTGCCATAAAATCCGTTTTGAAATGACCCTCTGTTTTCCCCATAAAATACAAAGATTATATAGGGAAATACGACTGGTCAGTTTTGACCCATTTCCCGATTTTTCCCGGACATGGCGAGTTTTTTGTGACACCCCAAGGTGTTCTTCTACCACCTCACAAAATATCAAGGGGGGTCGTCGGAGGAATTTTTTTTTCGTAATAGAGCTCATATTATGAGAATTTCACTCGCGGTCACTTTTTAGCCCTCGTCGAGGGCTTTGAGTGTAACCGACAGTTTTCCCTAAAGGTCAAGCCATTGACCTAGGAGCATGCAAAAAATTAGCGAGATATACTGAGCTTAAGTATCCTAAAGTCTGCGTTGAAATGACCCTCTGTTTTTCCCATAAAATACAAAGATTATATAGGGAAATACAACTGGTCAGTTTTGACCCCTTTACGAAGTTTTCCCAGATATGCCGAGTTTTTTGTGACACCCCAAGGTGTTCTCCTACCACCTCACAAAATTTCAAGGGGGGTCGTCGGAGGAATTTTTTTTTCGTAATAGAGCTCATATAAAGAGAATTTCACTCGCGGTCACTTTTTAGCCCTCGTCGAGGGCTTTGAGTGTAACCGACAGTTTTCCCTAAAGGTCAAGCCATTGACCTAGGAGCATGCAAAAAATTAGCCAGATATACTGAGCTTAAGTACCCTAAAGTCTGCGTTGAAATGACCCTCTGTTTTTCCCATAAAATACAAAGATTATATAAGGAAATACAACTGGTCAGTTTTGCCCCTTTTACGAAGTTTTCCCAGATATGCCGAGTTTTTTGTGACACCCCAAGGTGTTCTCCTACCACCTCACAAAATTTCAAGGGGGGTCGTCGGAGGAATTTTTTTTTCGTAATAGAGCTCATATAAATAGAATTTCACTCGCGGTCACTTTTTAGCCCTCGTCGAGGGCTTTGAGTGTAACCGACAGATTTCCCTAAAGGTCAAGCCATTTACCTATAAGCATGCCAAAACTGAGCCAGATGTAAAGAGCGTAAGTGCCATAAAATCCGTTTTGAAATGACCCTCTGTTTTCCCCATAAAATACAAAGATTATATAGGGAAATACGACTGGTCAGTTTTGACCCATTTCCCGATTTTTCCCGGACATGGCGAGTTTTTTGTGACACCCCAAGGTGTTTTTCTACCACCTCACAAAATATCAAGGGGGGTCGTCGGAGGAATTTTTTTTTCGTAATAGAGCTCATATAATGAGAATTTCACTCGCGGTCACTTTTTAGCCCTCGTCGAGGGCTTTGAGTGTAACCGACAGTTTTCCCTAAAGGTCAAGCCATTGACCTAGGAGCATGCAAAAAATTAGCCAGATATACTGAGCTTAAGTATCCTAAAGTCTGCGTTGAAATGACCCTCTGTTTTTCCCATAAAATACAAAGATTATATATGGAAATACAACTGGTCAGTTTTGACCCCTTTACGAAGTTTTCCCAGATATGCCGAGTTTTTTGTGACACCCCAAGGTGTTCTCCTACCACCTCACAAAATTTCAAGGGGGGTCGTCGGAGGAATTTTTTTTTCGTAATAGAGCTCATATAAAGAGAATTTCACTCGCGGTCACTTTTTAGCCCTCGTCGAGGGCTTTGAGTGTAACCGACAGTTTTCCCTAAAGGTCAAGCCATTGACCTAGGAGCATGCAAAACATTAGCCAGATATACTGAGCTTAAGTACCCTAAAGTCTGCGTTGAAATGACCCTCTGTTTTTCCCATAAAATACAAAGATTATATAAGGAAATACAACTGGTCAGTTTTGACCCCTTTACGAAGTTTTCCCAGATATGCCGAGTTTTTTGTGACACCCCAAGGTGTTCTCCTACCACCTCACAAAATTTCAAGGGGGGTCGTCGGAGGAATTTTTTTTTCGTAATAGAGCTCATATAAAGAGAATTTCACTCGCGGTCACTTTTTAGCCCTCGTCGAGGGCTTTGAGTGTAACCGACAGATTTCCCTAAAGGTCAAGCCATTTACCTATAAGCATGCCAAAACTGAGCCAGATGTAAAGAGCGTAAGTGCCATAAAATCCGTTTTGAAATGACCCTCTGTTTTCCCCATAAAATACAAAGATTATATAGGGAAATACGACTGGTCAGTTTTGACCCATTTCCCGATTTTTCCCGGACATGGCGAGTTTTTTGTGACACCCCTAGGTGTTCTCCTACCACCCCACAAAATATCAAGGGGGGTCGTCGGAGGAAATTTTCTTTCGTAATAGAGCTCATATAAAGAGAATTTCACTCGCGGTCACTTTTTAGCCCTCGTCGAGGGCTTTGAGTGTAACCGACAGTTTTCCCTAAAGGTCAAGCCATTTCCCTATATGCATGCCAAAAATTAGCCAGATATATTGAGTTTAAGTACCCTAAAGTCTGCGTTGAAATTACCCTCTGTTTTTCCCATAAAATACAAAGATTATATAGGGAAATACAACTGGTCAGTTTTGACCGCTTTACGAAGTTTTCCCAGATATGCCGAGTTTTTTGTGACACCCCTAGGTGTTCTCCTACCACCCCACAAAATATCAAGGGGGGTCGTCGGAGGAAATTTTTTTTCGTAATAGAGCTCATATAAAGAGAATTTCACTCGCGGTCACTTTTTAGCCCTCGTCGAGGGCTTTGAGTGTAACCGACAGTTTTCCCTAAAGGTCAAGCCATTTCCCTATATGCATGCCAAAAATTAGCCAGATATACTGAGTTTAAGTACCCTAAAGTCTGCGTTGAAATGACCCTCTGTTTTTCCCATAAAATACATAGATTATATAGGGAAATACAACTGGTCAGTTTTGACCGCTTTACGAAGTTTTCCCAGATATGCCGAGTTTTTTGTGACACCCCTAGGTGTTCTCCTACCACCCCACAAAATATCAAGGGGGGTCGTCGGAGGAAATTTTTTTTCGTAATAGAGCTCATATAAAGAGAATTTCACTCGCGGTCACTTTTTAGCCCTCGTCGAGGGCTTTGAGTGTAACCGACAGTTTTCCCTAAAGGTCAAGCCATTGCCCTATATGCATGCCAAAAATTAGCCAGATATACTGAGTTTAAGTACCCTAAAGTCTGCGTTGAAATGACCCTCTGTTTTTCCCATAAAATACAAAGATTATATAGGGAAATACAACTGGTCAGTTTTGACCGCTTTACGAAGTTTTCCCAGATATGCCGAGTTTTTTGTGACACCCCTAGGTGTTCTCCTACCACCCCACAAAATATCAAGGGGGGTCGTCGGAGGAAAAATTTTTTCGTAATAGAGCTCATATAAAGAGAATTTCACTCGCGGTCACTTTTTAGCCCTCGTCGAGGGCTTTGAGTGTAACCGACAGTTTTCCCTAAAGGTCAAGCCATTTCCCTATATGCATGCCAAAAATTAGCCAGATATACTGAGTTTAAGTACCCTAAAGTCTGCGTTGAAATGACCCTCTGTTTTTCCCATAAAATACAAAGATTATATAGGGAAATACAACTGGTCAGTTTTGACCGCTTTACGAAGTTTTCCCAGATATGCCGAGTTTTTTGTGACACCCCTAGGTGTTCTCCTACCACCCCACAAAATATCAAGGGGGGTCGTCGGAGGAAAAAATTTTTCGTAATAGAGCTCATATAAAGAGAATTTCACTCGCGGTCACTTTTTAGCCCTCGTCGAGGGCTTTGAGTGAAACCGACAGTTTTCCCTAAAGGTCAAGCCATTTACCTATAAACATGCCAAAAATTAGCCAGATGTAAACAGGGTAAGTGCCCTAAAATCCGTTTTGAAATGACCCTCTGTTTTTCCCATAAAATACAAAGATTATATAGGGAAATACGACTGGTCAGTTTTGACCCATTTCCCGATTTTTCCCGGACATGGCGAGTTTTTTGTGACACCCCAAGGTGTTCTCCTACCACCTCACAAAATATCAAGGGGGGTCGTCGGAGGAAATTTTTTTTCGTAATAGAGCTCATATAAAGAGAATTTCACTCGCGGTCACTTTTTAGCCCTCGTCGAGGGCTTTGAGTAAGACCGACAGGTCTGCCCTACGGTCAAGCCATTTACCTATAAACATGCCAAAAATTAGCCAGATGTAAAGATGGTAAGTGCCCTAAAATCCGTTTTGAAATGACCCTCTGTTTTTCCCATAAAATACAAAGATTATATAGGGAAATACGACTGGTCAGTTTTGACCCAATTCCCGATTTTTCCCGGACATGGCGAGTTTTTTGTGACACCCCAAGGTGTTCTCCTACCACCTCACAAAATTTCAAGTGGGGTCGTCGGAGGAAATTTTTTTTCGTAATATAGCCCATATAAGGCGCCGGTCAGTCGAGGTCAGTTTTGACCCCTTCTCCGTAGACTTTTCGGCCAACCGTCACCGGCCTTCGTGTTCTATTGCCCGAAGGCACCATCGTGCCAAATTTGACGCGCCTGCGGCGCCGGGAAGTGCCCTATCGGGCACTTGACCACTTTGCTTTATATATATAGATATATATATATATATATATATATATATATATATATATATATATATATATATATATATATATATATATATATATATATTATATAAAGAAAACAAGTCCCATATAATCCATGTATGATGAAGTGCTATGGAGTGAAACGTTAAAAACTCGAAATTTCAAGTGATTTTTGTGCATGATATTACAATGCTTCCTCTATACTATCTAAACGAGAAAGTAAAAATGAATTTTGCAAGTCAAAATTATATTCTCTATAGCAGCTTATTTGACAGATTTTTTGGCCTCATGCGATCAGATTCTATTGCGACTTACTTTTAATCGTATCTGAGGTTATTAAGATCCCATTAAGAAAAGGGTAACAAGTGGTGACATCTGATAAAAGCAGGATTTGCTCTCTACATACGGCAATGTAGTGAAAAATCAGTCAATATAGGCTACATGCTTTTTCCATAAAAACTCATTGGCTAATATGCTAAACACCTATATACAATTTTAAAATATAATATACGAAAACTTATTTTACACGTTTTAGTTTTAAATTATCACAATGGTAAAATATTTTATAATACAAGTACCAGGTATAAGAAACTGACTTACGATTATTTAATAAGACGTTACAAATGTAGAAAAAATGACTGTCCTCGTTGTTTGGGTAATCTTGTTGTGTTGGCTGATGGTAGTCTAAGCGGATCGGCAGTCAGCGGTTCATCTAAAAAGTGAGTCAAGAGGCGAGGAGGGCTAGGCGAGTTGGACGTAAAAACAGGATGTGCGGATTTATCTTGTGACTCAGTTGGGAAAACCCAGTACAAACCAGTGGCGGAACTAGAAAAAAAGGGCCTCCACGCAAAAAGAATAATTCTGGGCCCCCATATATATATATATATATATATATATATATATATATATATATATATATATATATATATATATATATATATACATAACACAAACATTGGATACTCGTTTCTAGCCTGAATTCTTTTAAAAATTTAAACATATTACAACATGTCATGTGTGTGAGTGCATTAGTCTGTATTGAATTTTCTTTTTTAAGATTTAGAATTAGTCTATTCAAAATGTTTGCTGTAATACTGCCTACCCGCTAAGTTTCAGCCGGTCAAAAGAATATAAAACGTGAAAGCTTTGTATGTGTAATGGTTTCTCGTGTTATGTTTATTTTTATGTTTTTTTTTGTATTTATATTATTTGTTTCAAATATATTTCCTTTTTATGCTATGTCATTCTTTAGTATGCATTTCTTAGAAAATAATAATTAAGAAAAGTTATTGCTTTTTAATTTGTTTAGTACAAATATATTAAAAGGAGCTTAGGAGCACCCCTATTTAACTATTTAAAAAAGGGAAATAAGTCATGGAAGTGTTTTGAACGTTTGCCTATCTTTAACACTACAGCTAAGGCATATATTTTTTTACACAACAGCATGTGTTAGCAACTGTATAACATTACTGCTGTAGTAGATCTGTTTGTTATTTACAAAAGCTTTTACCGTCAAGTCAAAAATGCAAGAAAATTATTTTTTAACAATAAAAAATTTATTATGGTCGGCTATGGGCCCCTAAATGGCATGGGCCCTCCGCATTGCGGGGTCTGGCGGCACTGTAGTTCCGTCCTTGGTACACATTTACTTCCCTTTTGCCCAGTGTCCAGCTGCGCACAGTTTAATATAAAGTTCAATTAATCTAGTCATATTAACATAGGGCTTGGTTGTCAAATAGTCTACAAACTGTCAAACTTTCAAACACTCTTATTGTCGATAAATTTTCATCTGAAGCATTCATTTTAATTTACCGTAGATTATTACCCAATCAAATATTGCTGAAGTTTATACTTTCACTCATATTTTATATTTTTGTTCTGTTCATGTGTAGCCTGCCTTTTATGCAAAAGAGTGTGTAGACTTCTTCAAGTTTCATTAGATCAGAACGTTAATCATCCAAACCATTCAGTCATGTCATCAGTAACATCAGCTTATATTAAACTGTTTTATTCTTGCTTCTATACGCCTACAAACCAACTCCAAAATAAAAGCTTCTAAATAGAGCTGGAGTGACTCATTTTCCCTGCTATTTTTTGATACTGACGTTTAAAAGCTATTTAAATATTTCAAGCTTATGTATAGTAAGGGCTTGAAAAAACAAAACCTGGAAAGCAACATAAGAAAAGTTTAGTGCTTGTAAATGTGGTAAGAGATTTGACTGACTGAATTAGTCTTCAGTATAAAGACATATTTTAAAAATTTGTAGTACGAAGTAGACTTCACTTGTTTCTGTGACCGCGGCATATAAAGATTATAAAGAGATAGTGTGGTCAGCACTATGTCCAGCCGCCTTTACATACCCTAACGTAAGTTAGGTACCCATCAGAGCTAGGTGGACCGACTAGAACCCGGATTCAAACTCGAAATTATTTTTTTCTATTATATTCGGGAATTTTATTTGTGTGCAATCTTACAGAGATTACTCACCACATAATGTGGCGTACGTAACGTGTACAACCGTTTAGCTCAACAACCCGGATGTTTGAACTATTTTTAGAAACTATTCTTCTCGATGTTAACTAGAGCTGGCTGGTTGTGTACATTTGAAACTTACATGTGAATATAAGAGTTAAATAAAGCAACGGATAATTTATCTTCTTACAACTACTTTCATGTATACGTTTTCTTAATACAAGCTTAAAAAAATGAAATACATTCACTAGTAGCCCACAGTCCCACTACATCATAGTAAGCCAACAAGTGGCTTCCATACAACTCGTCCCAGGGCTAGTTTCTACAACCGTCTCAAAATAAACACATAACTACATTGTAAGTAGGGACAAAATATGTGTAACGTTAGAAAATGTCGATATGGTAGCCTACTTGTAGCTAAATTTAGTAAAGCATAAATCTCCAAGTTATATTTTTTTTCAGATAGAAAGTACAAGGATACACACCCAACATCAACGTCACTTAACCAGATTTGGCTGGTTTTTGGGAGTTCCCAAAAGTGTTATATATATTTTCTCATTGCGTTACTAATATTTTTTTTACACTATTCTCTCCTCCGAATTTACAACATCCTGATTTTAGTATTCCCGTAAATCTTTTTATAGACACAACCTTCGACCGGTCTGATTGACTTGTTTGTTTCATTTACAATTACGTTTATTGTTTTATGAAAATATACGTTAAATTATTTTAAATTAAACTAGACTTACCCGTCATCCCTTGGATGACTGTGGGTTTCGGGGGTCATCCATAAATGACATCACGTCTGTGACTTATTATCACAAAATAACCAGACCCCATATTCAAAAACACGTTTTTATCTTTTAAAATCACTGATTTCGCCTGAGCAAATGTCTGACCACAAATATCCCTTCATATATTGATGTCACATAGCTAATCAAACATAGATTATATACTATAATGAAGGTCTGAAATAGTTTAGTATATAGAAACTCATTATTATCTAAATCTAGATAGAATTATCTATATTCTATGACTGGTTTGCTTAAGTCTAATTTTTACGTAGCTCTTGCTAGATCTAGATTAGACCTATTCTAGATCTAGATAGATAGATCACAAAGATTTATATCAAGTATTTAAGGACTATAGTAGTTTAATAAAGAAACTCAAAAATGTATTATGATTTCAAAATCGATAGTATTTTTAACTAATTAGTCTTTGGTTTGACCTAGAATCTAGATCTAGATCTATAAATAACTTTCTTTGACAGATTGTAGAGCTAGAGAAATTTATTGTAAAACTAAATGAAAAAGACAGTTGAAAATTGATATAAGTGTTGGAACGTAATAAAAACAGCAAACGGGCGTATTGTTAAAGTTATAGCCGCAAGAAAATTACCTTTATAACGCATTAAAGATCTGAATAAGAAACGAAATCTTGTATTGTAGCCGCCATTTATTGCACCAAAGTAAAGTTGTTTTTCTAAACTTTTAAAAGTAATGTGGTTAATCTACCAATGAATAAATCAATAAATTAATTAACGTCTTTAAATAAATTTGTGATTAACAGTCTGCCTGAAAGCAAAAATTGTTCAGTACCTACATACTATTTTACAGCTCTCCACATGGAACAGATTCTCTCAATTACCCAATCACACAAACAAAAAAACCCAAAAAAAAACAACAACAAAAAATATTCAAACATGTAAACAAACTTGAGTTTTAGTAGTATATAGATTGATAGATATAATACAATCTTAGAGTGCATTCTATCTATACAACATTACATATATCAACATGACAAGTTACAACATAATATAGCTGCCAGTAGAATCACAAAAAAAAATAATTAATTCAATGTTCGTTTTAATTTTCTCCTGTTGCAAAGTTTACAGAGTGCCTTATGGTATGTGCACATAGTGTTGGGTATAGTGTATTGTTTTGTAGGCATTGATGTGACGTATTGTTAGGTTTTATATCGTAATGTGGTAAATGTATATGTACGTGGCATATATTTTATTACATTTGACACCTACCTTGGGTTACGAGTCAGAGGGGGAATATTTTGTAATTTATTTGCTTGCGGCCCCCGTGAGACTGTAACTGTTTATGTATTTTTTATGCTCATCTGTGAGCCATGTTCCCCTTGTTCCCATGGCATGTGACCTCTGGGACTCTTGGTAGTTGTACCTCTGTTCGCGGCATTCAAAACCCAGGCTCTGAATGACTAGGACCGTTCAACTGTTTAACTTGGTTCTGTAGACCTAAAGAAGGACTATATTACTGTACCACTACTGTACATTAATGTACATTACTGAACAAATACTGTACATGGATTTGCTGTATACGGATTTGCCGTATATGCAATTAAGACAGGATCTATCTGAAAAAGCATCATGTTGTTTGTATGTTATCTCGTAGTGTCAGCCTTTAAAAATACTACACCTCAGTAGGTGACATCACACCACATCCCCACCGAGGCAGTGTGACATACATTTTAGGGTTGAGGGGGGGGGGGTCAAGTCGATTGGTTGGTGCTGGGTCACGTGCTGAGAAGTCACTTGGATCTGGCCAGGAGTTTTATGAGAATTGGTTTAGTGATCGTTTGTTGTTTCTTTAGTATCCTTGTCAGTTGTTACATGATCCAGTCATCTCCTTCTTTGTTACTGAATATTGTAATCTTTAAATTGTTATTCATGATTAGTTAACTAACCATGAAAATTATATTATTTTGATACGAATCAGGGGCGGAACTACAGTGCCGCCAGACCCCGCGACGCGGGGGGGGGGGGGGGGGCAGACCAATTGGGGGCCCAAAAATCCTGGCTAAATTATTTTTAAAAAAATGTAAAAAAAAATTAGGTGGAGGTCGAGTTATCTTTCTTCTACAGTTACAAACAAACACGATAGTCGGCAAACGTCTTTGAGAAAAATGCACTGACTATAGCTCGAGAGACCGCCAGACATATAGACAACTTCAAAGACGAAGCATCTGAAATTTGTCTGTGCCGGTACGCTTTGAAATCGGGCTGGGGAAATGTTACGGCGAGTCGACTATCCTGGTCTTCTAGACGATCGGAAAAAGTCGGCACTATTGATGTAGATGTTTATCGGCGCTTTCTTGTCCCCTTCCCTTCCCAACTCTCTCCCCCTCCCCCCTACCCCTCACTTCTACCCCTCACCACACCCTTACTCTTACAATAAGATGTAATGGATAGATTAACGAACCGTCTATGATATAAACTGTAAACTGACCACTTAAGCACATTTTGTTAAAGACACTAGTCAGTAGTTGTTCATTTACCTGATGAACCGGGGCGGAACTACAGTCCCGCCAGACCCCGCAATGCGCGGGGGGGAGGCCGTTTAGGGGCCCACGGCTGACCAAAATTTTTTTTTTTTAATTTTTAATTTAATTTTTGCCTTAATATTTGGTTTGTAAAAGAAAAACACTGTAGCTGCGGTACGATTATCTTTATTTTACAGTCACTATACCACGCTCTTCCGCAAAAGATAAAATCCATTACACAAACTACAGTGTAAAATATAGGCAACTCTTCAAATTTTGAATGACTTCTTTGATTCGTTGCCCCCCCCCCTCCCTTTGATAGCTAAATAGAGGACACGTAACTGTTTGACCGATCCTCCAAAGTATACTGTTGCGGATGGGGCAGGGGATGGGGACCAAAAAGGGGGTTAAAAATTGTCGACAAATTCTTTACATATTTAAAACAGTTATTTATAGTTGTATTTTTTAACCATCGTCAAGGCCGAGTTCTATTTCCCTACAACCAAACACACGCTGTCGCCGGCAAAATTCTTTTTATAAAAACAACAAAGTCCATATCACGAAAAGCCGCTACATATGAAGTGGGCGTTCAATACTTTTATGATGCACGGTTCTTATTTGCGGCATTGGTAGGGGACCCGAAATCCATTGTACATTTTTCAATGTTAATATGTGTTTGTGATAGTGGTTGAATTTGTATCCTGTACTATCTTGTATCGTACAAATAATTTAAAAAAATAATATAATACTAGAAACTTCAGTTTTATATACGTTTACTTGTTTTTGATTTTACAAGAAATATAGTAAACTTTTAAGGCATATACTTCAAATTATCTCCCCTGAGTAAGTTTTACAATGGGCGATGCTGACGTACATAGATCAAGGCGTTTTGTTGTCCCTTTCAAGTTTTTTCCCGACCCGACCCCTATCCCATCCCTCTTTCTCAACCTCACAAGTATCGAGGAGATAAATGTATCGTTTATGAACTACTTCCTAACCGTACGATTCACCACTTCAGCACATTTTGTCAGACACTAGACAGCACTAGATCTAGTCAACACATATTAATTTACTTTCATAGTATTAGGCACATCTAATTCCCAAAACAGGGCAGGTAAGATTATTTTTTATATAATTATTTAGAAATTAATTAGAACGTTTAGAATTAATTGAACATTATTAATAGTCATTGAGGTGGGGGTGTGTGAGGGTCTGGCTTTTTGTTAGTCGTTAAAAAATGTGACGTCATTTGTGGATCCCCCCTCCCCTAAATCAGAAGGTTATCCAACGCGTGGCCTGGCCACATACAGTTGTACATGTGAAAAACATTTTTCTCTCTATTATTATTATGCATTACTGCATCATTCACCCAATCGCCATGAAAACTTGGGAAGCTGTTGAGTACAGCCCCGCAAAGGTTTCTGTCATAGGCCCAAAATTTTATACATATTGGAGTGGGGACTCCTAACAGAAATATGTGATTTAGCGCCTTGTGATCCTCCATAAGCGGATGTGGTTACTACTTGAATACAACCGGCGGCAGTGTCATCCTGAGCGCATCACATATGAGCAGGTTGGCCACCACAGACAGTCGTTTAAAAGTTCCTACAACACTTGTAATAAGTCTCGCTACAACACTCGATGACTAAATCTAATCAGGTGTCGCACCAATGTTTCTTCCAGGGTAGACTGTTTTCGGGGTAGGGGAGGGGGGGGGGGAGCTCTGCCGGAAGAAACAATGTGTCACACCCATCACCCGTGCAGTAATGTAACCGGTAACTCCAAGAGCCCCGTAACTCCCCTGACACCTGGGCCGTCGCAGAGGGATTTACAGCATGCCTTGGCGACATTGTTAACATTTAATTCAACTTCTGGAAAACAGGGCACATGGTTAGTAACGTTTTGATAAAAGCCTCAGTTTGGTGTGTTGGACTAGATTTAGAAAGGAACCAGCTCGTGTGTTGGAAAACCTCTGATTTATTCGTGTACCAGATGGAATTATTTAAAATTGAGAGCGAACCTTGTTATATATATATATATATATATATATATATATATATGAGCCCAAATAAAATTCTTCGGGGGGGGGGGGGGAGGGGGTTTTTTTTTCTAGTTCCGCCACTGATACACATGACATGTTGTTGTGATTAGATTTAATTGAATTTTTTTTTTCAAAACCCGATCAGGCCAGAAATGAGTATCCTATGTTCGTATTGTGTGTTTATATATATATATATATATATATATATATATATATATATATATATATATATATATATATATATATATATATATATATATATATATATATATATATATATATATACATATATGGGGGGCCCACAAAATTTTTTTGCGGGGTGGCCCATTTTTTCTAGTTCCGCCACTGATACGAATTATATTATTTTGATACGATCATTAATACATTTATTCGGACAGCTATTTCTGCATCATATAAAGACAAAATTTGAGTTGTAAACTTACAATACAACCTACTAACTCATATACAGTTAGCAGATTGAAATACTTTACAAAGTCAGAAATACCTAACTTAAAGATGGTCAACTTCAAACGGAAACACCGATTCAGCTTTAGTAAACTCTCAAAATGTCACAAACTTATGAAATGTTTTAATTGATACAATAAAAAGCCAGCATTGATGGTAGTGCAGAGTAATGCTTTAAAGTTATCTGTCTTATGCCCTTATGGTTATTTTTTCATTCGTAGAGCCCGCAGTACCGTTTGAAATGTTTTGGTTGAGTGATCCTGTCACCGTGATATGTTGCATGTTTTTCTAGTTATCTTCCACGCTTGGTTTACCAGCATCCCCTAGCCTGGTCAACACGTGACGTGATGTATTGCTGTCTATATTTAGAAAAATCGCATGATCGTCAAAATGTTTAGGCGCGCTGTCAAATAGACAACTAAACAGAACATCATGGCTACTTAAGGTCAACTCGTGAAACGTTACCTCTTCTCATTAAAGCCTGTACCGGTCAGTTATTTAGATCTGATCTGACCAATAGATGTTTTTAATATTCTTTGAACATGACATGTTTAATTTATGCCGTCATAGCCGCGTTTAAATTACCCTATTTTACTCATGTACCCATTAGATCTGGGTGGACTCAGGTACCAGAGATTTAAATTCGGGTGCTCTATCACCAGTTGGTGAACGTATTTAGAAGAAATAAGAATAAAGAAAATGTTTACACAAGTGTCTGTCTATCAGAGCGACAAACTCCGATCTCACTTAACATTTCTATTGGAGTAGGACAACACAAGATGTAGATCTTAAAATTTCTATTGGAGTAGGACAACACAAGATGTAGATCTTAACATTTCTATTGGAGTAGGACAACACAAGATGTAGATCTTAACATTTCTATTGGAGTAGGACAACACAAGATGTAGATCTTAACATTTCTATTGGAGTAGGACAACACAAGATGTAGATCTTAACAGTTGTGTCTGGTATCAGCTAAGTTTATTTGAACTTCACTTCATTGAAATTGATTATTCTTAGACAATTATTTATACTTATAGAAGCTACCTGTTGGCTGTGTCGCTACATTGAATCCAAATGATTTTAAATCACCGACAGCCTGAAGGATATAACGTCATCAATAATAACAAAAGCTGTTTAAAACAATTTGAAAATTTTATAATTCGTCAACTTTCTAATCATCCTATTAAAATGAAAGTAATAATAAAGCATAGTAGTATAACCAAAATTAATGATAAGGATACAATAGCATTTTTTTTCAAAATTTCATACAGGCAAAATATTTATAACATTATAAATGCAAAGTGCGTAAAATACATTATGGAAGTGCAAGTAATAACCGTGAAACGTTTCAAAACAATAAAAACATTTTTATAAATCTCTTAAGGTAATATCATTTTTACAAGTAAGGCAAGTCTTAAAAACAAACATCTGAACGACGGGATTTTCTTGGTTACATTGTGTAGGCAAGGGGAGAAAACTAACAATCACATCAGCCAAAATACTCTCCACTATAATTTCCTTCAGAGTTTGATCCACTGTGGGGATGGAGATACCAAAATCCGACATATCCCGGTCTGTAGACACACGCTCCACTGGAGCCTGGACATGTACATGATGTGTACCAGTACCTGGTGTAACCATCTCTCTTATGTTTACGTGTCCATTTTCCTACAGAGACCTGTTTAGGACAGCCATGAGGATGTGACACTATAACGGTTAACTTGTCCAGATTAACAAATCTATCGTATTTGTCTCTAACTTCCCTACATAGACAATTAAAGCGCTGATACATCTTATCAAGATTATCAAGTAACTCCAAGTCACATGTCACATATCTCAACTCACACCTGTCTCTCCCAATGTCTGCCCAAACCACCTCCCAGCCATCAAGACTGACAACCGGACTTTTATTGTCATCAAAACCTAAAACACAACTGGTCTGTCTCGCGTCACTATCATCAAACACCACGTGTCTGGCTGTCGACACACAAACCTTCCCCCACACTTTGCCAGGTGTGGCAGAGACTTGACACTTGGAACAACGACACGTTTTTCTGTCACTCTCTGTGTACTTGTCCACGCCATACACCCTCCCCGTCCCTAACCTCATCACGTGATTTTCTCTCTCCTTATAACATGGATATGGAACTTGAGTGCCTGGGTAAAACTCTGGTCTCTCTAGACTGGTAAATTTAGTCATTACCTGGACAGTTAGGGCTGCCATTGTTTTGATTGTCTCACACATTAGATCGTCGTCATGGTAACGTGAGGGGAGACAATTTCTGTTGAAATCTTTAAGAGGTATAAAACCTTTGTGACCTGGATTATTCTTACAGACAGTAACATAATTTTTTAAATCAGCTTCTCCTTCATAGCACATCTCAGCTTCATGATTTCCTACAGGAATAAGGGAAACAGATTATTTAAACAGCCTAAATCAGAAAAATAGTGCTACAAAAATTCACATATGGTTTCATATACTTATATGTTTATGCAAGTACATATATTATATGTTTAATACGAAAACAGTAGTAGTATGTAAGATTATTTACTTATAGGAATATGTTATAAAACAAAGCCAAAAAAATTAACAAAAATTATTTATTTTCTGAAAATGTTACATTAAAGGATATCCCTACCTGTTGACTTAAAAACACATCAACATAGATTTGTATTGCTACAGTAGCACAAATAGTTTTTTATTTATGAATCATAAAATTGTTTATAACCTGTAATTGTGGACAATTTTTGCTTTTTGTTGGAGTTTCCCATGGCTTGTGTAGCTGTAAATATTTAAAACGTTTTATTGTAAACCAGCAATTGTGTTTTAAGAGGTTAAATACTCTAAATCATTAATATAAAAAAAAAGAAAATTAAAAAAGAAAAGAATGGTGTAATCGAAGTCAATGTCCTCAACGGCGCAAAACCTGTTGACACGTTTACTTAATTGTGTTGAAGGGGATCTCTTCCAACACTAAAGTTATGTACGAAGAAGAAGAAGTTGAAAGAATGAAAACGTTTTTCATTGTACAGTATAGTTTTTTTTTCCATGTTTCTATGTTTTTTAGAGCACTCCGTTATGCAACTTATCTCTTCACTGAAGATTCTCAAGATTTTTTTAGAGATGTTGTAAATAGCATAATAAATAAATTATGAATGCTAAAAAAATGAGCAGTAAAATGGAAGACTAAGTTGGGGCAATCTATAGGAATTTGCATATAATATGTAAAAAGAAATATGTGTATTATTATTATCAAAGAAACTGTAAGAAAAAAAACAAAAGAATATAGATCTATAGTATTTTGAGTGGGGGTATTTAAATCAATAATGCCAAATGGTTGTAGGGTATAGGAAATGTAAAATATGACTTATGTTTTGTAGATTTGCTTACTTAGTAGGGATATAGAGCCTACATACTGTTTTTGACTGATGTATCTTGGGCCCATACTAAAAATGTACCTAGTATAGAATCTAGCTATACTTTAAATCTAGATCTAGATAAAAGAGTAGTATAATATATAGGCCTAATTCAAATTTAGTCTTTCGCATCGCTAATAAACCGAGAGTGATCTCCCCAAAATTTTCTCAAATATTCTTATATGAAACAAAAGGGTATGGCAACTCGGGATATAGACATGAATTTTAATCCATTTTAAATACTTAAGCTTTCTTGTAGAAAAAAGAATTGCACACCAAGCGAACGCCAAATAAAATGTGCATAACAGTGCGGAATATTATTAGTACTTTATAAATTCACATGCGTTTTTTTTTTGAGAAATAGAGAAATTTAATACTTTCCGTCAGCGGAAATTACTCAAAATTTGAGAGAAGGCGGATAATTAGATGTATTACTTACACGTAAAATTTCATTTATGTATCTGAAAGTAGAAAAAGTTCAACTTCCGGTTCTCGGAAATCGCTCAAAAATTTATACGGATCTACGATTTTGATATAATACTTATTTATGAAATTTCATCAACCTAGCTGTAAAGGTACTCAAGTTATCGTGTTTACAGACACACACACACATACAGACATACGGACAATATTGCAAAACTATGTTTTTTTCACTCACGATTACAAAACTTTCTATTTACGTGTAGTTGTAACTTATTTAACTAAATTCAAAGTACGAAGTATTTTAATGCGTATTCTATTCAGTGGCCTAGAGAGGTCGGGTGTCATCAGTTGCGCACTTAAAGATGTCGCTCACCCCCACCCTCCACCCCCCGTAATTTTTTAAATATATAATTATACATACATATATATATATATATATATATATATATATATATATATATATATATATATATATATATATATATATATATATATATATATATATATTTATTTATTTATCTATTATTATTTTTACTGTACCTATATTATTTATAGCTAAACATTCCCATACACACATTAGTAGTTAGACTTTCTAACATTTACTTTTGTTCTTATTTCAGAATTGTCCGCAATTATAAACGAATAATTTAGGCCTATGAGATTAGATATCAGGAGGAAGAAATCGAGGCTTTCTCCTCACCCAGTGATGAAGATTGGTTGCCCCCATGCAAAATTGTTTCCAATGGGAAAAATGATTTTTACAAATATTTAAATACATGAATTTTTAAATTTTCATAAAGTGTGTGGGATTGCCCCACTTGCCATGTTTTTGTAACAAAAGTGAAATATTTAAAAATTGTTTTTTGTTTCATGAATTATCTCTATATTTGTTTGCCATTATATAAATAATGCATGTCTACTTATACCCTCAATATTATATTGTCATAGTGTTAATTTTAGATTTTTTACATTTTTATAGAAAAGTAGTGTATGGAATTACCCCTATAAGTAATAATGAGAGATTAAATATATATATATACACACACACATATATATATATATATATATATATATATATATATATATATATATATATATAAATATATATATATATATATATATATATATATATATATATATATATATATATATATATATATATATATGTATATATATATATTTATATATATATATATATATATATATATATATATATATATATATATATATATATATATATATATATATATATATATATATTTACAAAAATAAAATAATAGAAGATAAAATGGGTCTACAACAACAAATAACAATACTCAACACCAATTTCCACGTCCACAGCCACACTACAACCAACTGCTTCACACACTAGCGCACGCTCATCTGACACACCTCGCGTGAACACAACTCGCTCCATGTAAACACACTCAACCAAGGGCTACAACTATACACAAAATTGAAGGTACCTGTCTAAGGGCGTATAGCAACAGACAAATACCACATATACAACAGTAGATAACACTAACACTCTATAAATAATAGTAAGAGATTATATATATATGTATATATTTATATATATATATATATATATATATATATATATATATATATATATATATATATATATATATATATATGTATATGTATATATGTATATATATATATATATATATATATATATATATATATATATATATATATATATACACATATATATAATAAAAAAAATAATATAAGATAAACATACTCAACACCAATTTCCACAGCTACAGCTACGTCCACAGACACAATACAACCAACTGCTTCACACACTAGCACACGCTCTGCAAGCTGTCACCTGACACACCTCGCGTGAACATCACTCGCTCCATGTAAACACACTCAACCAAGGGCTACAACTATACACAAAATTGAGGGTACCTGTCGTTTGAGTACACAACACACACAAACAGGGGACATGTAAGGGACGTAACAAATGCCATTTTTTATATTATAAAGTAATTAACCAACGTGCTGTTTATAAATGACATCTCGCTAACTCTGTAGATTTCCATTCTCACCTTCCATTTGACACACATCGTCATACAATGTCAGACGGCCCCGCTCCCTACAATAAATTGACCACTTTAATTATATTTTATATCAGCGTATTTTCGATTTTTCTATTTTTTTTAACATCTGCGATCACCACGCAGGTTCTTCAAAATACGCGATCGATACAAAATAACGATTTACTACTTAAGTAATTAGTGGTTTAACTTGCCATCCATAAAGGTATTAAAGCATACAACAATCTTTCAATAACTGTAAGATGCGGAATCACGTTAAACAAATGTATAACACTCTACCTCCCCTTCACCCAGATCTCACGTATGGTACATGTGCTAAAGGCGTTAAATAAACACAACACTTAACACAACAATAAACATGATTTAACATCAACGTTGAATGATCTCGATAAAATGTTCGGAAAAGGGTTTTTTTTTTTTGTATTTTTAAATCAATATCAATTTGTGTACTGTTGTCTCTCTATAGTGTATCGAAACAACACGGTGTGTGTTGTCAAGTAAAAGCGAAATGTGTGGGACGTGTGTGTTGTTAAGTACAAGTGAAATGTGTGGACGTGTGTGTTGTCAAGTACAAGTGAAATGTGTGGGATGTGTGTTGTCAAGTACAAGCGAAATGTGTGGGATGTGTGTTGTCAAGTACAAGTGAAATGTGTGGGACGTGTGTGTTGTCAAGTACAAGTGAAATGTGTGGGACGTGTGTGTTGTCAAGTACAAGTGAAATGTGTGGGACGTGTGTGTTGTCAAGTACAAGTGAAATGTGTGGACGTGTGTGTTGTCAAGTACAAGTGAAATGTGTGGACGTGTGTGTTGTCAAGTACAAGTGAAATGTGTGGGACGTGTGTGTTGTCAAGTACAAGTGAAATGTGTGGGATGTGTGTGTTGTCAAGTACAAGTGAAATGTGTGGGATGTGTGTTGTCAAGTACAAGTGAAATGTGTGGGATGTGTGTTGTTAAGTACAAGTGAAATGTGTGGGATGTGTGTGTTGTCAAGTACAAGTGAAATGTGTGGGATGTGTGTTGTCAAGTACAAGTGAAATGTGTGGGATGTGTGTTGTCAAGTACAAGTGAAATGTGTGGGATGTGTGTTGTCAAGTACAAGTGAAATGTGTGGGATGTGTGTTGTCAAGTACAAGTGAAATGTGTGGGATGTGTGTTGTCAAGTACAAGCAAGGACATAGGAACCAGAGTGTGAATTGTGAGTCATTCAAGGCAAGACAAAGGAAATCTTTTCAGGACATGTGTGTTGTATTTTGAAGGTCTGTTGCCGGATAATCAATATGGGTAACCAGATGGTTAACTGACGGGTTCACCTTATATTTTCCTCTATACGTCACTACGATAATAAGGTGTGCATGAAGTTAATAATAGTTATGAGTATATTTTCTTATATTATTGCAATGTTTTTATTTATTTAGTCTAAAGATTTAACCTTGTTATTTTGATAGGTTGTGCTATGTTTACATTGAAATGTAAGCAGATTAAGTTTCACAAGGATTACGAAACAAGGAGTGTGCGTTTCTTGCTTTATGTTGTGTTGTGTTTATATTTTGTGTTGTATCTTGGTTTGTGTGATACATTTTTTTAGTTTTAGACCTTTAGTGTATGTTGTCAATTTCTTTCTCGTCGAAGTATACTTTTTGAATGAATCTTAGAGCATTGCAAAGCAATGACATACTGATATATATATATATATATATATATATATATATATATATATATATATATATATATATATATATATATATGTATATATATATATATATATATATATATATATATATATATATATATATATATGACGCCTGTGTGTCGACTCGCCGCTCTCCCTTCGACACAGACATAGCAAAATGAAGATCAAGCTTTATTGAAATTACTGTTGTCTGTGTGTCTGTCATGCTCTAGAAAAAAAAGGAAAATAATAACTTCCACAATCAAACGAAACCGTCCCCGACCGTGACATCACATGGAACAAATGGAAATTTTCAAAACGAAGCGAATTTCTTAAAAATAATGACGTCATCCATACTCTAAGATACAGACTCTATTATTACCGCCTAACCTTCTTTCTTCTTCGTTCATAATTCTAGTGTTGGAAGGGATTCCCTCCAACACAATTAAGTATAGCCTACTGTCAACAGTATTCGCTAATGAGGCCATTGAGTACGATTTCAGCCTGCTTTTCTTTTTTGATTTGCTTCCATAAATGTTGTCCAACCAAGAACAAACTACGATTCAGCAGTTATTAGATTTTGGAGTTGTCTCTTCTAGAAGAGTGGCTGTCCCAAGCTAACGAGCCTCATCTGTCCGAGGTTTTGAACTCGAGACTTTTCGATTTAGCAACCATGAGCTTTACTGACTCGACCCGACCTTACCGCATTATGTTTTGGTCTAATCTTAAAGTGTTTTGCACTGCAAGTTGAGTTTCTTTCTCTTTGGGTAGGGGGCAGAACACCTCCCCCCCCCGTCGTCGAAGAACGTCTACCGCCCCCCCCTCCCATCCCCACACTCCCGAACAAAATACAATTGATATAGGACTTAATTTATATTTTTACTAGTGTTTCTGGCCATTTATCTTTTAACATAACGTATTCACTGACATGACAAAAATATGAACATAAAAAGGTTCACACGAAGGTAGTTTATGTGTGTGTGTGTGCACATTTTGTGATATATACATAAAAGCCATTTATTAGAAAAAAAGATCAACTTACACATTTAAATATATTATTTTCAGAAAACAACTTGTCGACATCAGTTAGGGACAAAATATTTACAACATTTTAAACAAATAGTCCCTAACATTCAGTATAGTAACGGTTAACTTTTTAAAATAATTTATTTGCAAAAAATGTTGATAACATATACAAGTCTTAACACAATGAAGGTTTCGCCATATTGTTTGTTTACATTGAGTAGACAAGGGGAGAAAACTAATTTTGACATCAGCCCCAGTACTCCCCACTATAATTTCCTTGAGAGTTTGATCCACTGTGGGGATGCAGATATAACACCACATATCCCGGCCTGTAGACAAACGCTCCACTGGAGCCTGGACATGTGCATGCATTGTACACGTACCTGGTCCAGGTGATTTCATCCTCGAAATTATCATCCCTCTCATATTTGTGTGTCCATCGTCCTACAGAGACCTGTTTAGGAAAGCCATGAGGATGTGACACTATAATGGTCAACTTGTCCACATCAACAAAACTCTTGTATTTGTCCCATACTTCCCTACATAGACCATCAAAGCGCTGACACATCTTGTCCAGTTCATCAACCAATTCGAAGTTACATGTAAAATATTTCAACTCACACCTGTCACTCTCAATGTTTGCTCCACCCTCCGCCTCCCAACCATCAAGACTGACTACTGGACTTTTATTGTCATCAAAACCTAAAACACACCTGGTCTGCTTCGCCTCACTGTCATCAAACACCACATGTGTGGCTGTCAATACACAAATCTCCCCCCACACTTTGCTGGGTGTGGAAGAGATTTGACACTTGGCACAACGACAAGTTCCTTTTTTGTCAATCTCTGTGTACTTATCCACTCGCCACACCCTCCCTGTCCCTAACCTGATCACGCGACGTCCTCTCTCCTTATAAAATGGATATGGAGCTTGAGTTCCTGGGTAAAACTCTGGTCTCTCTAGACTGGTGAATTTAGTCTTTAACTGGACAGTTAGGGCTGCCAATGTTTTGATTGTCTCATATAAGAGGTCGTCGTCATGATAACGTGAGGGGAGGTAATTTATGTTGAAATCTTTAAGAGGTATAAAGTCTTTGTGACCTGGATTTTTCTTACAGCCAGTAACATGTTTGTTTAGATCAGGTTCTGCGCCATAGCAAATCTCAGCATCATGATTTCCTGCAGGAATAGGGGAAACAGATTCTTTAAGCAGTCTAAAACTGGTAAAAACATATAAGTAGCCTATTATTAGTATTATTTTGTTTAGCGATACTGTGTTCAAACTAACACTTAATTTAGCATGCTGATAAAGATATACATTAAAGGGAAACTTTTGCCATTTCTTTCATTTAATCAACTATAAATTTACAATAATAAAATAATCTACATGTTATCACTAGCACAGATTTATAACTGATTAAACTAGAGTTGTCTTATGCTTGTCATATCTCACCTAGATAAAAGACACCAGCTTGGTCAGTTTTGATAACTTTATCTGGATTCTCAAAATATGGCACATCTAAAATAAAATAGTAATCAATTAACAAATACATTGCTTTATAATTACAACGAAAAGAATTGTGACATTACTGTGAAAAATTCTTTTAGTTTGTTTTTTGCACTCACACAGGTCATAGTCATTTGAAAAAAAAAATGTTTAATATTTCATAGGGTAATAGAATTTACTTTTACACGTATAAAAACGCGTGTAGGTTATAAAGGAATTGATTTTTAAAGTTTTTAAATGTAAAAAAATGCAATAATACTTTTTAGATTACCTAAATTACTTAAAGATTTGGTTAAATGAATGATTTAACTGTAACCCTCACTCAGTGGGGATGCTTTTACCCACTGAGGTGTTGGGGTTAAGACGGGCTGACCCTGAGATTTAGGACACACTGACACCGACAGTTGTTGTCAAGTAGGCCTACTGGCTTTATTCACTGCATCGAGCCATGACAGTGATGCATAACACAGTAGTACGACGATTTCAAAACAGAGAGAAAAAAACCGAAGAAAATAGAAACAAAGAAAACTGTAGCCCTAAAACAAATGTAAAGAAAAAGTTACATTCATGATAACCCCACGTGTAGGCTACAACATACACTGGTAAAATAAAATATGTTTCGGCCAGTACACAGTACTGCCAACAAGTACCAATAAGTAGTACAACAAATAAATACTTAAATAAATACTCAACCTAACTAGTGTGCACATGCAGCACTAGCAGGAATACACAAATAAATATTCTAACAATAAACATAATTTTATAACCACACTACCTACATTAGGTCTACATCTTGGTACCGTGTCCACAGACAACAGCCTTGCGTGTGACTGACACGGCTAGGAACGAAATTACGCATAGTCCCATGTCACATGACATGGGACACAGGTAACATCGCTCACAAGAGCATGCAATACAACTACGTCAACAGGGCTACGGCCCCACAGGGGCCGCAACTGAATGAATTAAAACTTTATTTGTTATCCCCCCCCCCCTTGGCTGGTAACCATATGTGTTACATAACATTTATCTGGCTCTACCTTCAGATGTACTTGATGGCTCCAATTTTCTTTTTCTCACTTTGTTCGGGGTTTCCATGGTTTGTGTTACTGTAGATATGAAAATAGATCGATTGCTTAATAATTGCACTAGTGTTGAATGTAAACAAAGAGAATATTTTAAAAATAATTTTACATCGGTGTATAAACGTTTCTCAAGTTTAAGAAAAGGGTACTAACTCAAAGTATAATTGTTTTTCTCCTAATAGTGAAAAACTAGATACAATGTATACCACAACAAAAAAAATAAAAATAAACCCACTTGGCTTAGTTCGACAGGCACGACGGAGAGCTACTGACCTATTATTTTTGTGTTTTAAGAGATGTTGAGTAATTTATTACGCACATTGTGCCCCGTAGAATACGTAATTGCTTATATTTGATATTTCAGTACTAGTGAATGCAGGTCCATTGTAAGTCTGCTGTACTGGAACATTTTCAAAGGCAACACAAAAGCAGTAACTAATAAAAAATAAATTCAATGATCTGAAAGGCAAGGACAATACTTTAGTTTGACCAAATAATTTATGTGACAAATAACATATTTTAACGCTATTTTTCAAAATGTTGCATCTACTAGATTATTAGATTTTTTAAGCATGTTTTTATCTCATCTCAGCTTTTACAGTTTCTTCATGCTTCGATATTTTAGCATTTATAATAATAAACTATTTATTTTTTAATGTAAACCATTCTATATAAAACATATTGTAATAATTTATTATCCTTGTCTTAATGTTCCATTAGCCTTTCTGTCAACTTGTTTTTTACAAAGATTACGAAACAAAAATTGTTGCGTTTATTGTTTTATGTTGTGTCGTTTGTATATTTTGTGTTGTCTCTTGGTTTGTTTGAAGGATTTTGTTGTGTTTTAGAACTACATTGTGTTTTGTTATTTTTTTTCCGTCATAGAGTAAATGAATCTTACACCGTAGCAAAACAATTACTATATATATATATATATGTATATATATATATTGCGCCTGTTTGTCGACTCACCGCTTCACTAACCTGAAAACCTATATACTCCTCTGACACAAACTTAGCTAAATGCAGATCAAGCACTTCTAAAAATAATGTTATTAATTTCTTATTAAGGTTTCAATTGTGTTTTTATACAATAATCGCAATTAATGCACATAATTGATACAATTATAAATACATGATTATACTACAAATAATTATAAAGTAAGACATTTAAACAAAATATAAACTCTACCTTTGGCTGTGAATTAAAAGGTTTTCAAAATGGCCGTGTAGTCAGGTACTACACCATTGTATTTTTAACATAACTGTAAAAATAAATATGGATTTTCCCGCTGTTACTTCTGTATGAAAAATTAAGACACCGCATTGGATAAAAAACGAATTGTATATTTGAGTCTTATTTGTTTACGTAAATATTATAGAACATAAAATATTGTAAAAATGTGTACTATTACACGTCTTGTATGTAGTGAAGTACCTACGGATAGCGAAGAACAACAAATAAATTAAAAAATTACAATCCTGAAAGTTAGTCATTATATATATTTTATATTACATTAAATCCAAATTTAGCCAATTTCATTGCTAAATAAAGATTTAATTAAAATAATTAAGGCCTGAAATAGTGAAGTGTAGAAACTCATTATTTGCCTTAATTCTAGATTCTAGATAGAGGTAGATCTAAAATCTACGGCTGCCTTAAGTCTAGTTTATCCGTAGCTCTAGATAAATCCCTTGTATTTTCGAATTAGATGATATTTGAAGCTAAACCAAATATTTACATCAAACATTTAAGGACTAAAACAGTTTAATATATAGACTCAATTATTTATGATTTAATGTGTTTTTATTGCGTATTACATATTGATGTAATTTTTCTTTTCATATACTTGTTTTTGGTTACGTCTTAAAGTTTTTTTTTCGGTATAATTTGCCTTTTATTAGTCCTATACGTTTCAAGTGACGGCACTGTATGTCCCTGTATTTTTCTCTTAAACTATTTTTGGCTTGGCTTTAATATCAATTGACGTTATTAAGCCGGTGAAAGTTTTTGATATTTTTTAAAAAAGTCTTTGTTCTGAACTTTTATAACTAAAGGACTGTATCTTCAAAAAAATATATCAATACATTCATTAACGTGTTTAAAAAAATGTGTGTGTTAACATTTTGGTTAAAAAGAACACAAAATTCATGTAGTACAGATGCTCTCATTATCAACTTTAATTTGTAATTCGGCTTATTATAATAGAATCTCAATTTTTTTTTCGCAATATGTCAACACAATTATGAATAGCAAAAAATGTGTCTTTCTTTTTCTTTAATAGACACAAAACTAACGAAAAATGTTGTCAGAATCTCTCTTAGTGAGGATTGAAGACTAAACAGTTTTTGTAATAGAACGTGTAAACAATATTATATAACACAAATATTCCTATAAAAATAAATTATTTAAGTACAATAAGCAATAACAAACACACATTCAATACCAAGCTCAAGGTTATATATATATATATACGTATACTTTTATATAACAACATACAGACAGTCTGGCTGAACAAAATGAATTGGTGTATAGGCATTATATTTGCAATGCTTAGTAGAGTGAGTGGTCTTTACCATTCTAACTTACAGTTGCTCAACCTAATATCCATGTTGTATTTCATGTTGGAAGTCATAAAATTTGTGACATATTGTTAATATGTCGTTACATTTCTTACAAAGATATTTCCTTCAAAACTGTCATACTATCAAACACTAGAATTCGAAAACAAGATTAAGGTCAATCATTTTATTTATGAGGACGCGTATACTAAGGCTAGGTTAGGTCAAGGCTGAAATTGATTCACAAGAAAATATGTTGTTGCTGGCTAACGTTATATAATTCGGATAGTAAAATAAAAATGCCCTTTGATGTATCGTTCAAACACAAAGCTTCTTTTATATTTTGTTCTAAAAATACAATTTCATAGTATTGATTAGAAATATTGACAGCTGCATCATAATCTCCTTTGGTAATTCATACATATGTCTATGTCCATGTCCATGTCCATGCCCATGCCCATGCCCATGCCCATGCCCATGCCCATGCCCATGCCCATGCCCATGCCCATGCCCATGTCCATGTCCATGTCCATGTCGATGCACATGCCCATGCCCATGTCCATCTATGAAACCTCCCTTTGAAAGTGGTATGCCACTGAGATGTTTGTCAACTCGAGGGTGTGGAGGAATGTTGAGTGGCGTTAACAAAGTAAACCTATTGTTATTTTTTCTTGTGGTCGGTGTAAATTACATGTAAATGGTATAGATTCTCTTTGCAGTGTGTGTTTTATATACTCTTTATACGCTTGGCCCAAACAAGCCCAAAATACACACTAAGCCAAGTGTAACAATTTTGTTTAAAATCCGGGATTTGAACAGGCACAGTGTCTGTGTCTGTGTTTTGGCTGTTCGGAATTTGTACAAAATGTGTACACATTACATACCCAATAGGTACACAATACACAGCGCTAAGCCGTGCGTGAAACTGAAACCACATGCTTTCAAAACCGTTGCAAATTGAAATCTATTAAAAAGATAAAAGAATAGCCAGAACAAAATATTTATTGATTTATAATAACTTGGCTGGTTAGTTCACAGAGAAGAGAAAAATAATATAAAGAATGGTAGAGTTATGTATATTACTAGGGCTAGGTGTAGGGCTAGGGCTAGGGCTAGGGCTAGGGCTAGGGCTAGGGCTAGGGCTAGGGCTAGGGCTAGGGCTAGGGCTAGGGCTAGGGCTAGGGCTAGGGCTAGGGCTAGGGCTAGGGCTAGGGCTAGGGCTAGGGCTAGGGCTAGGGCTAGGGCTAGGGCTAGGGCTAGGGCTAGGGCTAGGGCTAGGGCTAGGGCTAGGGCTAGGGCTAGGGCTAGGGCTAGGGCTAGGGCTAGGGCTAGGGCTAGGGCTAGGGCTAGGGCTAGGGCTAGGGCTAGGGCTAGGGCTAGGGCTAGGGCTAGGGCTAGGGCTAGGGCTAGGGCTAGGGCTAGGGCTAGGGCAAGGGCTAGGGCTAGGGCTAGGGCTAGGGCTAGGGCTAGGGCTAGGGCTAGGGCTAGGGCTAGGGCTAGGGCTAGGGCTAGGGCTAGGGCTAGGGCTAGGGCTAGGGCTAGGGCTAGGGCTAGGGCTAGGGCTAGGGCTAGGGCTAGTGCTAGGGCTGGGGCTAGGGCTGGGGTTAGGGCTAGGGCTGTGGATAGGGCTAGGGCTAGGGCTAGGGCTAGGGCTAGGGCTAGGGCTAGGGCTAGGGCTAGGGCTAGTGCTAGGGCTAGGGATAGGGCTAGGGCTAGGGCTAGGGCTAGGGCTAGGACTAGGGCTAGGGCTAGGGCTAGGGCTAGGGCTAGGGCTAGGGCTAGGGCTAGGGCTAGGGAAAAAAATCAAATTCGCAGTGATGGCAACCCGGCAGGGCGTGATTTGATTCTTCTCTATACAAGGTATATAAAAAAAAGTCAATTACGGTTTCACACCGTTCATCCGATCACCATGAAACTTTCGGGAGTTGAACACTACAGGGAAGGGTTCTGCAAAAAAATAAAATTTAATATACATTACACGGACGCTAAGCGTCCACACAATAATGACACTATTGCATCACATACATGAACACACATGAAGACGGAAGAATCTTTGTAACTCACAGCTAACGAGAATTCACTGCATTCATATATCGTTGGATAATCCAATGTTATGACTTAATATTATGGATAAAAATAAAAAGGCATTAGTAAAATCGAAACTCTGCCTCCATACCATCTCTCCCTTTCCCTGTTCCCTACTACGAATAAACATTATGTAAATAAAATATATGTATGGCAATGCAATTATATTATATTTTCATCTGTATTGATAATGTTGAAATAATGAGTTTGCGTCATTTAAAATCGAACCTGGCGGTCTATGACGCAGATGAAGTGTAGATAATCAGTTTCTTTGACATCAGCTTTTGTAAGGGAAATGTTGTCATGTTATGCAGCTGCTACATTCACTAACGTCATACAGGCTAGCCATGAGAGTACGATTGACACAGGGACGTTCATCCAACACAACCGCGAGATCCAAACTCTAGTCAATGGCGTAAGCAGACATGCGGCCTACCCTTCGACCACGTAGCCCCATGCTCAGTTATTTATATAACTTTTTGTTGTCTTCACCGAAACCCTTTTAAATAAATCAAATACGGTTTATCCAGTCTGAACAGAAAAACAATTGATCTAGTAATATATTCTTTCAAACCAACGTGTCTTCGTGATACATCGAATTATTGGGTTTATATAAGGTTTGTGGACACACGTATTTGTGAATATACTAATGCTTGTGTTTAAAGCTGTGTTTCTTTTTGTATGTTTTCTGTATGTGTGTATGCGTTGTGCATGAGTGTCTTTGTATATAATTGAAAAAAACTGTAACGTTTTGTTTCCCTCTAAACGTGCTAGATGTTTAATTTACTTTCTCGTCCGCGCGCTTATTTGTTCATTTGTTTTATTCGATCGTTTGATAGTTTGTTAGAACATTTGCAATGTTCTTTTCCTTTTTATTATTATTAATTTTTAAAATTAATTTGTTCGCTAGTTTGTTACTTCGCTCTCGAAATCGTTAATTTGTTTATTTGTTGTTTTTAATCATTCTGTCTTCGTTTCTGTGTTCACTTTTTTTTGTAGTTTGTTCATTTATTGTTTTAATAGCTCGTTTGTTTGTTTGTTCGTCCGCTCGCCCGATTGTTCGTACGCATATCTGTTCGTTTGTTTTTCGTACGTTTGTTCGTCCTCAACAAATGCACTACATTGCACAACTCAGTCAGGTTACGTCCAGGAAGACCACACTTGACTGTAACATGACTAATACTTACGCATGTCGAAACATTAGTGGTTTAATTTGATCGTCTGTTTGTTAATTTCTTGAATTGTTATTTTTAAGGGGTCGTCCACAAATGACATCACACTCACAGGGGGGAGGGGGTGTCCGTAATTTTGTGACGATGTGTTACGAGGGGGAGGGGGGGGGGGGTTCAGATGGTGCGACGTCACACTTTTGCATTATAAAAAAGCAATGTTAAAAAACGAATTTTAGACTTTATTTCGCGTTTTAGAAAACTTATTTTATAAATTGCAATGTTAATTGATTAAAATACTCTATTTTGACAGAGTTGAGACAAGAATTTGGAAAAATATCGATGTTTAAAGAAAAAAGGGGAGGGGGGAGGTAAAAAATCGTCCAAAAAAGCGTGACGTCATTTATGTATGACCCCTAAGTGCCGACTCGTTCACTCGTTTTTTACACGACAGTATTGTAGTTTCAACGGGTTGCGTCCCATATTAAAAGCTGATGAAATATTTCTAGAGGATTTCATCAATACTTTGCCAATCCTGTATTTTTAAACACTTGGCTTTGTTTTCTACAACCCAATTATTTCAATGTAAACAAACGCATATATATATATATAGTCATATATATATATATATATATATATATATATATAAATATATATATATATATATATATATATATATATATATATATATATATATATATATATATATATATATATATATTTTATAGTTATATATATATACCTATATATATGCTCTAGGAAAAATATCTGAAATAAACACTGCCTACACCTCTGCTTCTATTGACCATTCTCTTAATACGGGCTCTCATTCAATTGGTAGACACGTGTACATACGTATGGTAAGCTTTTAAAATGGTTGGGCACATCTGTATTACCTGTGGGTATGGCTTGCTACCTGTCAATCAAAGTGATTGACGTTTAAATTTCCGTTTAACGTATGCACATGGGTGTGGCATTTTCTTTTGAATCGGTGGTTGCACGCCAATTTGATAACAGTGATAGTCGTCGTAGTCAGCTTATGAAGGATTTCGATTTTTTGAAGTCTGTTTTTTTTTAGATTTATGGACGCTGTTGTAGGTTATTGGCTACATATGTTCTCATCCTGATTTGATTGATCAGTGCGTTGGCAGACTGTGTAATATAAGTCGCATGCTAAATTAAGGTACGTAAATCTATTTGACGTCTAAAGCTCAAACATTATCAGACTTAGGTAAGTTTATTTGTGTAGCATCATTTTGCTTTTTGTGTAACGAGTAGACTTTTTAAACTAACATTTTAAAGAAAATCATATTTTTAAAATAATAATAGTAGCAATACTTTCAATCTTGATGTTTTATATTTTTAGGGTTTAAATGATGAACTTTGCAACAAGTTTAAAAGTTAAAAGGAATATAATATAATAGTATTAATACATATTTTCCCTGTTATAATTTATATATTTAATAATGTGCATATACATAACACAGTTTAGAATTTTAAAAAAAAAACATAAAGCCTTAAAACATAAATGAATCAAACTAGTAAAAAATTTGGTGGCTTCCTGTACCAGCAAGGATGCGGAAATACATTGTAACCACATAGCCCAGCTTTTGCATAAACGCATCAAATTCGTCGTAAAAAACATAGGCGTATTTCAAAACGATATTAAGAGTACTCCAACCATATTCATGAGGTTAATCTTTTCATGGATCACGATAATCTGTAACCGCTTGCTCTTGATGACGCCCCTGCGACGCTCCTGACACTGAGCGCTCGTCGAAACGTGTTCTAGCTTAATATTTCAGAGGGTGATTCACGTACACATAATTATTTTCCTTCAGTAAAACGTGGGGTGACTTGGCTGTAGAGCAGGGGTCTCCAAACTACGTCCTGCAGGCCGGATGCGGCCCGCAAAGTCCTCTCATCCGGCCCGTGGAGATCTTTTTGTCCATGGAAAAATTGTTTGTTGGTGATGGCTGAGGAACTTTGCCCAGAAAAATCAAAGACATGCCTGGAAGAAAATGGCCCCCGAACTGAAATTTGATAGTTAATGTGGCCCTCGGATTGAAAAGTTTGGAGACCCCTGCTGTAGAGTATACAAAAAATAAGATCCAATAATTATATTTAATAAACCTCAAACATCTACAAGTACTTTGCCTTATTTTTGTGTGGTACCAGGTAGCAGCAAACTGCGACGGGTACGCTAGTATAAACATTTTTTGAAAAACTACTGTATTGTTGTCAAACGTTTGTGTAGATTTATCCGCAGATTGGCGAACTAACATTCTCGAGAATGTGGATTGGACAATTATCTCAACTAGTGGTGTCAGTTTTGGTGCTTTTCATCATCAACTCTCCTGGGGCAGTAGGTGAGTTCGCTTCTCAATAGCCATGTAATGACGTAACCATAAAACAACTACATAAAAACTATTAATGAGCCTTTTAATGCACTGAAAATATAGGTATGTAAAGAAAAATTATTAGCTGCTTGTTAGGGAACTTGCCGGTGCCAAAAACTCTTCAAATTTTGCAAATGGTCACGTCAGGCAAATACAACAAGGGGGCAAATGCCGATCGACAACACAGTTCAAGATCAACCGGAAACTGACCCCCTAGTGACAAGTGTTTATTATGAGCTAAATATTAAAAATAATTCTCCAACGTTAAAATCTCTGATAATTTCTTAGTTCGTAGGACGACCCCGCTAGTAACAACCAAAAAAAAAAGTTTCCTATCGGGAGTCCTGCATGGCCGATAAAAGCGAAAACAGGCCGTATTTCCGTATATTAACATTGTTATTTTTTGTGAAAACAGAGGAAAATTTCAAAACGTTATTTAGTGTACTTTCAGTGTTTGTTCCAGGCGTCTCTTCTCTTTTATATAGAAAACATATTATACCTTTACCAGTCTCCGCACCCGCAACACCCCTGAAAATGTCAAGTGCCCCCAGATAATAAAGTCTGAAAGAAACACTATATACATAGGCTCTGTAGATCTGGCTAATAGTTTGCCTTGACCTATATAATTCAGTCGGCGATTTAGGACAATTTTCGTTCAGACTCTACGCCCTAACAGATCTAAAAACGGAACTAGAGTTAAATCGTTTTTATGAAAGCTTTATATTGAAAATAAAACCCCGCGTCAAAGTCCTCTAATAATTCATGAGGTCTTAAAAAGACCCATGTGGGTACCATAAATTGTGTTCCCTACGAGAAAACCCCCAAATAACAGTTATAAGTGATACAATGTCGTATTTTCTTTTTTAAGATTGTACATTTTTTGTGAACAAAACTGAATAATGATGACTTTATTTAGACTCTTTGTTAGCAAAGTAACTTTTTAACGTAATGGTTTTCAAATGCAATTATACTTTTTGAGACAAGAAAAATAATTCAACATCAATATATTTAATTAGATTAAAACTTTCCGTGATAAAGTAATTATTTCACTAATTCTCATTGTTTATAAAAAAAATGAAAATATACTGCTTAAACGTGTACACTATAACAGTCCACAAAGCATCTATTCATCAATTAATCAGTTATTACATTTCTCAGGTTTAACATACAGTGAAATTAAACCTTTTGTATTAAGTCGTATAAAAACATTTTAGTGAATTAAAGTACAGGTCAGAAAAAAGATCTATTACATTATTAATTTAAATTTTTGTCAGTACTTACAAGCCGATTATTACACGGCGTATGCAGAAGTTAAGATGTTTATCAAAATTTGTTCGAAACCTAAGTGAAGCTAGGCAAAATGGCAAGTAAGAAAATAAAACAAACCTACAATATATGTTAAAAGCATCGGTCACTCACAAACAGGGAGGGACTGTCTGCGTTTTGTGTATATGGGCTTATAGGCTATATGAGTTTTATATGGCAATGTTTTCTCTATGTCTGCTCCTTGCCTTGGCTGAATATGGTTGGGGTATGTGATTGTTTTTTGCTGGAGTTGGCGTTGACGGGAGAGGTTGGCAAGGATGTGCGCATTTAACTGTATGTCTAATCATCTAAAACAATCGTATCTTAGTCTGCAAACTAAGTGGCATTAAAAAATAATACATATTAGATAACAATATAAAGTAGCATCTAGTTATGTACATAGATGACGAACTTTTTACAAAGAAAGAAAACTATTAATAGAAAGTTAAATTTATTCAACAACCAAGGGACAGGTTCAACTCTGTGGGACGGCGGTAAATGGGTTGATGGAAGATGTTTTCTGTTGGTTAGAGAGTCAGCTACATGGGTCAATGCCTTGGTAAGTTAACGTCTTTAAAATCAAGTTTCTTAATGCAACTCATTCCTAGACCGTACACAATTTAAACCCAATAGATCATTTCTATGTTTTTAAAATAAAATCTGAATCTACACATTGTATTCCCAAATGTTGTAATAGTACTACGGATAACGCTGTACCTGTCTTCCTAATGCTTCTGCTATATTATTGTATAACTATAAGTATTTGGAAGGTACGTACAGTAGAATAGGGAAAGAGAATAGTAGGGGGAGGCCAAGAGGTCTTAAATATTCTGTTTTACAATAATTTGCTTTCAAATGGCCCAATGTCAACGGATATTGGGAAACAATAAAAAGAATAAGATACCCTTTCAGGTAACTGGTAATCGCTCATATACAATCAAGGTAGCCTTTGTAGAATCATGAGTAATATATTTGCGAACATTCCATCAATTTAATTAATTTAAATTCAAGCACTTTACAAAACAGCTATCACCACTTACTTAATCATTCAAATTTTCAAACGTTTTTCGAAAAATCTAAGCGAAGCTAGGCAGTATGCCTTATGTAAATATACATACATAGATACGTATATATATATATATATATATATATACATATATATATATAAGGGATATGTTGCTACACTTGTCTTGTTAATAAAAATGTGTTCGCAGTAAACGTTTTCTATTCCACAATAAAATTCTTTGTCTGACAGTCTGCATGTCAAAACATTGGGGGTACTCTGGCAACGATTACATCGCAAACACAGTTGGCGGCCCTGAGAGCAGCGTTTAGTATCTATAGTATGTTCAAGCTTTTTCTTTGAAATCATCAATGTAATCTATGTAAACCTCCCTCATGACAACCAAAGTATAGGTCTTAAAATAACCGGTTGAAATTTAATACGTCATATATATATATATATATATATATATATATATATATATATATATATATATATATACATATATATATATATATATATATATATATATATATATATATATATATATATATATATATATATATATATATATATATATATATATTTATTTATAAACAAAATGAAGGATATAATTATTATTATTACAAACAAGTCATCAAAATATTTAAAAAAAAAGAAAAAAAAACAACAACAACAATACAAACAAAAAGTTACTAAGTGCTTTCTTTAACAATGAATATATCAATGTCTTGACTTTAGACGAAGAGTTCTGGATTGGTGCTAATGATAGAGTGACTGAACAAACTTTTGTTTGGACTGAAGATCTGAGCTCGGCTAGTGTGATATATAGTTGGTGGGACTCTGATGCTCCACACCTAGCTAGACCGAACATTTGGCACTGCGTCACTATGAGACAAACTAACAAAGTGTATGACAACAGATGCGATTATTTTCTAGCAATCTACATGTGCATGGAACCCAGTAAGTTGAATATCTTGTTTACGTGTTATTACTTTTGTTTTGTCACATTGTATTTCAAAATAAGTCCCCAAAATAGTAATGTGACCATTAACCGCCATCTTGCATTTGTCTACGTCCCCACAAGTTGCTCGCATTCATATTTCTGTCTCCCTCCCCGCCTTCACTTTCCATCAGTTATTTCAGCGCACAGATCGCTATCGCTGGTCATCTGACTAAGCGGCCAATCATACCATTGGCTAGACCAACACGTGTACACCTAACGCAGTATTTAGTCTGGATATAGGTAATCATCACGTGATACGCAAATTACAGGTGCACGGGGAGTTCAGGGTCCTCGGCTTTACTTCCACGTGCTCTGGGTTCAGTTTGACTTAGTTTTTTTTTTTTTACTGTACCAATTTTGGTATTCATGATATTTGATAACCTGTCTATTAAGTAGATTTAATAAATACCATACAATTATTATCTTGCTGCTATTCATAGTTACTTACTTACTTTACTTACTTACTTAATTCTCATCACTCCCTGTGGAGTATAGGACAGCAACAAATCTCCGCCATTCCACCCTGTCCTGGGCGAGCCACTTTAATTCATGCAAGGTCTTTCCAGTAGCCTGCACTTTTTCTTCCATCTCCCTCCTCCATGTTCCCAGTGGTCTTCCTACTTTACACTGTTACCCATTTCTTGATTAGTCCATGTGGCAGTCGATAACTTACTTAATTAAACTTTACACTGCTGGTGTCTTAGCACACGGGGCAATTGAATACTTATTTTACTTAAACTATTCCTGTCCGCGTTGAACTTCCACGTGAGAGTTGAGTGTGCATTTCAGTTACCTACTATAATACTTTCATCCTCCGCGTGTATCAGCAACTTAGCTGTAGATACGATAATATTATACACTGCATTATTTTATTTTACTACAGGCTGTAAAGCCTTGCTAGAGTCAAGGCGTCATCTGAACTGGTAAAAAATCCATTATCATTTTCATAAGGCTGTAAACACTGTGCATAATATGCCACTGAGTCATCAGACCTGAATGATACTACATATATTTATAATATACGTTATACCCGGTAGAGAAATGGCATAGACCCTCCTACCGGTAGAATGTTTTATTTTCAATTAACACGGTAGATGTAGCCTATACTCTTTACCGTTGGAAAGCAAGTTTGATGTTTCGATAGTGTGGCTACACATCGAGGCAAACACTTACTCAAGTAAAAAATGTAATTTGCAGATTACTTTTATACACCAATCATTAGGAATACTATTCTTAACTTTGTTCAACTGCGTTTAAAGTTAACAACAACAACTATAGTTAAAAATCAGTATTCAACCACACACGATCTGTTTCTACTCAAAATACACGACTTGCAATAATTTTAAAAATGCAGTACAAAATTAAATAATCAAAAATAGGATCGTTGGATTTGTAAATTTCTGTTGCTGTTACGAAACACAAATTATTTCATACACAGTTAAAATGTTTTTGTTTGCTTAAAATATATCAACGTTACATTATTTTTAGATTCGCGTACAACAAAATGTATTGCTCCTACAACAACAGAGGATGTTACTACGACAACAACTGGTTGGTTTTTCTTAAATTAACATTAACTAATAATGTTTTTAAACTGTATGTCTATAATAAAAAGACAGGTATTGTGCATATGTTACAAATATCAGAATAGAGCTGGGGAAACAAACTTATATTGTGTAAGTTTACTCTAAAAAATCTTGCATTATTACAATTAGATTATATACCTATACGGGCTTCTTCAAACTTTTTCAGAGCCTTACACACAGCCTACTTATTAATCTCTCTCTCTCTCTCTCTCTCTCTCTCGCTATATATATATATATATATATATATATATATATATATATATATATATATATATATATTTATATATATATATATACACATATATATATATAATCCAATATGTGTGTGAGTGTATGTCTGTCTGTCTTTTATGTATTACTATATCTTTTATCTGATCGCTATTAGTTGCTTAGGGAAGGATTCTATGAAAAAAAAGAATTTTCAAATTCGCAGGGATAGCGGCCCGGTAGGGCGCGATTTAATTCTTCTTTAAATGTGATATATAAAACTAAAAGTAGACTGCCATTTTGCAACGGTCATCCGATCGAAATGAATACTTGGGGAGTTGATGAGAACACTCCAGTGGAGGTTTCTGTTGAGGTTTCTGCAAAAAAATAATCTTTTTTTAATTTCGCACTGGCGGCGCCTGTAAGGGTGCGATTGTTATCTATATATTAATATATGTTTTATAAAATATAAAAGTCGTGTGCGGTTCAACACCGTTCATCCGATTACCATGAAACTTCGGGGAGTTGATGAGAATACTCTCAAGAGGGTTCCCGCGAAAAAAAATTCTCATGGAGGGTGCGATTTTTGGCAATAGATTGTTTAGCGCCCGAAACTCCAGAGCTGCTATCTTGGTATCAATTAATCGGGCGCCCTGCGTAGCTGGTAAGGAGTACTACTATATTCAACGTTAAAGCTTTCACAGCCGCAGCCGCGGGCGCCCCGACTATTGCGCGACCCGAATAGCCTCAGGAGCACCTGTGAGCACTATAGAGCATACGTTCGTTTTTTTTAATGACACAATGGGCCACAATAATCGTTGACTACATCGAAGCAAGCGCGTCCCCCAGCGCCCCCTGAAGGGTGCGATCTCGCACGGCGGGTTTTCCATGTGCGCAATGGTGACAACGTTCGTTCTAAACAGTGCAATAAAACATTGGATAAGACGGGGCGCTATAGTCGCTCACTAATCAGGCGCGTCCGCCGGCATACCGGCGCTATCCTATGAGCACTATGGCGCCTACGTACAATATTGACAAGGCGACACACAACATGCGATGATTAAACCTAGCCAATGGCCGTACGCGGCGTCCCTTATGTACTGTAATCCGGGGCACTAGATAGCGACCCTCTACGTCCCCGACACTTAGGAGGTGAGTAATTTACTTTGATATTACGATGAGTGATGATTTTACACTCAAGGCTTTCACACAGTACGCCCCCCCCCCCAAATCCGGCGTATTGGGCGGTAGTGTAGGTAAACCCGAGCCCCGATTAAAAAAAGATCCAAGCGCAGGCATTGTTTTGCGCATAAATAACTCAGTTTTAGAAAACAAGGTCACGCGTCTAAGCATATAAAATTGGTAAAGTATTGATGAAACCCTACTAATATATTTCGTCAGACTTTTATTTGTGTTTCATGCATTACTATACCTTTCATCCGATCGTCATGAATCTCTGAGGATGTTTTGTTGAGAATACCTTTTGAGAGGTTTCTGTGAAATAAAATCAATTTCTCACTGGCGGCGCCCCGGCAGGGTACGATTTGGCGCCCATGGCTATCCCTTGAGCGCTAAGGTGCATAAGTTCGTTTTAAAGAGTGTGATAGAATATGAATAATTGCACTTTTGTTTACTAAATTGAATCAAGCGCGTCAGCCCGCGCCCCTTCAGGGTGCGATTTGCCCTGGGCAATCCTCGGAATTTCTTCTAACCCCCGTGTTAACGCGTGGGGACGGGAACGCTAATGTTTTATACATTTCCTTGGCTGTGTATTGAAAATCAACTATTTAGCGTTATTTCAGCCGTTTTTTGCTTATTTAGAAACGGTTACATTTTTTTTTTAAATCTTGATTCTTTTTTTTCAGTCTAAAAAAGGATGAGTTCCATTTATGAATTTTATTTTAAGAGAACATATCAACACTCCAGAAACATGCATGCATCGGATTTGAAAACTAACAAAAATTATATAAAATTTACACTTGGAAATAAATATAAATTGAAGTTTACATGAGTATACTAGTTTAATTATAAATATCAAAAATATATTAACTCTATAGCTTGCTTCAGAACCCTCTTCTACTACTTCGTCAACTGAAACCACTATAAATACCTTTTTAAAGCTTAAGCATTGAATTGTTAAGTCTAATTAAAATTATAAATATTTAAATTTGTTACAACATTGGAAGAATTTCTTTCAGAAACCACAACAACCCTACCAACTACCATGACGACTGAAACTATAAAATCTACAAGTACGTTTTTCAAATCCATTTAGTTATATTTATTTTAAACTGTTACATATGACCATTGAATTGATGCAAACATATTTTATTCTTACAAATTTATTTTAACTTATAGAGCGCCATTGCCACAAAGGTTAAGGACCAGAAGTTTTATCAGTCGTAAGTTCCTTTCAATTTATTTACTTAGTGACTTTTAAAACATGTTCCAATGTTATGTTGAGAATACCTTTTGAGAGGTTTCTGTGAAAAAAAATCAATTTCTCACGGGCGGCGCTCCGGCAGGGTGCGATTTGGCGCCCAGTGCTATCCCTTGAGCGCTAAGGTGCATACGTTCGTTTTGAAGAGTGTGATAGAATATGAATAAGAATTAATTGCACCTTTGTTTACTAAATTGAATCAAGCGCGTCGGCCCGCGCCCCTTCAGGGTGCGATTTGCCCTTGGCAGTCCTCGGAATTTCTTCTAACCCCCGTGCATTGAAAGACAATAAGATGTGTTTTATAAAACAATGACACATTCCTGGTAGAGGGAGCTCGGGGGAGAGGGAGTTTAGACTTTTTTGACCAAATTTGTCGAGGAGGAATAGGTGATGGATGTTCAGATAATGTCACCATATAAACTTCTTTTTCGTTGTACTGTTTGAAACTGCTTTTTCTAGCATTTGAACTCAATGTTGATTGTGCTTAGGTAGAAATGTTTAAATATAAACTTTGGGATGATGTTTATTCTGTTGTGTAGCTATTGGAAAGGCGAAACAAATTAATTTCAAAGTTTAACATGTATTAAATTACACAATTAATGTTAAAATATATTATATTTCATTTTTGTTTAATAGCTTTTGTGTCTTTTTTTTATTACAGATAGCATGACCTTCCATCGATCCGTGGGACGGTGCACTTGCTAAAATATTCGACAAACTTCGATTGATAATTTTGGAACATTGGATTAAAATTCTACATTAAATTTCTAAAAATATTAATTTGCAACAAAATCTTTTTTAAAGTTTCTTTGTAAATTATTATATTCCAATTAAAATTTTAGCTGCACAATGAACTAGACGTGTTTTATATTCTTAATTTTAATTGTTTAAATAATTGCAACCCAATAGAAGACTAAATAAAGCACCGAAGAAAAATAGCGTAAATAATAATTAAAAATATTTCAGCTTGTCTGTCGTACAATTAACCGAAGAAGGCTGTTTAAAACTTGGTGATCAATAGAGGAGTTATAGGCAATTATACCATTTTCCGTGTCTTTTGTATATATTAAGTGTAGTAATATTAGCTCTATCACAAGCTTTTGTTAGTCTCCACAACTTTCGGTTTTGTTTATAAAAAGTAGAGCAAGTTTTACTCAAGCATTGGAACTAGCCTTTAATGATAAAAGTCACACCGTACTACAATCAGTAGAGTACTACTTTGCTGTTTGTATGGTTGGTTCTGTAAAACTTAATTACTTGTCTCGGATAGGTAATTAGCATTTAACAATGACCGACATGTGTTGTCTTTACACGGGTATAATATAGAATCTGGGAAATCTAACTCTTCCTAACACCTCGCTTCTACTATTTAAATTTTTTGGGGAATGGCAAAACGAATTTTAGAAGTACAATTTGAAGTTGATAATAAGATTTTATCATTGATAACATATTTTTATTTTTTTATCCCTTAAAACACTTTAATAAATGTTCACATTATTAACAAAAAAAAAATGAAAAAAAATAATAATAAATAAATAAAAAATAAAAAAATTAAATAATCACTGTTGTTATGTAATCCAGTAATGCGGTAGTTACAGAAATAAAGCGACAGTGTTATCCCTTAAATTTTCTCCAATATTCTAATAAACACTAAGGGGTGCAATCGGGGTATAGACTTTTTTTTACACGTTTTTATTTTACTTGCTTCCTCTGCGTCAGTCGTCAGTCTGTCCAAAAAAAAAATAGATCGAAACGGACGAGCAAAATTTCGGGCACTTTTGACTAAGAGATTCATTTCAAAGTTGGAACCAGGTTACGACATAAAGTCAATGCAATATGACATTGAATTTGACTTAATTCGATGCCTAATTTTTTTTGTTAATGAATTTTTTCTAAAAATAGTACCACTCTTTCCACATTTTCATTTTCATTTGATGCGCAAATGTTTTAAGTCATACAACAAAAAAAAAGTACTGAAAAAAATTGCATAAAAACGTTTAAATAACAAGCGTTTATGTAAAAATTACTAAAATGGAGAAAATAAAACAATTTTTTTATATATAATAACAATACACTGTTATTTTAATTACTATAAAGAAAAGCGTGGGGAATAAAAGCGTGGATTAAAAGATAAAATACTTGCCAGCGTTTGCTTGATCAAAGGCCGTCGTGAGTAAAATTTAGTTGACTGATTTTAGGAGGCGCGAAGTAGGGTCAGTTTACTATCTTTTCGAGATCACAATATATTGAAAGGGTTTTACCGCACATATTTTTAGTCATATTAGTTGTGTCATCCACGACAAATGTTTACAAGCTCTGAACAAAGTGAAGTTAGTAGTGCTCAATAGGTTCTGATAATAGAGTTTTTATACAATTTGAAACTAAATGGAAGAAACAAATTTACTAGCCATCGCTTAATCAGAGTGTCGTCCGTGAACTGCAGTTGCTTCCACGCACCAGAACGGCCACGTACTCTGCGAAAAGGCAGACAATTGCCTTTCGGAGACCGCAAATTACTGATTGTGTTTTAATACACATAATTTTAGTAGTACACTTAATAAAGCTGTAAATTTCACTGTCGTTTTTTCAGGAATTTAATTACATTTAAATATACAAATGCTGACTTTGGTCAGTTTTGAGCGTTTTCTAATACTGCCACTGTTTTTTCCCGTCACTTTGACAACTTTTGCTACAGGTGATTTTCCACAATGGGGGTTCATCATACGTACTTTGCAAATTAGCAGTGTTTCTTTCAGACATTTACCTTTGTTATTTGGGGGGGGGGACATTGGTTGAAGTATATATTTTATATAGATATTGTATTTATAATTTTTAGTTTGAGGACGTGTTTTTGGAGGGGGGAGGAGTTCCATGCCGAAGAGATGCCTGAAAAATATGTTTTAAATGCGTATTTTGTCCTCGAACAGTTATGTAAAAAAAAAATAATAAACTCTTATCTTGGGGCTAAGCAATCAACCCATGCAGTTTCACTGGTTGCTGTCGACGAGACTATGTAAGGCGGTGAACATCGGTCACTTTTTGCCGCATCATCAAAGTCGTAGAGGTGGGTCGATAAATGTAACTTCCGGAGATTTAAATATAGATATATAGTGTGTTAGGGATGTTCGTGAGAGTGTATAGTTAGTTAGTGTTAGTAGGCAGTATATAGTATAGACTAGTTAGGGTATGAGTAGAACAATTTATTTGTGTTGATTAACAAACCGATGTAGTATATGTTGAATTGGACTTGTGTTCGATTTCTTAAAACTTTACCAGGTATATAAGAAATCCCCGTAAAAAAGATACTGCATTCGTCCATCCTCACAAGACAGCTGGTCAAAAATGTAAATGTAACTCGTTTTACATGGCAGAAGTCAGAAATCTTTTAGTGAAGCCAACGATTATAAAAAAAAGATGTTTTGTTTTTAGGATTAAGTTTCTAGTTATTTAAAATATATGTAAACAAAAAAATAGATAATTTATAAGAACATCTAGCTAGGGCCTATCTAGGCTAACATTTATATCTTTGATTTCTAGGACAACAATATTAGTTATGGACAAATATTTACAACATTTTAAAACCAAAACAACTCTAAAATTTAGAATGGTAGATGTCAAAAATAATCTTTAAATATTTTACATCCAATGAAACATTTGTTTTAATCATTTAAATGTAATAACGTGCAAGTCTTAGCACATAATTCCGCCATTTGTTTTATTACGTTGTGTAGACAAGGGGAGAGAACTAAAAGTTACGTTAGTCTTACCACTCCCCACTATAATTTCCTTTAGAGTTTGATCCACTGTGAGGATGGTGGTAAAACATGTCATGCCCCTGTCTATAGACAGGCGCTCCACTGGAGCCTGGACATGTACATGTTGTATACCAGTACCTGGTCATTGTTAAGTAATCGAACCTCTCACGTTTGTGTGTCCATTGTCCTACAGAGACCTGTTTAGGACAGCCATGAGGATGTGACACTATAACGGTCAACTTGTCCACGTCATCAAATCCCCTGTATTTGTCCTTTACTTCGTCACATAGATCCTCAAAGCGCTCATTTATCTTGTCCAGTTCATCAAGCAACTCTAAGTCACAAGTAGTATAATACAACTGACACTTGTCTCCCTCAATTTCTGCATCCTCCATCTCCCAGCCATCAAGACTGACCACTGGACTTTTATTGTCATCAAAACCTAAAACACACCTGGTCTGTCTCGCCTCACTGGCATCAAAGACCACATGTGTAGCAGATACCACACGGACCTCCCCCCAAACTTTGCTGGGTGTGGCGGAGACTTTACACTTGGCACAACGACACGTTTTGTCACCCTCTGTGTACTTGTTCACTTCATACACCTTTCCCGTCCCAATTCTCATCACGTGACTTCCTCTGTCCTGATAACATGGATATAGAACTTGAGTGCCTGGGTAAAACTCTGGTCTCTCTAGACTGGTAAATTTAGTCTTTACCTGGACAGTTATTGCTGCCATTGCTTTAATTGTCTCAGAAACGAGGTCGTCGTCATGGTAACGTGAAGGGAGACAACTTGTGTTGAAATCTTTAAGAGGTATAAAACCTTTGTGACCTGGATTCTTCTTACAGTCAGTAACGTGTTTGTGTAACTCAGCTTCTCCTCTATAGCACATCTCAGCTTCATGATTTCCTACAGGAATAGGGAAAATAACAACACCTGTAGAAGTATTCACATATGGATATATCAAGTTCTCATGGTTTCGACAAGAACAATAACAAAATTGCCTACAGGAGCAAAGTAACAGCATATTATTTAAGCAGCTTTAAACCAATACAAATTGAATGTATCTTTGAACTTGTTCTACGGGTATCTAAATCAGCTATAACAAACTCACATGAGTGTTTACACTTGCCCAGTTTTAAATTGTTAAGATTACAGTGGCTTTACAATGGTCATATCTTACCTGGATGAAAGACACTTATTTGGTCAGTGTTGATAACTTCAGCTGGACTCTCAAAGTATGACATACCTATAATTTTTAAACATAAAAACACATTAAATATACTTTATTTTAATTTGTTTTGACAAGAAATATAACAAAAGCTGTCAATGTTTCCCTTTTTACACACAACACTGTCTAAAATTTCACTAAAATTTGTTTCTTAAAAATTATATTATGTATTATATTATGTATATTTTATCTTGTAAAAAACCCGTGTAACTTATTCAGGAAAAAAAATATAAATAAATATTAATTTACAAACCGTCATATTAGTTCTTAAACTACATTACTAAAACATGTGTTCGTATCAGGGATTTAATGTTTATATGGCTCTACCTTCAGGTCCAAATTGTGAGTCTAGTTTTTCTTCTCTTAATTCAATTGAGGTTTCCATGGTTTGTTTCTGTAGATAAAGTTCTGTATCATTAATAGAGCATTTAAAATAAGACTTAATTATAATATGACAATAATAATTAAACTAATGAAGAATTGATAGCAAAATTTAAACATGACACTAGCTGTAGAATTATCGACATTTGGGTATACCAATTTCTTATGTTTAATGAACCAAGCTTTATTTAACAAATAGTAACCTAGTAGTCAACAATTTTCTTCTTACAAGTAAAAGAAAGAAAATAATATTAGAGTTATACAGAAAACATTAGGTGTTTAAGTTTAATATTTTGGTTTTTTTATAATCATAGCAAATATGGTGGTAGGCTAACTGTTTCTTTTGAAATTTGCTTTCGGTAAACCTTTTAAAAATTTTCATTAAATGTGATTTTCAATATGTAATCTCAATATGAAAATAAATTATAATGTAGATAACTTTATAATGTTTTTTGCTTAATTAGCCTTAGTTATTTCTAAAGACTTGATTATTCACAAAAAATAACTTTCAAATTATTCTAAAAGCTGCATCATAGAAATAATTTTTTTGTAATTGTAACAACATCAACTTCATTGTTGTTATTATGGGTACGTTTAATAAACTCACACGAGCAATAGTAGTAGCTTCAACTATAACTTTATTTACACTTTATACAGAGAATTAATAGATCCATAGTAAATCCATAGTCACAACTGGTATAAGTACAATAACAGTCACAAATCAAATTGACGTAGTGACATCCTACATTCACAGCTAGTCTCCAAGTCCAAGCACAAGCACCCCGTTCACCTTTCGCTCTACCTTTTATACGGTCCATTCTCTCCCCTTACGTACATGAGCGATCTCACCCAAAAGCATGGGAAAATACATGACGAGTCGCTCAGACAGTCCTTCCGCTAGCCAGGTACTCTACATTCATGCAACTTCATGTAAAACACAATATAATATAAACATACCTAATTATACAGTCTGTGACAGTAATATTAAAATCATAATAACAATTTATTTAAAATGAAGACGTCATTCTAAATAAATTTAAGAAGATAAATTTAGAAAAACGTACATGCTCTATATATGCTGGTATAGACAACAAAATACAAACACATTGTATTCAGTTAAAACTACTTAGATTTTTATTTTAAATAAAGCTTATTGGTTACACAAATGCCATAATAAAATAAAATCTACAAACAATAGGATTAATTATTGCAATTTTCATTAATTGTGCATTTTGTAATGATGACTTTCATTAAAAGCAAGGACACGATTTCTTTTTTAAATATCGATACTATAAGTTTCTATTTTCATATTTTTCATCTTATGACGAATGTGTAATGATTCAATTTTAAATTAACATATTATTCCAGTTTAATTACAACAAAATGTAATTGAAGTCACTTACGGATCTATGAGCTGTTTTGTGTATCTTGTAGTTTGAACTATTTTACAAATTATTTTTAATTATTAGCTAGAGTCTACAATTGAAAATGGTAATTCAGTATGATGTATAGATCTTGATTCTAGGATCGACAGTCATTTTCAGTGGCAACGTATAACCTCCTTATCCAAGACACCTCACTCCCGCTCCAAGGACAAGTTAGGGAATGGTAAGGGACGGTGATGTCTTCTATATCCTCCTCCCACCAACGTCAAAGTGTGGAACGGGAGTTGAAAACTTTAAAGAAAAAAAAAACTTAACCTGAGCTATGAATTCAATAACTCGACCGGTACTGGCATTGATAAAAAATATATCGTGTTTTTTCCACTATCGTAGAAACTTCTGTACCGTTGTTTCAAATGTTTTCAACAAAGACAGTATGCGTGCAATTGTATTTAGACATAGCAAACACGTACACTCAATAATCAAATGACAAATTCCAACACTTGTATCCAAACACATGCCTTATAGGCCTATATATTCCTCATTTAATTTTAAAACAAGAGGAATGCTAAAGCAACTGCAGGAATTGCCTACTGGCAGTTTCCAAAATGTTGCTGAAAATGTTGAATTTAGTTAATAACTGTTACATATTTCTTAATCAATTTTCAATAATGTGTTTTCAATTCAATCCAAATACATGCTCTATCTATCTTAATCTATAAACTAAGACATCAAAAGAAAAATCAAGCTCTTACCATCAGCTTCAAGATAAAAGGTTTTCAAAATGGCCGTTCAGTCAGTTACTGCGAAATTCTATTTATAACCTAGCTTTAAAAATAAACTATCACGGTTGTTTAATTTCCCCGCTATTACTTGTGTATGAAAAATTAAGACACCGCACTGGCTAAATAACTTGTTTGGTTTATTTGTGACACATTTGTTCGAGTAAAGATAATATGACAGAAAAGACGGTTTAAAATGTGTATTGTGTATTGTATATGACGTCTTTTGTGTATTGATGAACTTGAGGTTAACGGAGAACAACAAAAACATTATTAATTCAGATCCTGATAGTCCGTATTGTTAAATTTATAAATCCTTGTCCTTCACACTCTTTTAGATGGCATTTCTCAAATCTTCGCCATACAATCTGATAAGGAAACAACAATTAGAAAAAAATATTAAAGTAGGCCTATATTTTTATCAACTGTCGTTCTTTTATCTTAGCATTCAGAAGATGTTTCTAAATTAAATGAGGTGACTCTTAAAAGTTAAAATACAATACGTATTTTTTGCTTAAAATTAATATGTTTAGATATATATGTAACAGAAAGAGGAAAGATCTGACGTAATTAGGCTAAATCAATGTATACATTCACTTTCGTAAAGTTACGTTTATAAAGTGAGGCTACTCTTCATATGCCGAGGTCACAGAAACAAGTGAACTCTACTTCACTTGCCCCATAGACCGTCAGGTATGAAAGGGAAACTTTACTTACTTTTACTCAGCGGCGTATGTAAGGTTTCGGGGTAAATAAATGTTTTGGATTTGAACCATTTTGGAGAGTCTAGCTACTATTATGACAGAGCTCGCATTTACCAGACTGGCCTCGACACAGTAAACTCCGACTAACTGGCTTTTGAAGATGTCGGTTCGATCACTGCATGTTGGTCGTTATCGACCGTGGGTTCTTACCAGGTAAGCCAATAGGTGCTAGACCCCATGACTTGCCTCTGGTACTGCGCTACATTGTGGGGTGAGTTCGGACATACGAGCCTACTAACTGGATAGTCTGTTAACTAAAAAAATCTAAATGTTATAAACCTTCCTAAGCCGGAAAAATACTTAAAAAAACTTTTTAAAAAACCACGTTTTTCTTGTGGACTAAAAAGTAGAAAATAAATTTTTCTTTTGTGCTTCCTCGAGCTGTGCAGATTCTTGTGATGACTGACAAAAAACGTGGGTACGTTCACGATCAAATTTCCCGACCCATCTGCCCGACCCACGTTTTTTGTCAGTCATCACAAGAATCTGCACAGCTCGAGGAAGCACAAAAGAAAAATTTATTTTCTACTTTTTAGTCCACAAGAAAAACGTGGTTTTTTAAAAAGTTTATTTTAAGTATTTTATTTTCTCCTTTTTAGTCCGTTGCTACACATGAAAAACGTGGTTTTTAAAAAAGTTTTTTATATAGTTTATTTTCTACTTTATCTAATGACTTGATTAAGTCTGACTTGACTAAGTGTTTATAAATACACGGACTAAAAATCTTGAGCGACCAGGATTCGAACCTGGGTTGTCGCGGCCACAACGCGAAGTACTAACCACTATACGATCACGGCCAGCGCGCTCACATCGATTGGGGCCGAAGTAACTGTGTCAATAGGCCTCCAGTCTTGTCGGTATCTTTAGAAATCATGTCCTCAATTTTATGGTCCTTGGGGCGTAATTAAATTAAGCTAATTACGGTCTCTAATTGCTAGTTTTTATGATTGCATCTGAAATTGTTAGGCGAAAGTAGCCTGCATGCCAAATTTCAGATATCTAGAGCAATCAGAAGTGGGCTAATTTTCGATGTCAATTTTAACAACAAACAAACAAACGCGAAGCTGAGTTAAGAAAAACGTGTTAAAAAAAACTAAGTTTTAACGGTGTGTTAGTGTTTGTATGCGCATATGTGCCTGCGTGTATGTGCCTATGTATATTCGCGCGTTTGTATGTGCGAGTGAGAATTTTGACATTAATAAATACCTCAATTGCAACATTTACATCTCCAGTTCCAGATTAAAGGCGATCCCGTGGTTTAATTCTTTAGCAATAGCCTCATTCAGCGTCACAATTTTTATCCCCAAAGAGGAGTTAAATTCACCAAGCACTTCATACCATCCTTATCGGTGTGAAATGTACTAATTTAGTTTATCTTTAAACCTGTTGTTTTTCTCGTTTTTACAGCATTCGTGCATATACAACCTTTCGCATAAGTCTTATGAAAACAGAATGCATTTTATGACCACCCCGGCAAATTAAAGACTTGTGTAAGGTCAGTTAAAGGGAACGTTTGTATACGTAGCAATCTGCTGATAGGTGTTAACGCAATCACAGGAATATTTTTTTAAATGTCCCAACATACTTTCTAACATTACATCATCAGTGTAGCCAAATCTTCTTCAAATACATATTGAAAAAAATACATATATAAATATAGATAAATAAAAATAATATGCATAATTATAAATATAGGTTTACATATATATTTATATACGTTTATGTATAAAAGTATATATGGGTGGTATATTTGTAGAACTATACGTCTGTATATATATATATATATATATATATATGTATGTATATATATGTATATATACATGTGTGTGTGTGTGTTTTCTACATTAAATATTGCCATTGCTTACTTTTTAAATAATTAACTCACCTGTTTTCTAATGGCTTCTTTCTATGATGAAAACATTTTAAACAAGTAAAAACAGAAAAAAAGCCATACAATTAATTAAAAACAAAAAACAATTCTTTAGTACCTGTAACGTTTGGTGACTAACTTAAAAGTGTTAAAAAAACCATTTGACCTATTTTCTAAAAATAGCTAAAACTCCCAGGTAAGTGTCATGTGGTACTGTGTGTTGGAATATCAGATCAGGAATTTCCGAACTTACGAAATGTTGCTATACTTTATCCACTAGGCTTAACTTAAAGTATGTTTCTCTAGCTACTGTATATTAATTTAAATTCCTATGTTTTAAATATATGTTACTTGCAGAGGCTAATAATATTTTTAATTGGGTACACAGCAATCCAATTTGTACACATATTAAAGAGTGACATTCAAAACTTGATGCTTGTGTAAATTTTTAATTTTTATTCTCTCGAGTTTATGACAGAAGGGCATAATGTAACCTGGAAAGTAATAGCAAAATAAGTATTGATTTCTAGTAAATGACTAAGATATAATTAAAGAAACAGACAACATAAATGAAAATACCAAATTGAAGTTACACACTCAGGGACGGTCTAATGACTTGAACCCGGATTCGAACTCGAGACGTACGGGTTAGCAGTCCAGCTCTCTACCGCTCGACCATTCCGTCCCAAAGGGTAGGTAGTCCTAAAAAAGGGTAGGCTCAAAAAAATAACTGGTAAAAACAAAACCCTTTTAATTAATAAAAATCCTTTTTTTATTCGTGTGTATCTAACTTAAGGTACATGAGGGAAAATATTTTCATGCAACAGGGAATCCTTTAAAAATATTATTGCCACGGAAAAAGGCGCCCCATTTTGAAAAAAAAAGTTTTTGTTGAGGTCTCACGGTTAAACAAAATAGCATTTATTTTGCCCATATAATAACTAGTTTATCATTCTTTTGCGAAATCTTATAGTGTCAGTAAGTGAGTTTTTGCAACAATTGCAAAAACACTAGAGAAACAGCTGTTATAGACGAATATTTTGGATGCGATAGCCAGATACCATTTAAGCTGCAGTTTTAAATTATAAACAGTGAAAGTTAAGAATTTCAACGGCTAAATGCATTCGCATACTGCTTTAACTGTTTTCCACATTGATTGTGTTAATGTAAAACTTATACCCTTAAGAAACAGTGACTGGAAAAAAAACACTTTCCAGCTTTTCCTAGAAGGAGGCGCTTTTTCGAAGACTAAAATCTAAAAATTTACACTGGTTTAGTGTGTTGATATTCATTACCACTTACAAAAGAAACCATTTGCATTAAAGCATATTGTGCGATTGTGTAACATTTAAAATAAAGAGTAAGTGACTTTTAAAACCCGCTCTGCAACTTTGTTCACGATGGTGGATGGGGTGGGGGTTGTTGGCACTTTTTCGCCATCAAAAATCGCATTGACTTGTATTGGATAGGTGGGTAGATAACTACTGTAACACTTAGAATTGTATTAACGCAATGTATGATTTCACTATCCAGTATTGTTAAGAAATGACGCGACTAGTTCTTTGTACGATTCTTACGATTCTTTTCACTTCAACGTGAGATCAGATACTTTTACTTGACTAAATTACATCTTGCTTGGATCACTATATTAAAGAGAAATAAATATAAAAGATTCTTGTATCGCTATTCTTCTGTTTATTCGTTACTTCATCCTAAGCTTAAGCGTAGGCAACACTTTGTCATCTCACTTGATTTTTAAGAAGATCGAACCTTAATCCAGCCTCACCCTACTCTTTTTCAAATGATTTCCTTCAAGACGTATTTGGTCTTTTTCTCTTCCTCTTTCCCCGTGGACTTCACACAAGCACCTGCTTAGTGATGATATTTTCTGTCTTTCTGATATTTTGCCTTAACAACCACCTATTCAATCTTCACTGTCTGTAACCTAACTCAGAGCCATACAGTAAAAGAGACTTCATAATTAGCTATAGATGCTGATTGAATTTTTGAACGATGCATTTCAATTCCACATAGGCTTAGTATGTTAAATACGTTTTAAATATTAATACGATCGGGTATAGCCTAGGAATTTATCTAAAGGCAGAGGCGTAGCTAAGGGGGGGGGGGAGGCCGCCCCGGAAGCCGACCCTAGAGGGGCACCAAAAGGGGTAGAATTGTTTTTTTTAAAAAGCTCATTTTAAGCTGTAGTTTTGAATTATAAACAGTGAAAATTAAGATATACTGATTTTACTGTTATCTACCTTGATTTTGTAACTGTAAAACATATACTCCAATTGTGTGACATTAAAAAAAGAGTTAGTGACGTTTAAAACCCGCTCTACCAACTTTGTAAAGATGGTGGGGTGGGGGCTTTTTCGCCAATTATAATCGCAAGGATTTACATTGGATTGGTGAGTAGATAACTCTTTTAGCACTAAGAAAAGAAACAAACTTTACCAACGCTTAATGCACAATTTCACTAGCCAGTTTTGTTAAGAAATGACGCGACTAGTAGTTTGTACGATTCTTACGATTCTCTCAACTTCAACGTAAGAGATCAGATACTTTTACTTGATTGCATTACATCTTACCTGGTTCACTGCATTAAAGAGAAATAAATATCACGGATTCTTGTATTGCTATTCGAACAGTAAAATATAAGGCTGTCGGAGCGGGTGGATGGTGACACTCTTTGCAAACAATTTTAAGAGAGAAAAAATTTAGTATATTGTACTGAATAGATCTTGTTTTTATTGCTTTTTTTATCACAGTTTGTTGCTTTGTTCAACCTAACATAATTTTAAACTGTAATACACTAGTATCGAAATTGTTCTAACAACACGTCCAAAAGTAGACCTGCACCTTCTACAAATTACACTCTAAAGTAGTGGTTCTTAACTTTTTGGAGGTACAGAACCCTAACAGTTTCATATGCGCATTCAACACACCTTCTAAATAGTTGTATCGTCCTGACCCAATACGATCGTGAATCGTATGAGTCGGCTGTGCGTATTGACCTCCGCGGAAGCCCTGAGACTAACGTACAGAACCTCTTGGCTTCGATGGAGCTCACTGTTCTAAACTCTTTTGATTTTCTTCTTTTTATTCGTTTCGGCTTCCTAAGGAACATAGGCGTGGGAAACACTTCGTTTGACCTCAATCTAACAAACTTATAATACAACTATGTACTATGTCATAACAGAGACTGTTCCAAAGATAGAACATAAAAAGACTGTTCGAAACGAATTAACACCTGCTACAAACTGCCCTCTAAACTCATATGATGTTTATTTTTTCTGACATTATTAACCTTTTTTTAAAGGACAATGCATCTTAAGAGGAATTTTATGGGCGTCGAGTAAAGTTTTAGGGAACGACAATCATACATCGTTATTATTAAACCTTTTCCGACTTCTCCGGACTGTCAAACTCTCTCTCTCTCTCACACACATATAAATATATATAGATATTTGCGTGTACATATATATATATATATATATATATATATATATATATATATATATATATATATATATATATATATATATATCTGGCGACACAACTGAATGTTTTATTATGATCCGCGTTCATTTAGTAAAAGATCAAAAAGAAAAAAAAAACCCAAAAAAATATGTGTCAATGCCCGATGTTTATTTTTTCGTAAAGATTCTTTCATTCATTTTCTTTTCTGCAAGGGAAAAAAATAAACAGAGTAAATAATACCAGTACAGTTATATGTATATAATTACAAATATTAAAATTCTAAACCTAAAGACTGTTTATATTATTTCTTTTTTTTTAAATTTAACTTACCCAACAAACAAACACGTTTAATACGCACACTAAAATTTGTAAATCATTAATCATCGATTGTTTTTTTTTTTAATTCAGTATGTTGAAAGCTTTCCTATTTGTTATACTTTGATCTGCGCAGTCAGTTTCATAATTGGAAACTTCAAAGTTTTGCTGAGTAAAATTTTGTATGCAACGTTAATGTGTAAAGCATTGCTATTTTATCATTTATCTAAACATTTTATGAACAATAGAAGATGAGGATAATTTGTTGGGATAGTAATAAGAAGTTGCTGAATGTGTTGATTGAGATGTTGTGATTTTGGATGGAGATGTGACGCAAACAATGTTAATAGTGAAAGTGTCGGTAAGTATTGAAAAAATGGAGTTTGTGTTATAAATAGCAGACAGACATAGCGAAGATATTTTTTTTAAAAGTATAAATCAATATATTAGCTTGGTTGTTTGTTAGCGTAAAAATGCGTGCTAAGGGATGGAATGAAGGGAGTCTGATGATATATTAGGGACCTGGATTTTGGAGTGTAGTGGTGTTGGGGATTACGTGTAGTGGCAGCGAGTTTGGAGTGGTTTGGCAAATGTGAACGGGTCGCTATGAGACTATGGTTGTTGCCGGTGTGTGTGTGGATATGTCTCAAAGTGTACGTGGGTATTACGACTGGCATTGGATTTTGCGGGTATCTTTCACGGGCTTTTATGTTAGAAAATGTATTATAAACTTAAAGAAACAACCTTAAACTACGCATTATGTTTTAGCTCTCTATAACTTACTACTTTACAGGCCAACATATTTTTTCTCCACCATCTCCTTTATATCTTCTATATGAAGAAAGAAAAGAAAACTAATATGAAACAATAATGGAGGGAGGTTTTTATTAAATATCTTTGGTCTCTGTAGCTAAATATTGATGGTGAGTTGGATAACAACAATTGCTATAATCAAACTATTTGTATCCTAAAGCTATTACATACTTGCAATATTAAAGTCTATAAATTGAATACCACTTCAGCCTGATAGTGGACATTTCATCAATAAGTATTAGATTAAAATCGGAGATGTCTATAAACTTTTGAATTATTTCTTGTTCGTGAAAGTTGTCTTTTGCACTATTTTCAAGCCAGGGGACAGAACTCATACAGCCTATGTACAACTTACAAAACCAAGATTGTACAACAAATCACTCTTAAACGTTTTGAATAACCAGGTCTGCATGTTGTGTCAAGCGTTGTTCTAGTCTGAAAATAACTACTTTGTTATTTAAACATTTTGCCAATGTACACCGAGCTTATTCTCGAGTTTAGCATAATAAATCAATCGGAAATTGAACAATAAAACATGCTTCGAAAATTCGTTTCGATGGCAATTTTAAATTAAATCTCAGTAACAATAAACCTTAAGGACATTAAAGCTCCTTTGAAAAAATTATGAAATTTTTTAAGGAAAATCCGACTCATAATTTTAATAACTGAAAAAAAAAATTATGTACCTTGTATTAACCACACAATCATAATCTACACAGCACGTCATGTAACTTGTACAGCCTTCACCAGTCGTTTTGCAACAACTGTTTGATAGACAATAAAACGTAGGTAAATCTACAAATTCATATATGTCTATATCCATATCCACATCCTTTTCAATTTCAAAATAAATTCTTCTATCCATCAATTCATCCAACCTCCAACCCTAAACCCACCCACCCAACCTTTCATCCACCGATCCAACTATTTAAAAATCAAACTTTTTTGTTTGTCTGTCTCTCTGTTGTTGTTTTTGTTTGTTTGTCTACCTGTCTGTTTTGTTTGTTTGTTTGTTTGTCTGTCTATCTATATATTACCAATGTAAGAAAATGTTTATTTTAAGAAGATAGTTTAATTTAATTGACCTGTCTGTCACAACACAGAGATTTGCAACATACATCAGAAGAAGGCGAACTGCGATCTTCATTTTAATCAGCTCAGTATAACTAAAATAAAATCATGTTATTTAAGGATTAGGTTAGGTATATTTGATTCCACCAATTGTGTAAGGAAAGGGCGCCTGAAACGTGGGCAACTTCTGTCTCTGCTAATCTTAACAACCAGGCATTGTGCTTGGATTTGTAATGCGTAATCATCCAATGGTCGACAAGACTACTGAGCGATGTTTAGAATTGCATGATGGGTATGTGGATGTATATAAATGTACATTAGATTCGTAAGACTTGGTTTATTATATTGCATTTTTGTAACCCTTTCAAAAAAAAACATAAAACCCAAACTGATATAGTATTTTACAGTAACAGGTAGATAATCTTTACGAACTTACATACGCATTAGCCAGATTATGATTACTGGCCAAGAGACAAATATTAAAATGCATATAACATTTTTCACACACACACACACACACACACACACACATATATATATATATATATATATATATATATGCAATAAAAAAGGAGACCTACATTATTTTCTTTAATATTTAATAATTCACTACTTTTTAAATACCTGTAAAAAAACATGATTCATTACGAAAAATTCAGTAAAATAATTTAAGGTGTTCAATAGAAAGTGATTCACGCTTTATTTTTATAGTTTTTTAAATAGTAGTTTATTATTGCATATTAAGAGAAAAAATAAGTTTCTATAATTAGTGCATTACTAAATATAAGATTATTAATATATTCTTTTCGAAATAAAATGTCAGTAGGGCTACTTTAAAATTGTTAATAGAGTTTCACTGATTAAATATGAAAAAAATGCGCGTGTAATAGAGAGGTAAATAGCACTATATATATATATATTAGTATATATATATATATATATATATATATATATATATATATATATATATATATATATATATATATATATATGTCATATTGCATTGTCCTTGGGTCTTGACCTACGTGCGAATATGAAATGAATTGGTCAGATAAAGTAATAGAAATTTAGCTTTGTAATTTCGATCCATAGACATAAAAAGCCGGTTAAATAAAAGCTTTTAATGACAAGTTCATCTTGAATTGAAATGCATATATTTTTAGCTAATATAACCTAACCAAACTTTATGAGACCTAATTTAATTTGATATTATCAGATCTAAACCGTAACGGAAATGACTATGTTAATTTCGGCCGAGCTAAACTAAGGTAAATGAATTTAAGCTAAGCTGGTTCTGCAGTGACATTTGCCATCCTGCCCTCTTTCTGTAAATATTTTTGTTTTTCGTTCTTTTTATTGCTCGCCAAGCAATATTGCCTCCATTAAATTTCCCCCTCTTCTTCTTTCCACTATTGTATCGCAATCACAACTGAACTAATGTATCCAGTGGATATAGTACCAAATTTGTTTTATGCCATCCGCAATGAATGAACCTGGAATATTATTAAAATTTTGTCGGTAATTAACATGTAGTACGGTCAATGAACGATATCAGTAAATTTCGTTCGGTTTATTTCATTGCTTTAAGGGGTAAAGCCAACTATCTGTTTATCCCATGTACTCTCCTGTCATCTCCAGTAGCATGGACCCCATTTGTTCACTTTATTGGGATAGCAACTAGCACTGTCTCTTGTTGTTCCACCTTAATGGATGAAGGCTATTATGCCGGCGGCTTTTGACTGATATCTTTGATGTTTTCTCACATCGTTGACATAGAAGGAGCTATAGTGAAAACACTTACTTACATAATCCTCATCACTCCCTATGGAGTATAGGGCAACAACAAATCTCCGCCATTCCATTCTGTCTTGGGCGAGCCACTTCTGTTCATGCCAGGTCTTGCCAGTAGCCTTTACTTCTTCTTCCATCTCTCTCCTTCTTGTTCCAAGTGGTCTTCCTCTCTTTCGCTTTCCAGGCGGAGTCCACTACAGCGCCATGTTGGGGAGTCTTCTTTTGCTCGTGCGTAGGAAATGTCCCAGCCATCTCCTCATTTAAACTTATGAAAACACTATTGACCTTATTTTGCAAATTGTACCTGTTTATCATAAGTGTTGAAGACTTTCGCGTAAGCTCCAGTCGCTTGGACCCGATGGCTCAAATTATAAAAATAGAAACTAGTATCGTCTCTTCTCTTGAAATTTCCCCGTCTTATTTTATACCTTATTTTGATTGTTGTCAAGATAGGAGTTATGCAGTAACTCATTTTTGGGGATGTTAGTATTTTTTATTACTGTGGGCCTTATGGTTTGTCGGTGTTTTGGTCTGCCGGCCTTGTCTTCTCGGTCTTATGTCTTGTCTGCCATATATCTTGTCGGCCTTTTTTCTTGTCGGTCTTTTTGGATATCGGTCTTTTTGGTGTCGGCTTTTTATCCAACACCCAGATGTACACTTTCTGGGTGAACCACAGTTCACCAGACTACTGAGTATGTTAACAAAATGGTCTGTTGCGCATGTCTGGAGAGCAATGGAGGGGGCTGGATGAGGGTTAGATAGTCGGCTTATCGTTTGCCCGTATATATTTGTAAATCCTGATAGGGACGAGGTGAGGGGGGGGGGGGGGTAACTAACCTACTTCCCTAGGCTAATGTAAAATAAACTATCCGGTAAGTGCAAGTCCGGCTGAACCTGGACTTGTTTTATAAATTCTTATCAAATAATTGATCAATAGACTTACATGTTATATTGGCAGGGCCAGTAAGCTTAAATATTTTGAAATATGGGGAGTGTTTGCTTTTTGTTACGATGAGGTAGTGGGGGGAGGGAGCCAACGTGTAAAAACGTGACATTGTTTATGGATGACCCCATAGTCATAGGCTAATTTCTATTACTTATATCTTACCAATTGGTATCAAATCGGCACGTAGGTCAAGCCCCAAACACAATGTAATATAACGTCGAATTTGAACTAATCCTTTTTCAAATTTTCAAATTATCACTAAACAAAATTGAAATAAAGAGTTGTTAAATTTGCTTTAAAACATTTATTACATGATAGACTTTATCGAAAAAAAACTGTTTTCAGAATATATGAGATAGTTTTGTTGTAATACTTGTGGTAACTTTCATTTTTAGACCACTCGCAAAGCTACAGTTTACATTTTTATAGAAAAAAATACTAACTCTAACAGAAATAAATCACTGGCGATTTTTCAAAGTTTTACTATTTAGGTATTATATTTACATACGAAGTATAGAGAAAGTTTTGTAATCGTGCAAAAAAAAATCGAGATTTTTACAAATCTCGACGTTTTACACCTCACTGATACGGAAAAAAAATAATTTTGCAATCTTGTCCGTATGTCTGTGTGTCTGTCTGTCTGACTGTCTGTGTGTCCGTGTGTAAACACGATAACTTGAGTACCGTTACTGCTAGGTTGATGAAATTTCATATATAAGTATTTTATCAAAATCGTAGATCCGTATCAACTTTTGGGCGATTTCCGATAACCGGAAGAGGTACTTTTCCTACTTTGAATTTTCTCAAAAGCCTATAACTTGAGTACTATTTGAGATAGATAAATGAAATTTCACATGTAAGTAAAATATATAATTTTCTACCTTCTGTTAAATTTTGAGAAATTTCCGTTGAAGGGAAGTAGTAATCTACGCACTTTCGATTTATCAAAAAACAAATGTAAATTTTTAAAGTACTAATAATATTGCGCACTATTATGCACTTTTTTTTGGCGTTCACTTGGTGTGCAATTAATTTGTCTACGAAATTTTATTCTATTTTAAAGACTTTAAGTATTTAAAATGGATTAAAAATCATGTCTATATCCCGAGTTCCTATCCCCTGTTATTTTATATAAGAATATTCGAGAAAGTTTATGGGAGATCACTCCCGGTTTATTTCCCAATAGCTTTGCTTGTTATTTTTTTCAAAAATTAATTTTTTGTTAACTTTTTTAACAATGTCGCTAAGCATGTGTTTTGACATTATTATACAAATAGTGGCAAAACTTTTATTTACTATCACTGAAAAAAAAATACTGGGCAAATACTGTTTGTAGACAATAATGGCGATAAAAACAACAAAGATATGAATTTTCTGTAGAGAAATGTCGACAAAGTAAGTGTATAAGATACAATCAAACAACCTGTTCAAGTCCCAGAGCAGATTTTTACCGTGACGATAAGGCCTATACGTTACTCCAGTCATTCAGTTTCGCATACACTGCATACTTTGTCAATCTCACATACTATAGTGACTAATATTCTCTCTAACCTGCATGGTCGTGCGGCCGATCAGTAGTTTTGAACATGCCGCGCTGTCATTTCGTAAAATACATGTTACCTTGTATAATTTTTTTGGAACATCGCGCACTATGTACACTAGATTTTTCCACTTAGAGGGAGCGTTAATAATGACAATTACCCCTCGGATATCCCCCACCAGATATTACCACCTCCGAGCAATTACCCCTCGTCCTAGCTAGGACTAAGGTTAGGTTAGGGTTAACTGTAGGTTTAGAGTTCTTATTTCGGTTTTATTTTTGTTAGGGTTAGCTGTAGGCTTGGAGTTTGGGTTTAAGATCAGGGTTCTTTAGCATTGGGGTGGGGGGTGGGGGGGGGGGGGGTATTTCACGGAGTGGTAATGTCCTAGACCCGAAGCTGAAACATATCATTATCATCAATAGAACTAGATTTGTCCAAAACATTAACAACCAAACGTCCTTGTGATAATTGAAAAAGGAGACTAGAGAAAGATATTATTTTAACTAGAGGCTTCTAAAAAACACAGTTTCAAATAAAATTTATTGACTATGGTTATGAAAAATTGAAAATAGATTGAATTGAAGATCCTAATAATTTTAGACAATTAAATCCTTTTTATTCATGGTAACTCGAATTATCGATCATATATTTTTTATATAAATTATATTTTGTTCCTATGGGGAGGGTGGTAGACGTTATCATGGTGTGTGTGGGGAGAGCGTCGCCCCTCGACGAAGAAATGCCGGAAAGAAACTATGCATGCAGACCAATTTTTAGTATAGACAAATAAATTAGGCGGTAATGTTTTGTGTAGTTTTTTGGCATTGAACTTTTAATGGACACCAGTGAGTTGACGAAAATCCTTCCGTAATGTTGTTGACATGGAATAAAAATGTGCTTTTTTAGATTTAGGACCATAAAAATAATAAAAGATAAAATTTTATTAAAAACTTAAGCCTAAAATTAATTCAGAAATTTAATATCTGTAGAATCAATGCTATAGGCCCTAAAAGTTGCAGATCCAGAGAACTTGAAAATACTTTGTTGAGTTTAAGGCTACATTTCTATTTATTTTCATCAAACCTAAATTATAACCCGATGTTTCACTTTCGTAAGACAAACATAGATTGGCTGTAAAGGAACTCCGTGATAGATTTCTGACAGTCCCACTTTATAGTTATTTTGTTTACAAAACTTTGCAGATCAATTTTTAAAAAAAATGCAAATTTAAACACCATGTCCTAGTTTTTCTATTTTTAGCTTACAATGTGTACAATAAAATTTATGGCGGCCTATCCAATAGCAGGATGTCATTGTTTATGTCGCCATTACACGTGAAAACCAAATTGTTTTGCTTTTTTTAAATTTTTATTTAGTTACTGAAAATATTAAAAACATCAAATACATCCAATCTTTAGTAAATTCCGAAAAAAAACAGGATTTTATAACCATATTAATTGTAACTAAGCCGTACAAGATTTTTAAATTAATTTATGGACCTCTCAAATACCTTTGAGACTTTTCTCGCTGGTGTCCATTCTGTTTATTCTAGAAGCAATGACGTTAACTTATTGTGTATACTTTTCCGTCTTTACAACTGTACATATTTCGTTTCGTTTTGAAAATTTCCTATATTCCTATATGTACGGACAAAGGTTGGGACACCAACCCTCTTAGAAGAGAAAGAATGAATATTAAATAACTGTTAGGGGTCTGTGTGGTCGAGTCGGCAAAGCTCATGGTTGCTAAAAGTCTCGAGTTCGAACTCTTGGGCAGATGCGGCTCATTAGCTGAGGACAGACACTCTTCTAGGAGAGACAACTCCAAAATCAAACAACTGCTGCATTGTAATTTGTTCTTGGTTGGACAAAAACTATGGAAGCAAATCCAAAAAGAGAAGAAGGCAGAAATCGGAGCCAATGGCCTCAACGTCACATAACCAGTTGACATGTTGAAATGTTAAACGAGACCTGTTATAGGATCTAATACTTATTTGTAAGTTTAATAATAGGTTATGGTTTGAGATAGTGGGCTTTCAACGAGCTCTGATGGTGCATGGCTAGAGACGACGGGCCGTCTTAGGTAACTAACTCTGATACTATGGGCTGAAGTTTAAGATGTGGAGATTTCGTAAGTAACTTGGGAGGTCCGAATGTATATGCATGTTCTTCATCATGGTGTGATGCCCGGTTTATATTGCTATCTCCTTCGCGAGAGAGTCAAATAGAAGGCTGCTCCGGCGGTGTTTAAAGTCGGAAGCTGTATGCAGGGCATTGATAAGCACCGATGAGAAGAGTTAGGCCCGCTAGAGTTTATCTAGCTCTTGTCTCTAATTTTCGTTTGCTCAAATCGGCCCTACCTTACTCATCTACGTCGGAGAGGCTTGATATCTATCTCAATATGGTGCTTCCTCAATTATAAGCAATTGAGTTAATAGGTCTTGTTTAGGGAAATTAGATTTATGTCATCTTGGGCATTGTCTTTTTGTGGTGGACCTATTTGCGGCAATTTATATTTGATTTGGCTTAAACTGGTCCAAGCTAAATGATGCGACTTCTTTCGAGAAGGTGGGTTTTTTAAGGCCTTATAACTTTAAAAGCCTTAACATAAGACGGTGGGGCACCTAGTTTAATTCAATCTTATAAGCCTGTCTTAATTGTATAAGCGATTTATAAAATACGTAGGTTTGCCAAGAAATTACGCACACATCATCACAGCTGGTCAACCCTTCCCCCTCCCCTCCTACGCCCTCACCCTCCGGTTACAATAAACAACAGTAAGCCTACGATTCGCCCCCACATTTAACACAATTGTTCAGCGATTTTGAAGCCGATTGTTTACAAAAAAAAATAGAATTAAAATTGACGTGTATCAATTTATGTATATTGATCAATGCGCGTTACACTTTTTAAAAATCTATTAAATCGATCCATCAATATCCCCCTCGCCACACGACTTCACCTGCTATTGTGAAGCTATTCACTAACAATCGTTCAGCAACAATAAAAAAACAACATAGTTTAATGTATCAGGCTTACCGCGCTGTAATCAGTTCATGAGTGTTGAAGATCTTCCCATTATATACCTTTTAAATCATACCAGACAGCTTGCGGGGCTTGACTAGCTGCACCATCAGCCAATGAACACATTTTACGTAACAAATGAATTAACCAATCATCGCACCCTTATGAGCACAGGAGAACATAACTTGCCAATCTGGACCATAAGCCAATGAGATATGGATACTATTTAATTCAAATGAATTAACCAATCATCGCACTTCTGTGAGCACAGGAGAACAGAACTTTTCAATCTGTACCATAAGCCAATGAGAAATGGAAACTATTTACGTAACAAACAAATCAATCGTTCTTTTCTGTTAACACAAGTCAGAGAATCTAGGTCACTGTACCCATCGACCAATGAATATATTTTACGTACAAAGTGATTAAACAAATCGTGGCCTGTCTCTGAGCACGTGCAAAGGTGACATGTCATTGGCCACGTACAATGTTTTGTTGAATACTAAATTCTCTCTCCTAGACTACCGTTCATTGGATTATGTTTGCTTTAGCACAGTGGTAAAAACTGAATTACACTTTCAGGCATGTCTTCAGTGGACGGGGGGGGGGGGGGGGGCGGCACCGTCACACCACACCATCCTACCGCCAGAAATAAAATTTAATAAGAAAAAAATATACTTTTATCCGTGTCATCCCCTCGAAAACTTTTGTCCATCCCCACCCCCGACAATGAACCCGGAGTAAAAATTCTGAAAGAAACACACGAAGAAATATTCAAGAGAAAATGCCTGGTATTAAAAGGGCTAAAGTGAAAGAGAACGACCAAGTAAGATCTGGAGACGTGACCGAGGAGAAGACACCAAAAATATAGGGTACATCTGGGGACAATTGGAGAGATTTGCACAGGACGGAGATAACTGACACCAAGAAGTTAAGGAGACTAGCCCAGGACATGATACACCTGGTGACAGTTAAGGAGACTAGCCCAGGACAGAGATGCCTAAACATCAGTAAAGGTATCCAATAGATACTAACGTGACCCACGCTTTTCTTTATAGTTATTTAAATAGTAGTCTATAATTTATGTTCTACTTTTTAGTGCATTAGTACATACAAGCTTGTTATTAAAACGTTTTTTTATGAAAACTATTTCTTGTTTGCAGTGTATTTAAAGGGTGTGGCTATAAAGTTTTTTTTTTCTCTCGTTATTACAGCTGAATTACTTTATTTAAGAGGAAACGAAATTTTGGCAAACTAGCAAGTGTCTATTGTTATTATTTCGGAGAGGGTGGGGTGAAGTGGTGGACTTCCTCCAACATAACTAAATATTACGTGACAACATGTTATGCGCCCTGTAGCCTGTTGGCTAAAACAAAACAAATAAATCAGTATCTACTGCTATTTTAGCGGTATATTTTTTTTAATCGCTACTATATTTACATATGACATTCAGCAAAAATGAGATTTTAAAGTTACTTCTCCAACCCCGCCCTCCCTATTAGTGCTCCCTAACGTCGAATCTAACAACCAAAACGCAAATACAAACATTTTCGCGCCAAATAATTACATGGTGGGGTAGTAAGACTTAATCCAAGAAATTATTTCTATAAAGAAGCTAGATATTTCAAGTAAAGCGGGTATAAAACGTCCGTTTTTAGTGACTAGGACAGTGGATATCAGTACATGAATAATATAAGAAGCAAGATAGACGGACCGGTTGTAATGTTGGAAACTAAATCAATTTAACGACCATGACCTATTAACTTACTTATTTGACGTCCAATTACCCTGCTACGTTAAGCTTTATCTACGTGGTCCGCCATATGCTATGTAGATTTGTGGCAGTTTAGAATTAAATTAAATTCTGCCCTATAGACACTTGGCAAGTCACCTATATACATCTAATTGTGTTTTTTTTTAGTACATGCGTAAAGATTGTAAACTTTCCCCCATTTTTCAATAAAGCAAGACCGTACTAGTTATATTCATAATAATAAAAGAAAACTTTTGTGTTGGGAGACAACATTTAAAATACTTTTTTCTGATCGTACTGCTGGTCAATAATGTCGTATTAAAATGGAGTTTTTAAATTTCGCATTGTGCTTCATTCATCACCAAAAGTTTATTTAGTTTCTTTATATTTTTGATAATAAGAGTATTTTTTTTATTACTTAAATTATTACTTAAATCATTTAGAAGTAAAACTATTTCTAAATTTCATAACATTGCTTATTTTGATAAAATAATATATATCTTATTGCTTTTACTATTGTAAAATAAATAAATAATATTTTTTTTAATCCTCTGATAAATGTAAAATATTTTTGTTAATCATTTTATTTTTATGAAGCTAGTAAATTATTAGTTAAAATTATTTGACAATCGTGACTTAAATTTCTTCGTCGTTCTTAATTTTTACTAGACCTACCCGTCATCACTTGGATGACTGTGGGTTTCGGGGGTCATCCATAAATGACATCACATCTGTGACTTATCATCACAAAATAACCAGACCCCACATTCAAAAAGACGTTTTTTATCTTTTAAAAACACCGATTTCGGCTGAGCATGGATCTGACCACACTATCCATTCTTATACTGAAGTCACATGTGACCTTTTAAAAGTTCTATTAATTTTAATGACACCGACTTTAAAATTTAGCCTTCATTCTCCAAAGCAAATTTTTAAATGCTTTTCTGGCATATCTAGCCCTGGCCACCTATAGCATGTGTATATAACGTAAAAACCCGCAATTTTGCTCGTGGTAGACATTTTTCATAGTAATTCTAAGAAGGTCTCTGGAATTTTGCCTAAAAATGGTCGGAAGTCATGCGTCCGCTCCGGACGCCGTATTGTTGTTAGCAACCGACCACGCCTTCAAGTTAGCGAATTAATCCTACTATATCTAGATCTAGAACCTAGATAGATAAATCCCATGCATTGTCGAATTAGATGATCATTGATGCTGAACACAGATTAATATAAAATAATTAAGGCCTGAAATAGATTCTAGATGTAGAATTTACATTAAGTCTAGATCTAGACACATTTAATGTTTGTTCTATTTTGTCCAGAGGAGGGAAGGGGTGGAAGGATTATTGATCGTGCACCTTAGGCAACTTCACCTACCCCTCCCTAACACTTACGAGAGAGAAGCCTGAAAAACCACATTTACATTAAATGATTTCCATATAGCCTTTAAAGTCATGATTTTGCCATAGTATGATGTTATAAACATTAGTGTAGTGTTCACCTAATATTGCTTATCGTCTGTTTTTCTTTAGCTTAGTCGCATGTAGTTTTCGTTTATTCTCAATGCAATAACTTTGGTAAAATGGGAATTTAAATTACATGTTTAGCCGTAATGGTGTGTTAAATAATATAATTGTATACTTCTTATTAGATTACATCTAACCAATCGATGTCAGTTAGAAGGTCGAAACACACCTAACCCAAATAATTCATGAACGGGTTTTGTCAAAGTGGATAATAGAACTATTTGGAAGGAATGCGCATATAAAACGGGTATGGCGTGGTAACTACAATTTTTTTAGAACCACAACTTTATAAAGATATTTGCATATTTCGGGTCCCAAGTTGAAGCTGGATCCCGTTTCAGTTATCGTAGTCAAGAAAGCATAGAAAAATTGTAAAACACGCCTGAAAATGTTTTCAGTCCTGCTATTTCACCTGTCCTGGTAAATCCTGAATCGATACCGCCCGCCTCTCTACACATGTTCTAACACCGAGCTTGTTTAAGGGGACAGTATCGCCCAGACTTATGGAGTGAATCAAAATAGTTCTTTTAAAAAAAATACGTTTAGACATACATAAGTCACATCTTTAAAGTGGCAGTGATGATTCTGCAATTTTAATATAGCATATATTTTGTGGGTTTATACATCAAGCAAAAATGTTTCTTAAAATCAATTTTCTGAAATAAATTTTCTAGTGTATTTTTGATGCCTACGTGCTGGCATATCCTAAAAAGAGTAAAAAGATTTGCCAAGAAGAAGTCGGTAAAAAAATGGAGTCAACTAAAAAGTGATGCAGATCTGCACTTGGAAGCGGAGGTCTGGCTATAGGAGCTAAAAGCAATTGCTGCCGCTAAAAAAGGCTCACTTTTGACGTTTTGGGTCAAACAAACATCTGTATCTACACCTACATATAAGAACACATCCTATGATTTGGCAAAAGAAATACCTAATAAGTCGCTGAAGTCAGATGGAAAAGTGAACGATGTTAATTACGTCAGTGATTTCTAACCCTCTACCCGCCAACTATCAACAGCACGCTACAGTCCAGATAAACTTACAATCAGAGATTGAGAATCTGAATTCCGATCTAGTGGGCTTGTATGAGCGACAAACTCGCGGAATGTTAATGCATGAACAAATTAACACACGCCATCCTGGCTGAAGGACGGACACGACTCAAAAGGCAAAGCTTTATAGGTGCTGCAAGCGCGTTGCCGGTAAAGCATGCCATGCCGACGAACAGGGCACAAATTAGCGTAGTGCCAGAGAGGCCGCCTATGGAATTGCCCGACTGCCCTGAACTAAGCCTCGCCCTCCCGGGCGGGCTGAAGAAGGGAAGCAACGTTGATGACTTGTTAATTGCTGCTCAATGTATAAAAGTGGATGAAATCTTCCCCCGCTCTTTAAATCCTTATCCCACAATCCCTTATAATTTGTATTGTCCGTCTGTTCAATCCGTGATCAGTGACAGGGTTTGTAAAAAGTGTCACTCATACTTCATTGGTTATGCTGCGCAATCATTCCTTAACTCACAAAAAGGAATTATCAATAATGCCATTACGCCGCCAACGTGAACTGATGGTGGTAATTGCAAATGAAATTAATGGTGAGAGTGTAGATTGGATAGAAAAGGAAGACCTTGATGTAAAGGGAATTCCCATTCCATACGGGGAAAAAACAATTCCGTCCCTGTGTATTCAATGAAGGAACATTTTAATTCTCCATGGGAAAGAATGAATAAGCTTAAATATTACAACTTTTTATTGAGGATTGCTCTATTAATACTGTTGTAAGTAGTTTTTTTTTAATACTTCGGTTAATGATCTAGCTAAAAATTTAGAAATATTAATGTATATAGATATGGTCGGTTAAGTATAACCTGTTACTGATATTATTATTTAATCGTTATTAATAAAATTTCTATAAAATTTGCTTAGATTTATGTCAGTGTGAGAGTATTTCTTGTCATTTTTCAACATCCTCTTCGCTAACAGTAAAACACGCACTTTTAATACTCTAGTGGAAAGTCTTTACTATTAAAAATCTATGACATTTATATTGCTTTGTGAGACGACATCCGTTAAGTCCATCATATAGGCTACAATGAAATATACCAGGAAAATTAAAGGTCTGGACATAGAGCTAACAGTTAAATAATTTGCATATTATACTCAATATATTGTTATTCTCACGTGTGTCGTCATGTCTGCAAGAAATATCTACATTTACATTACGTATTTTAAAGTAATTTAATCCTTTCAGCTTTAACATTACCTCACTGTATTACTGTTTACCTATTGGTCCCACGTATGTGTCCTGCACGCTCATAATTAATGCTGGGTAAGCGAGCAGTAATTTTAAAGGGATGAAAGCACGGCAAATTTAAAGCATAGAATAAATAAAATATTAGGGGTGGTGGGGTGGAGTGTGACGTCATTTTGTGACATTGTGTGACGTAGGGGGGGAGAGGGGGTACAAAAAATTGCCAAAAAAGCGTGACGTCATTTATGGACGACCCCATAGTTTCATGACTAAAAACAATTATTGAACGTTGATAACGCGTTATTAAACGTGATGACGCGTGTATAATAGTGTGTAGTACTTGGATAAGACTGCCTACTAATTTGGTCAAAATTTTAATTAATTCATAAAACTTTAATTAGGCAACCAATTTAGTCCAATTTAATATGATGTTGCATTGTCTTCGTCTTGACCCACATACCAACTACGAACCGGATCTGTCAGTTAGAAGTGCCCGCAATTTTGCTCGGCCGTTTTGATCCAGACTGAAGGCTGACTGAATATTGACGACAGACACAGACAGTGAGTTATATAAAAACTTGTAAAAAGGCATTTTAAAGGAAAATTGATTTATTTAAGCATTGTGGGGGAATAGGCCTATGTATTGACATTCTGTTCACGTTACTTGCTTAAATATTGTGGTAAAGTACACAATCTTTTCTGTTATCATTTTCCATCGGCTGATGCGCCCACACGGAAAGCTGTCAATAAAATCAAAATAATTAATTATAATTGACGTCAATATAAAAATTAAATAACAATTTCAATTTTTATATAGTATAAAATATAGCATAACCATACGCATTGTTTCCTTGGTGACATATTCCGTTTAGTAATGCGCTTTAATTAATTGCAGTACATAGCTAGAAATATTTCTAGCATCAAGATTCCTGGTGCAGGTGTTTTTATGCACATATTGTGTTTGATATACGATTTAACACTATATCTGTACTATCGATGTTTTTTTTAAAATAGGCATAGCTCATCGCACTATCCTTTCATATGTTGATATCACTGAAACAGAAGAACTCTACTTCACCTGCCCTTCGGACCGACATGTTCGAAAAGGTAGTTTTACATTGTTCTTGTATAACTATAAACATTGCTTATAACATCTTAATTCAAACTTTAAACTCAAAATTAGAAATACACATTTAAATATTCGTATCATAAACGTATGAAAAGTAAATAAGATATATTTTTAAAAAAAAAAGCTCTTCATCATTAAATAACTTACGATAGTTGCAGATCCCAGTCTCTGAATATCTAATTAAAGAAAAAAATAACAGAGGTGTTTCTTTGGCTTCTTTTTAGTTCTCAATTTTAAAGGTGAAAAGGATTACAACTATTAGAATTGTTCATTACGTGTCAAACAATAATTTGCCACATGGCATGTTTACTCCCATACCAAACTACTTTTCTTTCTGGATGGTCTCCTAAAGCCTCTTTCCATTTATGAACAAACTACAAGTTAGCAATAAATCGATTTTGTAATTTTCTCTTCTAGATGTTTTACTGTCCCAATTTGCAAACCCAGCTGCCTTGGACTTCGAAGTCGGGACTTTTCGATTAAGTAGCCATGAGCTTTAACTGCTCGACCACACCAACCCCCACCTCTTTCACTTTTCATTTGAACCTTTTAAAATTCAATTTTATACTCTCTCTCTCTCTCTCTCTCTCTCTCTCTCTCTCTCTCTCTCTATATATATATATATATATATATATATATATATATATATATATATATATATATATATATATATATATATATATGTTACGGTCAAAGCCCGAAGTGCGGCCAATGCTAGGATTGGCCGGCCAATCCGCGCATTGGCCGGCTCTCTTGGCCAAAGTCCGAAGAACTTAGCACTAAGATTGTATTTCGTACATTGGCCGGCCAATGCGCGCACTGGCCGGGACGTACTGGCCAAAGTCCGAAGCGCTTAAACTTGACAGCGTATTTTGTACATTGGCCGGCCAATGCGCGCACTGGCCGGGATGTCCTGGCCAGTGTTCTATCTAGACTAAGTTGTGATCGCATTTTCATTATTCTGGGTGCGTTTTCATTGAGAGTAACGTATTGTTTAGCTATTGTTTGTATTGCATTCTATATGCAAGGCGACATGGATCAAAAGGGCCGTCAGACCATGAAACAGACATAGCAGATGGCTGTCAAAAGAAAAAAATGTAAATCCATGTTAGTTTCCATATATGGGCTCTCGATAAAATAATTACCGAGGAAGATCTTGAGAACATTGAACAAGAAATGGAGGTTGCCATAAATGCAACGACATCCTCAGCTAACACATCTACTGCTGTGGCGGAACGTCCAGACCAGTTGCGTGACAATAATGTGGCCAACAGATTCTATATAGTTTGTGAAAAATATTGTAGTGCAGCTCATTCTTTTGGATCCTGTGGCAACGATGTCCATGCTATTTGTGGAATACCAAATGAAGCAGACGAAGGGTACGGAGGGAACATTACCTGCAGATTGTGTCACAACAAACAAGACATCATGGAACACAGGTCAGCAGCTCATACTGGCTTGCAAACTCAAGGTGCTAAGATGCTTAAAACATCAAATACACAATTTAAAGATGGTGAAGTGGATGACAATCTACGCATTCGTTTTCCAGATGTTGACAGAGGTCACGTTGATTCGCGAAGCGTGATTGCAGTTGTCATGAGCGTCGAGGGCGGTTTCTACAAATTAGGAACGGAACATGGTGTTCTAAAACAACTGTATGCTAGAAGTGAGTTTTCAATTCTTCACGAAAAACTGCTCTTATTGTCGTCAGTTGGCACTGAGGAAAAATCACTACGAACCATCGCATCTTCACAATCATTGACTGGGGGCCAAGGCTACACTCGCTGCAATTGCACAACTAAGTGCACAACAGATCGCTGCAAGTGTAAAAATAACAAGCTGCTATGTAATTCTAAATGCCATTAAAGTTCAACTTGTTGTAACAAAGGATGATATTGATAGATTGAGACTATAGTACAATAAAATATTTGAATGTTTCTGTCATTTAATTTAATTAATAATCAATAAAGACTTAATTTCATGATCCTTACGGCATTAAAAAAAAACCCAAAATCTGCTCATGATCTTCTAATTCGGACTTTGGCCGCTCATCTCTAGCCAGATGATCTTCTAATTAAGACTTTGGCCGGTCCACCACAGACAGTCCGCGGACTGGCCGGCTAAAGGCCGAAATCAAGACCTATTTCAGACTTTGACCGGTCCACCATGGCCAGTCTGCGGATTGGCCGGCCAAAGGCCGAAATCAAGCAAAGTTTCGGACTTTGACCGACCTATGGGAGGCGATATTGGCCAATGCGCGGATTGGCCGGCCAATCCTAGCATTGGCCGACTTCGGGCTTTGACCGTAACATATATATATATAATATTACTTTAGCTTTATTGAACTCTATTACATATTCCTCAAAATGCTGTTTCATTTAGTTACTTTAGTGCAGTTGCTCTTACCGTTTTATGGAGATACCGAATAACACCAGCTTTATTTGCGTATTTACCAAACACTTCTTATTAGTAGATACAATAAAATACTATTTCTATCTCTCTATATACTACTAAAACTCAAGTTTGTTTACATGTTTGAATATTTTATTTTTATTTTTTTTGTCCGCTTGGTTACAGGAGAGAATCTGCACTATGTGTAGAGATATAAAATCGTATTTAGGTAGAGAACAATGTTCTTTTTTACCTAACTGTTAAACACAAATAAATTAATTTAAAGACGTTAATTAATTAATTGATATATTCATTAGTAGATTAACCACTTTAATTATAAAAGTTCAGAACTATGACCTTACTTATAGTGACGTCACATGATTTATTTACTTTTTATAACAATAATGGCGGCTTCCATACAAGATTTTGTTGCCCATTCAAAAGTATAACGCATTATGTAGCTAATTTTCTGTCGGCTATAGCTTTAACGATACGTCCGTTTGCTTTTTTTTTATTAAGTTTCAATACTATTATTAATTTTTAACAGTCATTTTAAATTGAGATTACAATAAATATTCAAGAATACAAGGGATTTATCTATCTAGGGGAAAACTAGACTTAACCAAAACAGTCGCAGAATCTAGATAACTCTATCTAGATATAGATAATAATGAATCTCTATAATAACATATTTCGGGCCTTAATTATTATAAATAAATCTTTGTTTGTTTACTTAAGGAATCGAACAGTTTGGGATAAAATTTAATTTGAAAAAAAAAAACAATACTAGGGCCTATTTGCGTAAATGAAGTTTCTTACGCAGAATAAAAGTAAAATATATCAGTCAATATCTCCTGGTCCTATGAGTCTAGATAACTAAGATGTTAGTGTATTAGTTAATCATGCGGGTGGCACTGGTTCGAGACATATTAAGTCAATGTTAATTTTTTTTTTTCATTTTTTTTTAAAATGTGAATGATAAAGTTGCCTATCGAAAACTGGTGGGATACATGGCCGGCGAAGTAGAGTTCACCTGTTTCTGTGTCCTCAGCATATGAAGGGATAGTGTGGTCAGATCCATCGTAGGCCGGAATCTTTTTGAAACGATAAAAACATGTTGTCTGAGACTTGGCGGGACACTGGGCAGGTGATACAGAGTTGGTTAGGTGCAGTGTTTACCTGTCACGTCAGCATATGAAGGGCTAGTGTGGTCAGACCCATGCTTGGCCTTTCTTCTTCTTTTCTTCTTCTTCGTTCTTAATTATTAGTGTTGAAGGAGATCGAGATTTATCTGCCAGTGGGTTTGACATCGAGACTTTGTTTTCGACCACGCCTCCAACACAATTAAGCGTTACGTGTCAACTGGTTATGCGCCATTGAGGCCATTGACTCCGATTTCAGCCTGCTTTTCTTTTTGGATTTGCTTCCATAGCCTTTGTCCAACCAAGAACAATCTACAAGGCAGCAGTTGTTTTAATTTTGGAGTTGTCTCTCCTAGAAGAGTGGCTGTCCCCAGCTAACGAGCCTCATCTGCCCGAGGGTTCGAACTCGAGACTTTTCGGTTTAGCAACCATGAGCTTTACCGACTCGACCACGCCGACCCCTCATGCTTGGCCAAAATCGGTGTTTTAAAAGACAAAAACATTTCTGAATTGGTGGTATACTGGCAGTGGCGGAACTACAGTGCCGCTAGACCCAAACCATTCAGGGGCTCACAGCCGACCATAATAAAATATTTGTATAGTTTAAAAAAAACTTTTTATTGCATTTTTGACTTGATGGTTGTTTTGTAAAAAGATTACTGTAGCTGCGGTTTGATTATCTTTATTCTATAGACACAATCCCACACTCTTGAATATTCTTTTTCCCTTTGTTTTTAAACCACTGTGAAGGCCGAGTCCTCTTTCTCCTACAATCAAACACACGCTTTTGTCGGCTTAATTTTTTTGAAAAAAAATCGAAGTCCATTACGTGAGAGGCCGTTAGATATTAAGATGACTTTTGCTTCATTATAGCATTGGAAAGGAACCCACAATCCGTTGTGATTTTACAATGTAAAATGTAAGTTTTTTTTGTATTGGTAAAACTATTAATCTGTCCTATCGTGTATTCTACAAATAATCATCAAGAATATAATAATAATTTTGGTTTTATGTACGATTACTAATTTTTGTTTTACAAAATACGTAATCGTAAACGTGTATAATTTGAATTCTCTCCCTCGAATGTAAGGCTTTAGGAAAAGTAGTTAAGATCATCCCAACTTTGGTATTGATGGATAAATGCACATCGGCGCTTTGTTGTCCATTTTAAGTTAATTTCTCTGAACCCCCCCCTCCCCTCACCGCTCTTAGCCTTACAAGTAGCGAACTTCTAGCTGTACATTCACCACTTCTCAAGTTTTATCAAACACTAGTCAGCGGATATTCATTTAATAAAAGGTAAGACTATTTTTTTTTATATTTTTAGTACATGAATCAATTGGAGATTTATAATCAATTAATCACTTAATAAATGACGTATCTGGTCTTTCGTGAGTCATAAAAAAAGTATGAAGTCATTTATGGATGTCCTCCGCGTGAGCTGGGCACATACAGCTGTACACGTGAACACCGTGTGTTTGTCTTTTATGCATTACAACACCCTTCATTGGGTGTCCTGCACCTCCACAGTGGGATAGGTGTAATACTTGAATCATTAGTCTCGCTGCATTTGGGACCTCCGCCGGGGGACGGGGGGGGGGGGGTGATTAGCTTTTTTATTGTTTCGCCACTGGCATTTTGATAGTTGTTTTGTAAATAACAAGTGGTTAACTTTGCTCCACAATTATCACTGTCTTTTAGATAATCATTGGTCCCGTGATCACTAGAGTGGGATCGAAAAATAACTATTGACTTTGTCCACGAGTAGCAAACATCTTCTCCCTTAAGGCATGTTTCAGCCAACAAAGCGAGCGGCCACCTTGCTATGTAGGTGAGTTTTCATAACTCTTCTATCCATAGATGAGCTAACACTGATGCTTGTCTCGTGTATATCGAACCTTAGTTTCAATCTAATAATTTTATATTTCTAATTGCATTTTTAATATGTTTAATGTAGTCTGTCAAACCTATGCGAAAAATCCCTCTGATTTAGAGTGGGATTGTCGTGGTGTCCTAGTGGGATTGTCGTTGCGTCCTTGTGGGATTGTCGTGACGTCATAGTGGGATTGTCGTGGCGTCCTATTGGGATTGTCGTGACGTCATAGTGGGATTGTCGTGGCGTCCTATTGGGATTGTCGTTGCGTCCTTGTGGGATTGTCGTGACGTCATAGTGGGGTTGTCGTGGCGTCCTATTGGGATTGTCGTGACGTCATAGTGGGATTGTCGTGGCGTCCTATTGGGATTGTCGTTGCGTCCTTGTGGGATTGTCGTGACGTCATAGTGGGATTGTCGTGGCGTCCTATTGGGATTGTCGTGACGTCATAGTGGGATTGTCGTGGCGTCCTATTGGGATTGTCGTTGCGTCCTTGTGGGATTGTCGTGACGTCATAGTGGGATTGTCGTGGCGTCCTATTGGGATTGTCGTGACGTCATAGTGGGATTGTCGTGGCGTCCTATTGGGATTGTCGTGACGTCATAGTGGGATTGTCGTGGCGTCCTATTGGGATTGTCGTGACGTCATAGTGGGATTGTCGTGGCGTCCTATTGGGATTGTCGTTGCGTCCTTGTAGGATTGTCGTGACGTCATAGTGGGATTGTCGTGGCGTTAAAGTGAGATTTGGGTAGGGCCAAGTGATAGAGTCTTATAAATTTGCTCGTGCTACCATAGCTTACAAATATTCTAATATTTGTTCTTATAAATATACTTGATTAAATTACTCTCTTACGGTGCATCTGGCTGGCACGACATGCCATCACAGCACGCTAATGCAAAGATGCTTACACGACAGTGCTTGTACCTGTTCAGGCAGCAACTATTGGATTGAAAAAAGTCTTTTTCAGGCACGTCTTCGTACAAGCTTATACCCCCTCCCTCACCCCTTCCTAAAGGTCGTTCACACCCCACCCAACCCCTACCTGAAACTGAAATATAATTCATATAGAAAATACATAATTTAACCAGTGTCCAACACCCCCCTCCCCCGCATACATACACCCGGAAATTTAAATTAGTTCCCCCAAAAGTTTCAGGTACACCCCCGTCAAGTGGAATCAAACGTTTGAAAAAATAAAAATACTGTTTGGGAAGAATGCATGTGTAGTGGTGTAAAATATTTATATAAGACCGCTCAATCTGCACCTAGTTAAGTCAGTATACTGGTATATTATGTAAATAGTTTACAATAAGAAAATAAACACCAAGATAGTGTATTCGATATTATTAATTAAAATAAAATAATTTGTATAAAACATGTATAATTCATGTTACTGTAACTTTTGAATACATTTGTTTATTTGCAATTTTATTTTAATTTTAAAATGCGATTTTTAGTTTTATATTTGCAATACTGTCAGCATGACATTCCCTAGTACGATTAAGGAAAGTACTCATTCGAAAAAAAACAGTTCATTGGGCAGATGAAGTACACATGAACTCAGCATATAAAGGCATAATTGTGATCAAAACTATGTCTAGTCGCCTTAACGTTCTCTTAACGCCCTCTAACGTTAGCCAGCTACCCATTAGAGCTTTGTTGATTAGTCTTATGGAATCGAGCCCGTGATCTGAACTCAAAGATGTTCACAAAAACTTCCGTACTTTTAATTATCCGTCCACGCCGTCCATGCATTCTCAAAAATAAAGCATGGAATGAATTAAATAACTATTATCCAGGCTATTACATTAGGTGCTAAAAAATGAGTACCTACCTGTCCGAGTACACTACAAGACTCGCCAGACCTACCAGGACCAATGTGATCATCATTTTCATCAGCGTTTTATGTAAATGCTTAACAACTCAAAATGTTTTAAAATATACGTTGCTCTTTTTTTGTTAATACGTTATGTGGAAGTGAAGAATCTTCACATAATGAGACCACACAACGTTTTATAAACAGCCATTTGCCAGCCGAACGTGGGTGATTTCTATTGGTCACTTGTTAACATAGTCGGGCAAGCCGCACGTTTGCAATTTCTATTGGCCACTTATTATCGGAGCCGTCCAAGTCAAGAGTGCTTAATATCTATTGCTTGCTTGTTATTTGTTTTTCTATAACTGCACGTAGGTAATTGCTATTGCTCCATTGTTATTAGTGTAGACCAGGCCATTGTAACAATACAGAACATAATAAACTTATATTTGTATCTAATCTTCCGTATTAGTATTATAATGCACTGTTAACCCATTCTTCCTCTTCGAAATGAATAGCAATACTTCAGGGTTTTTCCTCCAACATAATTAAATATTACTTGCAGTGGTGTCGCTAGGTCGGGTGTCACCCGATGCGACACCTCAAGTTTTTAATCCCCCCCCCCCCCCACTTTTTTTGTTCTATCTAAATTTTGAAGTATTAGCCACCCCCACCCCCTCCCGGTAGATGTTTTAAAGTGTTCACATTAATACTTATGATGGTTATATTGTCAGTTGTTAATAAAGCTGGGTGTATCATTGTTTTCTTTACAGTTTGCATGTTTACTTCATGGGGTCATCCCCCCCCTATCCCTGTGTTTATCGTCATTATGTACTTAAAATACATTTTAACTCTAACAATTCTTTGAAGTGTAGAAAGCACATATTTATTCTATATATCTTGCAATTTTTTTGTCTTAGTGTCAACCCCCCCCCTTCTAAATGGTGTCACCCGGTGAGCAACGCCTCCGCCAGTGTTTCTTCCAGACTTTTTTCTCCGGGGGGGGGGGGGGGGGGGGGCACTTGAAATCTTCGGGGGGGCGGTAAACTTTCTTCGGGGGGGGGGGGTCGGACACTGTTAAAAGTATATATTTTCTATATAAATTATATAAATTTCATTTCGTTCGGGGGGGTGGGCGGTAAAAAATTTTCGGGGGGGCTTCGCCCCCCCGAAGAGATGCCTGGAAGAAACTCTGGCCTCCGCCTCTCGACGCCTCTGATTACGTGTTAATTTTGTGCGCCGTACCGCCCGTTGACTCTGGTTTCTGCTATTCTTTCCAGTTGTTTCTGCACAGCCGTCGTCCATCTTGGAAGTCTTCTTTTCTAGATGGGCTGCAGCTCAAAACTAAAAACTTTTGCCGAAGGACCCCCCTTGATATTTTGTGAGGTGGCAGAAGAGCGCCTATGGGTGTCAGAAAAAACTCGGCATATCCGGGAAAAATTTAGAAATTGGTCAAATTGACCAGTCGTATAATCTATATAATCTTTGTATTTCATGTGAGAAAAGAGGGTAATTTCAACAACGATTTTAGTGTACTTACCCTCAGTACATATGACTAATTATTTGCATGCCCTTAGATAAATGGTTAGGCCGTATGGGAAAACTGTCCGTTTGACTAAAAGCCCTCGACGAGGGCTAGAAAGTTACCTGGAGTGAAAGTCTCTTTATATGAGCTATATTACGAAAAAAAACTTTTGCCGAACGGCCCTTCTTGATATTTTGTCAGGTGGTAGAAGAACACCTAGGGGTGTCAGAAAAAACTGGCCATATCCGGGAAAAAATCTAGAAATGGGTCAAAACTGACCAGTCGTATTTCCCTATATAATCTTGGTATTTTATTTGAAAACCAGAGTGTAATTTCAACACCAATTTTAGGGTAGTTAACCTCTGTGTATCTGGCTAAATTTTTGCATGCATCTCTAAAGATGACTAGGCCGTATGGAAAAACTTTTGGTAAAACTCAAAGCCCTCGACGAGGGTTAAAAAATGACCGCTAGTTAAATTCTCCTTATATAAGATATATATAAATAAATTGACGAACGACCCCCCCCCCCCTAATATTGTGTGAGTTCGTAGACCGACACTGGAGGGTAACAAAAAACTTTATTCCCGTCGGAAAAAACCTTTTACAAACGTTAGACTTGTCCAAATGCAGTATTGTCTAATATAAACAATTGTTTGTGAAATCGTAAACAGTCTACGTCATTTGGTCTTTTTACATGGGAGGTAACTTATTAAAGTAATTTTTTTTTAAATTTTTATACTATTTTAAAGAGAAAGCAAAAATTACAAAGTATAGCATTTGTTTAAATAGATATTTCGTTATTAATTAAAATACGTATCTTACTGAAATTGTAAAAATTAATCGCGAGACTGAATTTTTTATAATTTTCGATTAATACTATTAACGAAGCCTTAGCAGTTCTAATAACCTTGCGAGTAATAAGTTTGCGAATATTCCATCCATGTTTGCGTGAAATGAAATTACTCAAGACTACTTAAACTATGGCCCTAAGCACTCCACCTAACAGCCAATCACCAAATAATTAATCATTCAAATTCTCAATTTCATTATTTTAAAACGTAAGCAAAGCTAGGCAGTATGCCTAGTTTATTAAAAAACGGGGTTTCCGCATTACACATTTGTTTGGTGTAGTTGAGTAATTTTTTTCTTTGTAATAAAACAAAATGGCAGCTAGTTATAAACTTAAATACCAGATGCATGACTTAGAAAGCATAAAAAATAACGATAGGTACACTGTACCCTTTGAAACCTTACAGTCCATCGGGCAGGTGGAATAGAGTTAACCTTTTAGACCCCTATATATTTGTACAAAAAAACGTGGGAAAAAGGGACATAGCCCAGTAATTGTAATTTGATAAAAACAAGGTTCGTTACTTTTCCTCTTCAGGCTTACTGAGTAGTGGTCACGCGGTGTTTGTGTACAAACCTATGCAAATCTAACACAGAAGAAATGTCGATTGGAAAAGGCACGTGTTTTTTTACGAGTTGTCTTCGTTTACCCAAAAAAAAGTGAATGCGAGAAGATCAAATCGATAGCAAGATTTGAATGCAAACAGACAAAGACTAAAAAGTAGAAAATAATAAACGTGGGGCGCCGTGATTTTCTTACAGTTTCTAATACTGTTGACTCTCTACAAGTCCCTAATAAAAGTCAATAGTATTATCTAATCAATAGTAATATAACTTTTACATCTTATATTAACAATGACCGATACAAAACTTTTACTTCGGCGCCCCACGTTTTTCATCGCTTATAGTAGAGTGATCGCTTGCATTATTGTGATGTATAGCATTTATTTTCTACTTTTTAGTTTAATCAGAAAACGTGTTTTTTTTTTTTATTTATGATAATTATTTCATTATAAGAATGTATGTATGTTAGATCGATTCAAATATTCACCAATGGTGTTCACATTGTCATGTTAACTGGTTTACATCAGGCTGATGCTAATGACGCGCAGTGTGGTTTTTGATATGAGTGGCAGTGTTCTGTGCTGTTTTGTATGGATGGCTAAATGGTTAGATGGCTAGATGTAAATCAAACGCCCGTTGTATTTCTCCTTCATCGGGCCATTTATCTCGTTCAGAGTTATAGTCTCACTACATTTTTCGGGAAAAGCGGCGTACACTTGTATAAGTATATTTTCTATATAAGATATATGTCGTTATAGGGGGCGGTAGCCTTTTTTGGGGGGTGCTCCTAAAACGGACAAAAGGCCGACACGAACAAAAGGCCGATAAGGAATAAAGCCGGCAGCTAAAAGGCCGACATTCAAAAGGCCAAAAAGACAAAAGGCCGACCCGTTATTTTAAAAACCTATTAAATAATAATCAAGTTAAA